>NC_059433.1:56621954-56928173 GCF_021028975.2 Sphaerodactylus townsendi
TTTTTAGAACATGATCATGTAATGACACAAATGTAATAGTGTAACATTTCTATATTTCTGGGTATACACTTAATTTTATTAATATTAACATTCTCTTCTATTTGATGTGTTAATAACCTCTAAGTCACAAAGGGCCAAGGTCTCAAAACTAATCATGGAAAACCCACTGACTGTTATTCGCTCTAATATAATAATCCTTTTTTAAAAAAACAACCTCCAATAAATTTCATTATAAGAAGTTATTAAAAGGGTTAAAACCTATTAAATGTCAAAGAATTTGTCTGACTCAAACTTCCAATAAAGGAGACAGAATAGGCTTTCTTTCTGAATTATTTAAATCTTTACTGACTGTGCATTGAACCATTAAATTAGAAAAGTGTTATTAGAAGTGTTCTCTGGTTTTTGTAAAAGTTGTAGCCTGGAATGTATCAAACCACAGCCTTTAACTCGACTAGTTAAAGAAATAGGTTTTTAATCCCAAAGACATGGTTTTTCTTGATATAAAAGAGGTCATAATTAAAAGTCTGGTCTGAAAGTGAAAGATAATAAAACTATTATTACAGAAGCATTCATGCTCATTTAGTATATTCTTTATGCATTTTTCTATTTTAATTTGGACAATTTAATTTGATCTTGCAAACTCTACTCATTTGGTCGCTCTCAGCAAACAATAAAGCATTTAATTGTGACTCATTTTGAAGAATTAATGGTGAATAATTTTGTTATCTTTTACAATGCAACTAATTCTAAAAGGGTCAACAGCAGGTATAGATTAACATGAACAATGGGATTTGAAATATATGAGCCCAAAGTGATAGTAGACATATCTTTATCAACAGTTCCCAATTAATTACAAGTTAGCCATTAATAGCAGGAAGAAAACAACTATGTATTTGGGTTTTTTTAAATCAATTCAACAGAAAACCTAGAAGCACAAGCATGTTAAAATGAATTAAAATGCACTCATTATAAGCAGCCCTGGACTCACCTGGGGTTGTGTTTGTGGCTGGCAGCATGGGGTGGACAACTGAAGGCTGGCAGGTCCTATGGTCACATGATCAGGGAGCCTGTGAGGTATGCCTTTAAAAGGCAGTGACAAATGGGCCTCGGCCTCTTTTGCAGGTGAACTGAGAGTGGATACCCACCCTCCCACCCAAAGTTTTAAATGTTATACATTTTGTGATATTTGTTCATGCTGTTAACTTTTCTGGTTGTTGTTCCTTTTTTTTCTTTCTTGTTGCAGCCGGTGTAGTTTTGGGCACTGTGGCACATCCGTTTGAGGGGGAGCTTGCACACCAGACCTCCTCTCAGCTGGGGGCCTCCATAAGAGATTTAGGGGTGGTGAAGAGCTCGGATTGCAAGCTGTGGAGAATTTGCAGCCCACAACCCCGGCAGGAAGGGGTGACACCTAATGGACCAGTGCCCAGGTGCCACCTAGTAACTTTTTGTCACAATTTTTCCATCTCCGGTGCGGAGACAGTGCCAGGTTCAGCGCGCTTGCTGCACCCCCTTGGATGCACCCCTCATGCTTGCCCACCTTCTTCACCAATGTATAAAATGGGATGCTGTCAAGTTTATTCCAATCAATGGTGTTGTGTCTTTCTTGAGTCAAGAGAGCCCTTATGCACATCAGCATGCAAACAAAAGCCCAAGGGCAATAGTACATTATGACAGTCTGTTGCAACCATGTGGGCATGACCAATCATCTGGGTTCTTATTTTTGGCAGGCTGAAATTGGGGGGTGGGGAATCTCTGGCAGAAATGATGGGCATCACTGGTCCAGTCCCATGGTGCCTGGTGACACTGCTACTACACACTGAAGATATGACTCACATACAACTGCAGAAACATATGGCACTAGGATGCATTATATGAATTTATCGAAAGGAAATATCTATGCAACACCAGTCACCTCCTTTGTAGGGAATTTATCAATGTGATTTAAAGCTACTCCTTTAATAATGGAAACTTGGTTCATGAGTACTCATTATTTAATTCACCAGAATTCTGCTGACCAGTGAACTACTGGAAGTTTGTAAGAACTTTGCAATTGTTCATCTTGGTCTGAGAGTTTCCCTCAACTGCTTCTAGTCTACCTGTGTTTAGTCCCATAGTTCCATCATATCAGGGTCTTCCAGAATGTAACCTTAAGATCTATAATATTTTTGTTGTGTAATTCCCAATGCGTAATTGGATGAAAAACAAACATATTAATATCATTTGATTTTCCCTCCATAAATTATTAAATGAAAACTCAGCAGCTAAATAATATAAGCCCTATATGTCTTAACTAACTTTTAAAGCAGTAGTATAATATTCTGTCTGTATATCATATACTTGGCAATATGAACAAGTTATTTATTATCATAGTCAAATGTTAAGGCTTTGTCTTTTTCAGATAACTATAATTATAAAGCAAGATACTTCGAGTAAGAGATGAAAAATGGATTTTGCTCTGGGGACAAATGGTTTAATGATATGCTAATGTCCTTCTTTCTTCTCTACTGTATTATTTACAACTTTGTCTACATAATATCTGAAACATAATTATGTGACTGAAGCATGCAAAGTCAAGTACTGCATTTTTTTTTAAAAAAATCTCAATTATTTGATTCTGTACCAGAAGGAAAAAAATAGACACAGCCCTCAAAGAATAGTGAAAATCAATATGATAATGACAAATACACATAATACAAGAGGAGATAATCTATTTCATACTGAAAATACTTTGCATTCTGAAAATACTTTTAAAAACACATAGCCAAAAGAAATTCTTATTCTTGCTCATTATCTAGCTGACAATCTAGAAACAAAAGTAGGAAAAACAAATAAATAGAATATACCTAGTATACAACAGGCTTATTTTTTTAAAAAAAAAATCGAGTTTCATTTTGTTTGAAGATATTTGAGAACAGGTATAGCGTTGTGACTAAAAGAAAGATCTGTGATACAGAAGCTTCAAATTTAATCTCTTCCACATACTCACTACGTGGTCTTAGGCAAGCCGCCCACTCTGAGCCTCACTATTTATTTATTATTTATTGGTTACATTTATATACCGCCCAATGTAAGGAACCTCAAAGGACCCGAAATTAAGCAACTTTGAATAGTTCTTTATTTCATAAACTTCAGGAGTCACAATACACGGAATGCGGATTCTGACCTTCCCCGAATCAGGCGGCCTCTTTTACGGGCAAAACGGCTCCTCCCCGAACTCCCCAATACAATTCCCATGATAGAAAAAGACAAGCTTCAAACATATATGATAAGCGCAGACAGCAAGGTTAACTCCAGCAGCCACCCTGGGCATACAGCCCAGACGGTGGAATGTTCCAAGGCCAAGTTGGCTGAACAGAAGCACACATCAAACCACAACCTTACACCCTAGCCCGGAGGGCTCGGGCGGCGAACAGCAAAATCATAAATAGAGCACATAAGACCAAAGACTAAAATCCGTTAAATATTAGTTATTTTGGCTCTATATAAAATATAACCCCACCCCATTAAAACACAACGTACTAAAATCAACATAATAGATGGCACCTACTATCAAGTCCCCTAAAAGAAAGAGGGGAGGGGGACGGCAGGATCCACTGATGTTATAAAGGGGGAGGGGGAGGGGGCCCATCAGTTGAGTCCAGTTGTTCTGCAGTTTACTCAATTTAGTGCAGAGCACTGTGCACAGGAACTCCCGACAGGGAATGGGGTGTGATGTGAAGGCTGCACGAAAACATGGAATCAGTAGAACTTCATGTGTAAACTATGGCTTCACTTGCCCAGTGATAAGTGATTTCTTCTGATTGCCTCTTCTGGACACTCTTGCAGCCCTCAGTGTTCCTTAGTGCTGGAAACAGGAGAAGCTTTTAAACACATGCATATGCTGCACTGTGAAGGCAGTAAACATCTTTTCCATGAACTCACTCTGAATTCTAAGATCACTGGATGTAATATTATTACCATTATTACTGACATATGCATGCATGCCACTGAAAGGCAGATGGCCTCTCCTTTCTAAATGTATTACAAAGTATATTCCTATTCATGGTCAAATCCAATTGGAGAAATTTATCAACTTAATATATCAAACTAGGAATATTCACCTCAACATTATCTTGTGATGTGTAGCTTCTTTAGTTACATAACAAATCACAATACAAGCAAAAAGTAATGAAAGCATTTGAAGATAGTTCTATGTATTGACAGTTGACTGATAAAAAGAGGGACTGGAAAAGGAAATTATTCTTAGAAAATTATACTTAGGTACAATAGTCGAAGATAAAAGACAAAATAAAGGAAGAGAAAGGAAAGCCAATGGGAAAATAATTGATTTCTTAACAAAGGACCGAAAGATGTGCTTTATTAAAACAAAAACAGCTATTGGCTACACAATTGACAAAATCAATACAAAATAGTAATGTGAAAGTACAGGCAATCTGAAAATCAAAGTGGCCCTACCTCAATAAATATGAAAATCCTCCATGGCCAGTTCAAAGGGTACAAAAAGAAAATACTTTCAAGGCTTATAAAGGGAAAAGAAGTTCCAATCATTTGCAATAATCACAACTAACAATTGTGTAGCCAACAGTAGCAAGTGCTCAAAAGTTTTTCACTATCTTTGACAAGAGAAGGCACCTTTAGTGTACATTACAAAGGTCCAGAGTGGGGTCAGCAACCTTTACTATCAAAAGAACCATTTTGCCCCCACCCCACAAAAAAACTGTCTGGAGTCACAAAACATATTTGAGCCTTATAATGAAGGTAACATAGTCTATTAAATCTAAATTGGGTTATCAATCAATATTAGGCCTAATTGAGCATTAATTAATATGTTTTAACACATATGGCTATATTCAGTAGTGGACAATTCATGATTTTTTGATATTTTAACTTCTAATTTCCATTACAATATCACCATTTTTTTTGCATTTATGAATGGTCTGAGGGCCATGATAATGACAGACTGACTTACAAGCAGTACAGTCAAGATAGTGTTGGTAATGACTTCTTTACATAGCACATAATAAATTTACCAAAACAAAACACACTGATTATCATCTCAACACATTTCTGGAGAACTGGGTATGATTCCCTACTTCTCTACATGAGCAGCAGAGTTTTATCTAGTGAACTGGATTTGTTTCTATACTCCTCCATTCTTGCTGGATGACTTTGGGAGCTCTTTGGAGCTTTCTCAGCCCCACTTACCTCACAAGGTGTCTGTTGTGGGGAGAGGAAGGGAAAAAGAGTTTGTAAGTCCCTTTGAATCTCCTTACAAACTCCTCCTCTTCCTTCTCTTCTTCTTTAAAAAGGAGTTAGACAAGTTCGTGGAAAGATAGTTATTAGCCTTTACTACCAAGAGCTATTTTTGTCCCCCAAGGGAATAAAAAACATGGCCTCCAGGTTAAGAAAAAGTATACCACTAAGCATCAACTATAGGAGAAATGCTGCAAGGGAAAGCTGTTGCCTTTAACCTTGCAAATGTTAGATTCCTGGACACAGATGGACCTTGACCTGATCCTGTAAGGGTTTTCTTACATACTGCCAATCCCACTTGCCTACAGGCTGTAGGCAAAGGTACCGTAATTGAAAGAGTGATAAATGCCAAAGGATAAATGTCCTCAAGCCCCTGTCTTCTTTATACCTCAAGTCCAGCCCTTTCCCTACAGTTTCTGCCTCAAGAAGGTTATCAATCCATACAACTCCATGGAACATTTCAGCACCAACCAACCCCTGCCTGGCAGATGTCTGCCTTTCCTCCTCATTCCCTATAGCAATGTTGACAGCTGTGCTTTCTCACCAGCCGGCCACTTCTTCTTCCATCTTCCTGGCCCTCCTTCCCTTGAGCCAGACAGCCTCATTTACTGTTCTGGCAAAGCTGCACATTGTCCAGGCAATTTGGGTTTGTGGGGATCATGCTAGATCAATCAAGAAGAGAGGGCCGTGTGGCTGTGGGCACCAGGGGCTGAGAAGGAAACGAAGCCAGAGGCTTGGCGGCTGGTGGCCAGTTGCCTGCCTAGGGCACAGGGTGGCAGGAGGAATAACCCAAGAGTTGCAGTCACCAACAAACTGCTTGGCAGTGTCGCTAGGGGCGCCATGGGCTTAGTCCTTCTGCTCCCACTGTGGCTCCAAGCAGGAACATGGCATCTCCTCAGAACATTCACTACCCAAGTCAGTTCCATTGGTGATCAACATTTATACACTTGTGCTCTACTTCTCCCTACTCCTGCAAGTCAAGCAGAAGTGCTAGAGAGGAGTAAGGCACTGTGTCCATGCCTCTGTTTAGTTGTAATGTTTGTTTTTTGTTTTTGTATCTTTTTTTGTTAATAAAGTTTACTCTTTTAACACTAAACTTTTTTTATGTAGAAAGACAATATATTAATTAGTGCCAAAATCATTTAAATCTAAACAAAACACACTGTTATATATCTTTAAGGTATATTAATTTGTTTTTTCACTGTTCATCCCAAATTTCCCCATTTTTCTATTTCCTGTCCCTTTCCCATTGTCTGTGCCACTCAAACACTGTCTGCATAAAAGGGAAAAAACAGGCTGTGTAGGACATAATCACTGAATTAGAATCTCTCATGTCTGAACATTTCTCCGTATTGGAAAAAAATCTGATCTCACTAGTATAGTTTATACAGTGACTGAAGCTTAATTACCAGAGGGCTACCTTCCCTCCTTGACAATCCCTATGTTCTTCCCTTCTTTGGCTAGTCTTAAATATTCTATTCCTCATGTGTTCAAACCAAATACCTACACTGCATCTCCTTTCCATCAGTCCTGCTCAAGTCTGTTCTTTAATGCACAAATTAATTTAGTCAACGAGTAACCATGGCAAGTACTCATCATCTTAAAATGAGCTAATGAGCCTGGCCATTCTACTATTCTAAGACACAAACAGCGGGTCAGGCAATATGACTCTTCCTTCCTTTGCCAAAGCAAGCTCAAATTTTATTCTTACTGCGCTTTCCAAAAATCTAAGTACCTCATAATTTTAATTACTACCTATATTAATTGTTTCTCTAAGCCACAATTTTTTGGGGCATATGTCTGTTACACTTGGAGGGAGCATTCTTGGCCTGAACGTACACAGGGAGCCAACTAATGTCAGCTTCACCTCCAGGAATGCCTCCCATGATGGCAGTGTGGGCATGTGCAGTGGAGACCTGCTGCCAAAGGGGCCAGCTTCTGGGTTTGGTCATCACATGGAAGCTCAACACCAGGGGGTTTTGCCGCTTTTCGTGGCATAGTGGCCACGGATGTCCATGCAGGGCTCCTGCAGCTTCCAATGCACAGTATGTCTCCCAGGATTGTCCATTGGAATGGACCTGTATACTTCTACTGTAATTCAGTCTAGTGTTCTAGACACTCTAGGTGGCACACCAGAGCCTTTGTAAGTTTTAGGATTTCTGTCACTGATATTTTATGGATTCTAAGCTGTCAAAACATAATGAAAGGGGAAAGTTAAATTTTTTAATAGGCAGAAATTTTAAAAAATTGAAGGGATCCAGTATGATGTAAAATTAGACCAACTGTATTAAACAGCTCTGAATTTATTTCACCTTTAAATTGTGAAATAAATGCCAGAATCAAGATAATTCATAAAATCCAGATAATTTTCCTGGGAAAGGACTCAGAGATAGAATGTATGCTTGGCCATGAGCTTCAATTCCTGGCATCTCTGATCAAGGGAAAACCAATCTATAATTGAGATCCTGGAATACGGATACCAATTATCATAATACAGGGATAGATACATCAATTATTTGAATTGGCTTAAGACAGCTTTTTTACATATCTGGAAGCCTTCGGTCTGCTGCCTCATTAGCCGTTTCATAATGCAATAATGAGCAAGCTTCAAATTTACTGTACTCTACCATAAACGTTTCACAGTCGTTTCAGGATGTTTTCCCAAAATATTTGTGAAATTGTAGCATAGGCCAATTAACTTATGAACACTTGGCAAATTTGATCTTGCTCTTCAAGTTTCAAATCAAAAGTCAAACTCTGCTGCATGAATATTGATGAAGGAGTCAGATTATGCCTTCTGATAGTTTTACTTAACTTTTCAGTCTTTCTTAACCTGTGAAACTCTAGCATTGTGTTTACTTGCTCAGTATGATAAACTATTAGCTGGCATACAGGAAGCTTTTTTTAGCTATGGAAAAGTCACTATCATACAGGAAAGCCACCTTGAATCTATAGGAATGGTGGAAAATAAATGTTTTCATAAATAACATTGTGAAGACACAATGCGAAATATTTTGAGAAACAATGGTCTTGGTGGACCAAATCAGTGAGTTTTAGCTGTTTTAAGAAGCAGAAAAGTAATGTTTCAGTCTATAGATGCTTTTACAACTTTTCAGTTATGGCCTCTGTGACCACTTACATCCTCTAATTTGCATGCACTAATTCAGTATTATGGTTTTTCTGTATTTTCTAACTTCATTTGCACACAAGGGTTTATGTGATAATTGATTATGTACATGCTGATATCATGTACTGAAAGTTCACATGGTTGCTGATCACATGAGGAGAATTGTGCATTGACTGGTCTGTAGAAAAGCTGACACATGCAAGATTCTCAATTTTCAACCACAGTCCCATGGCCCATCACACAAGAGGGTATATTCAACAGGCATCATGCCACATATCCAAGAGAGTAGTGGTGGATCAATTACAAACCATGTTACTCCAGGGAAATGCAGAGCAAAATGTTTACTCAGTGAAGTTTTATTTTTTTCTGAGATGTAGTTGTTGATTATTCTGTAGATCTCACAGGCAGTAATCATGGTTTTTATTAATGTTCACAGATAGTCTTCATACATAGGACATTTTGCTATCTACATTATGAAAAATAGTCTAAAATACAGATGTTTTTTTAAAAAAGAAAACTAATTTTCCATAATTAAATCCTGAAACTCAATTGGGAAGCACACTCTAACTATACACTGCAACTTTAAAAATAATTTGAGTCATTTTCTTTGAAACATTATACAGAGCCAGAAATGTCAACCATGAGTATAAGAAACTGACAATCTTCAGCTAACATGATTGGCATGATTTATAGTTGGTTTGTTTCTACTTAATCTATACTAATGTAAACAATAACTCCCAACTCATACAAAGATTGTGTGAATCTTCATTCATATTTTATGACAAAGGAGCAAGAGGGGATAGCTTAATGAATGGAAAGCAGCAATGAGGTCATGTTTAAAAGCTGCATGGGTCAAATGTCTGACATTTTTTAACATTAGAAATAAAGCAACATGGTAATAACTGTTTTGGTCTAATCACTGGGCTTTGTGACATTCCAAAGGGAAAGAAGGGAGAATAAGATGGGCCTTTTCTGCACATTAAGAAAGGACAACTGACAGGAACAACGTATTAGCAACCTATTTCAATAGTTACAAAAAGTATTCATGCCACAGCAGATTTTATAATAATGATCAGGTATACATTGACATTACTGTAGTGTAGGTACCACAGAGGATTTGATAACCTGCATATACTATGATAATTCTGTAAATAGTTACAAATTGTTATTATTAACAGCAGTATTGATATACAACCTAACAAACCAAATTGTCTTATTTTAGAACTATATTGATTTTTGGAATACACAGTAGTGTTCAAAGATCAAGAAAACTGACCAATGTCATCCATAATAAAAGTAAATTGATCTGCCTATCCAACAAGATTTGACAGTAGCTTGTTGTCAAAATGGATAACAATCTGTCCATGCCTCTAATGTTCATTACAAAAGTAATAGCAGTACAATCCTGGTGGGGAGGGTTAGTTGAAGAATGACTGGGGGTGGTGCAACCTCCTCCTTCAAGGAGGCTTGCTGCACTATGGCCAGCAAACCAAAAGTGATGCTCCTCTGATCTTTGTGAAATCTCCCTATACAGCACAATGCGCTGCGTCTACCTTTCTGCTGGCGTAAGTCTGTGCCAGCAAGGAGGGGTGTTGTTGGGCAAAAAAGACTCAAGGAGGCAACTAAAGCTGGTTCCACTCCTGGAAATGTCCCCTTCACTTGTTCTGGAGTAGTACTAGTAGTACTGTGGCTGTGTTGATGCTTGGGTGTCACACTGTTAAGTGGCTCCCCAGCACTAGGATAAATAGCTCTGGCTAACATAAGTGACAATTACACTGTTGCCACAGTCATACTGGTTCCTCAGCAATTTTGGACCCTCCCCTCAAGACTACACTGTAAACTAACCATTTGTGACTTCAAAAGTATTTACACAGCATGACGATCTTGCTTTAGGTGAAAAAGAGATTTCATACAATTTTTCTATGTCCTATTAAAGTTTCTTATTCCCATACGAGAACACAACTAAAACAGAACACAAGACCTTCTTCTAAATGAAATTCAAAAATAGGTTATTACAAATGAATAATGATAGCTCTGCACTACCTCCTCAAACTGTTCAAAAACTATGACCAGAACACCACCATAACCAGCACTAGTGCTGGAAATTGTTACAGATCAAGTATTGGTCAGGCCCAAATTGCATTTTGTGTATGAAAGAAATGCTTACAATCTAAAATGACCTTTTATTGTAAGGAAATAGTAAATTATATTACATAAAATAAATTAGACACAAAATAATCAGGAGGCAATATACTCCATCTTGTCTAAAATCTATACATTTGTTCAGTTGAACATAAGGATACAGATATATAGATTTACACACAGATAGATGATAGATTTTTTAAAATATGATTGTGCATTTGGAAGACATTTGCTAGTATTGTAAGCCACATGAATGGGATATTTAGTATAGTGCACAGGAACACTGGGAACAACAAACAACGATTCTGGGCTGAGGCTGGTTGCTAGAGTGAACACTGGAATATTTCACAGTCAGCACAACTAATTGTTAATGGAAATTTAACGAAACCATGTGAGATACAGAGAAGAACAAGACAAGGATGTTCACTATTTTCCTCTTGTTTATACTAGCTCTTGAAGTATTGAATCAAGACACAAGAGGATTAGACGTATGAAAATTAAGAAAGAGACTTATAAATTAAGAGCCTTTACAGATTACTTGGCATTGGTTTTGGAAAACCCCTTAAAGTGAGTTGAATTTTTAATGTCAGAACTGAAAAATTTGATGCATTAGCAACCTTTAAAATTAAAATTAATAAACAGAAAACATGTGTTAACAAAAATGGATCTATAGCAGTGGTTCTCAACCTTCCTAATGCCGCGACCCTTTAATACAGCTCCTCATGTTGTGGTGACCCCCAACCATAAAATTGGTATATATAAAATATAAAAAGACCGTTTTCCAATGGTCTTAGGCGACCCCTGTGAAAGGGTCATTCGACCCCGAAAGCGATCGCAACCCCCAGGTTGAGAACCACTGATCTATAGGATCAAATATGTAAAACGGGATTTAAGATTGAAAAAAGGTGAAATATCTGGGTATTACGTGGACAAATATAAATTATATGTTATTTCAAAATAATTATGTCAAAATATGGAATGAAGGCCAAAAAGATTTGTTAAAGTAAAACAACTTCAGCTATCATTGCCGGAAAGAATTTCTGTGATTAAAATGTTTTACCCAGAATATTAGTTTTGTTTCAGACAATACCTTTGTTAGCAAATGATATCCACTTAAAACAATGTCAAAGGATATATCACATTTTATTTAGCAAGGGAAGAAACTGGATTAAATATAAAATTTTACTAGATGCAAAGGAAAGAGGAGGATTGGGTTTACCTGACTTGAAATTGTATTTTGCCACCTGTTGCCTGGTTTGGTTGAAAGAATGGGTTTTGCTGATAAATAGAAGATTTCTGGAATTAAAAGGACATGATATGAGATTTGAAAGGCATGCCTATTTACAGTATGACAAAGTCAAAATTAATAAGGATTTTTAAAATCATTATATTAGATGTGCTATATGGGAAATATTTAAAACTAGGTTGTGTCAGAAAACACCTCTATCAGCCTAGTCTGGGTGGGTGATGGGTGGGGAGAATAGATTGAGGGACTAGCACAGGCTTGTGCTAATGCATTTGCCCACCCCATTAGTGTAAGAGACACCTACACCGATGGGAAGAGCAAAATGCTACCAGGTGGGCACTGCAAAGCTACGCAGTGCCCAGACCCAGAAGATCCCAGTGACTGGAGGGTGCACTGGCATCTGGGAGCACACTGGCACAGGGGGGCGAGCCAGGGGAGTTCCTGTGGGTGGAGCCAAATGGTTTTTTTTTAATTTTCCTTCTCCTTTGGAGGTGCTGTGGTGCTGCCTTTGCCACACCATCTCCAGTTATACAATATATTGGGAAATTGGGAAATATACAATTGGGAAATATACAACATACAAATATTTCCCATTCAATATTAGTTGAAATTAAGAGGTTAACATATTGTGATGTACTAGACTTTTCTCAAGTGGATTCTAAAATGAAACAAAGAGAAGATTTTGTAGTGAAGACATACCTGCCATTGGTTTTTTATGCATTTAAAGTAGATAAGAGAACATGTGGTTCTGAAGACTCCAAGAATTTGGAGTAGAACTATATAAGAATGCTGATCATGTTATTGCCAAAATATGTTAGGCGGTTTCCGCACATTCAGACTTACGGACTTGCATCGGCATGATTGATGCTGATACAAGCCCTGGGGCCGTTCCCTTCCTTTCGTCGCTCTGAGGAGGGAAGGGGACACGCCCCCTGGCCAGAGCGACGGCTGAAGTGACGGAGGCAAGGAGGCATGTCCCCTTCCCTCCTCAGAGCGACGAAAGGCAGGGAAAAGGTAGGCAGCTGTTCAGGAGCGCCACAGGAATACGCCAGCTTCCACCCGTTGCTGTTCGCTCGGCAACAGGTGGCAACTGGCATATTCCAAAAAATTTTTCCCCCCCGAGCGAGTTTCGGAAGCAGCATCTTCGTGCCACTTCAGGGGAGCCAGGAAGGCGCTGCTGCGATGCAGCAGCACCTCCTGTGTGAACAGTGCCCCAGGGACCAGTTTTTTCCATCCCTGGAGCACTGTTGTTTCCCCAAATGTGTGCTGAAAATGTGAACATTGTGAAAAACGGTTTTACCGTTTGTGGTGGACTTGTAATAATGCTAAAAATTTTGGATAGAACTTAGCTGCTGAGTCTACTAGGCTACTTAGAAGCAAAGATGGATGGATTACATACAGGGTTGCTAGATTTTTGGCTGTTGTAGAAATATGGGGATGCTCTGGGGCAAATGCATAAACCTTTACAAAGTAGGAAGGTTTCCATTGATCACTCATGCATGGTCTCTTGGTGGCTGTTTATGACCACTTGGTTGAATTAACAGTGAAAGAAAGGATAGAATACTTTCATTAATTCAGAAGATTTTAAAGATTAATATACAAATGAAAACAGAGGCTTACCTTTTGGGTTTTACAGACAGTTTGAAAAAAGATACAGAATTTTGTTTTTATATATATGATATTGGCAGCAAGAGTATTGTATGTGTTAAAATAGAAAACCTAATCTGAACTCACAATAGAAGAATGATTGGGGGGGATTTATTAGCATTTGGTTAAAGCCAAGCAGAGACCCCCCCCCATACCTACAAAAAGAAAAAAATCCTGAAAAATACCAACCAGGTTTTTTTCAGATCCCTTCTATTGCCACCCTTTTCAGGAGAGATAATCACTCTGAAAAATACGAATAAGGTATCCAAAAGAATGCCAATTTTTTCTGCATTTTTCAGGCCTGTTTTGTTTAAAAAACAAAACAGAACGAAAACCCCTCTCTCACTTATCTGCAGCTTGGCCAGGTCCAACATTGAACTGTTGGAACTTTTGAGGCAATACCATGTGGACTTTGGGGGCGGTGCTCACAATTCAATGATGGGCTCATCCTGGCCAGGTCCAGCATTGAACTCTGCGCTGCTGCTTCTGAACTCCATATGGCTGTTGGAGGACTCTGGGGGCACAGGTTCAGTTCTGCACTGCCTGCTGTCTCCCAGACTCATGTGAATTCATAAGTAGTACATTATTTGGGTTTTGGTTCAATCTTAAAAACAGAACATAAAACAACTTGGTTACCATCTGCAACAGGCACGGCAACTGGCCCCGTATCTCTCCCGCCCTGATCTAGCCACTGTGATGCATGCACCGGTCACCTCCAGGCTAGACTACTGTAACTTGCTCTATGCAGGCTTGCCTTTAGCCATGATCCAAAAATTGAAACTTGTATAGAACGCGGCAGCCAGGCTTCTTACGGGAGCATCGAGCAGGGACCAGGTTATCCGGATCGAAACCATCTGCACTAGCTGCTGATCAAGTTCCAGGTCATGTTTAAAGTGTTGGTCTTGACCTTCAAAGCCATTCATGGCCTTGGATCTGTAAACCTGCGAGACCGCCTCTCCACATATCGCCCCGTTAGATCCCTCCGTTCATTGGAGGAGGACCTATTGATGATCCCTGGCCTTAAAGCTATCAGGCTGGCCACTACCAGGGCTAGAGCTTTTACAGCCCTGGCCCCCACCTGGTGGAACATGCTTCCAAGAGAGGTCAGGGCCCTGAGGGTTTCCACAGAGTTTCCACAGGGCCTGTAAGATGGACCTGTTTTGCCAGGCATTTGACCAGCCTGGTTAAAGACATCACTGCCATTTCATCTGGCCTCCCATGGGCATAAAGTTGGGGAGGGGGAAGGGATGAAACACCATCTGACACTATATGGTTCCTGGTTTTATTATTGATAATTAGTTGTTTTATGTTGTGTTTTTAAGCTGTTTTTATTACTGTTGTTCATCGCCCTGAGCCCCTAGGGGTAGGGCAGTCTAGAAATTTAATAAATAAATAGACAGACAGACAGACAGACAGACAGACAGATAGATAGATAGATAAATCACCTGAAAATGCCCCCCCCCCCAAAAAAAAGCTGACATGGAGTATTGGTCTTTTGGGGAAGTTTATACATTTTTCCCAGGTATATTAAACCTGAACCCAAAAAATACCAGTAATATTTCTTGCCCACCCCTAATATTTATAATCTGTTTATCTCACAGGAACTCAAAGTGGATTACACATAATAAATCAGTATTTATTATGAACAAAATGGGGCATTCAATAACTACTGTATTAGTTACTGCATAAGCATTCATGTGACACACTAAGTCAGTGATGGTGAACCTTTTCGAGACTGAGTGCCCAAATTGCAACCCAAAACCCACTTATTTGTCGCAACGTGCCAACGCAGCAATTTAACCTAAATAACCCCCTTGAGCAGGGGCAGCCTGCTGTAGCCTCCAGCAAGTCCCACAAGTGCCACTCTGCACCTCTCTAGCATCTCTGCTGGCTCTCCCCCCCGCCCCCCGTCAGCAGCCATCTGGAGCACAGGCACCAGGCCTACCAGCCGAGTCCTCCCTGCTCACTGAGGTGCACACATATCAAGCCCAGCGGCCCAGGCCAGCCTAGTTGTGTGGGGGAGCGATTTCCCCCCCACATGATGAACTCTGTTCATGCGTGCCCACAGAGAGGGCTCTGAGTACCACCTCTGGCACTCGTGCCATAGGTTCACCACCACTGCACTAAGTGGTAGAGAAATTACATGTACAAGATCCTACTTACAATAAACTATATGCAGCAATATAGATTCATAGACAAACTAATTTATCCAAGCAAATTGTAAAACCATTTTGTTCAGCGCAACCATATTACCTAAACAGAACAGTGCTCTTGAGAGTCTTGTATAGTTTATGGAAAGCCAAGAGAGTGAGAACTTTTCTGACGTCCTAGGGCAAGGCCCTTCCATGAGGCAGAAGCCACAGTGGAGAAAGCATGTGTAGGAGCAGTTGTTGATTTTGCTCAGGAGGAGGGAGCTGAAACATGGAAGTGCTGACTGTTTGTCTCGGAAGACCTTCCCTTCTAGGTTGAACATTTCTACTTTCCCAGCCCTACTCCCAGCTGTTTCCCAATAAAACAAACATTTTTTAAAGCTGATACTGTTTTATGTATTGTCGAAGGCTTTCATGGCCGGAATCACTTGGGTGCTGTGTGGTTTCCGGGCTGTATGGCCGTGTTCTAGCAGCATTCTCTCCTGACGTTTCGCCTGCATCTGTGGCTGGCATCTTCAGAGGATCATGATGATCCTCTGAAGATGCCAGCCACAGATGCAGCAAATGCTAGAAACATTCAGGAGCTCCCAACTGTTTTATTTTATGTCTGCATTATAACATGATGTTGAAACATCATATTATAATATGATGGTTACAAATCTACATATGCAGCAAGTACTATTGAACATATCACCCTTTAATGAAGATATCAGACTTTAATATGCTACCAACTGGATGCTCTAAAATATACTCCCTTATTCACAATGAATATTTTTTCTGTCACTTCCCACAAATTATGAATATTTTCTGAGCTTTCCCATTTGCCATACAACTCTTTTCTTCCAAGATGTCTGAACAATATGCATTCCATTACAGCTCTGTTGCTTATAGCACATGGTAATTAACTACACAAGAAACAAATAATGATTTGCTCAACATTCAGTTATGTTGTGCTGCATTCAGTTATGTTGTTACTTTATTAGCTATTTTGGCAGACTTTTGATTTGGCAGACTTTTGGCAGACTCTGGGTGGCATTTCTATATCTTTGACTGTTCGTTAGGGTAAATATTTCAGAAATGCTCAAACCACATCTAACTACATTTTTATACTTTTTAGTCTACCATATGTCTCATTTCAAGATCGATACAATTTTATAAAAGTCTTGGCTTTGATAAATAGATTAAAAGAAACTCAAAGATGTATAATATTTGGCTACAACATTCAAGCAGCTCTATCATTTGCTTCGTGAGGAATAACAACATGTGGTCAAAACTTCCAACAGCTTCTTAGTGCAAATGGGGACAGAAAAAGACTTAACACAGATACTAGATAATCAACAAGCCAAAATGTATTAATTACAAAAAGGATCTTCCAAGTATAACTTCAGCATTCAGCTACAGGATATTGAAGTTTCCTCTGCTTAAGTAACCTTAACATTTGGGCATGTACACTCTGGTTCTAATTCCCCCTGATATTATTATCTGAAGTACATTGTCTTCACCTCAGATTAGCTACCAGTTTTAATGCTTTCAACTGATTCTCCTCCACTGCAATTGCCAGTTGTAACTTCTTCTTGCCCCAACAGTACTTATTTTATTAAATTTGTTATCCTGCTTTTCCCAGTCAGATGATCAGGTTCAGAGCAGCTTACACCTGGTTAAAATGTAAACAGTATAATATACAATTCAAGGATGACAAAATACCAAAATATGGATTATTAAAATCACATCCAATGATAGTGACTTAACATATTTAAAATCCCCATAGGCAACAACAAAGGGCCATGGTCTAACTAAAACAACAGCAAATATCTGCTCCCCATTTATAGGTGCAGGAGGAACAAATTGCAGGTGGCAAGCAAGTTGGAAGGAAAAATGTAGCTGTCTCAACCAAAGGCCAAGTGTAAGGCTGGACACACTCAGACAAAGTCGACTTTAAAACAAAGGAACGAACTTTATTGATTTGTGTTACCCTAAGGTACAGGGTGCTGGAACTGAGGGTTCTTGCCCTCAGTTCCAGTATATATATGGGTGGAAGTGGGCGGTCCTTCCCTGTGGCGGGAATGGGAATAACTGGGGAAACAGAAACTTAACACTAAACAGAAACTTGAGAGAGGGTTGCGACCCTGACATCCCGCTCCCCTTAAGGCCCCCTCCCACCTGGTTTGTCGGGGTAAGCTTGATGGAAGGCTCGGAGGAGGTGCAGAGCTGTGACGTGTTGTGCGGCCACCCACTCGCTGTAGCCAGGGGGGAGGTCCTTCCACTTGACCAGATATTGCAGAGTCCCCCTGTGCAGTCGAGAGTCCACAATGGCAGTCACCTCCTGGTGTACTTCGCCATTGACTATATACACTTCCGGTGGCAGCGCATCCGGGTGCCAAGTGTCACCGGGGGCAGCTTTTTTCAATAGGCTGATGTGAAATACTGAGTGCACATGAGCGAGTGTCTTTGGGAGTTCCAGTTCTACCGCGACCGGGTTGATGACACGTGAGATGCAAAAGGGGCCGATGAATCTGGCTCTGAGCTTCCGGGTCCCTGGGAGGCCCTTAAGGTTCCTTGTGGACAAGTATGCCCGGTCACCTACCCTGTAATCCACAGGATGCCGCTTACGGTCTGCGAATCGCTTGTAGTCCGCCTTCGCTTTCAGATCGTCGGGTCCCCTCTCGGTCGCGGTCGGCCATTATTGCTGCCACCTGGGCTTGCAGGGTCGATAGATTGGCGCGTAGCTGGTCCCGTTCGTGTTGTAGCTCCGTCGTTCGTAGCTGTAAGGCTGCGTAGGCCTGCCGCTGCTTGTCCATGTCCCGGGTTGCCTTACGTGCCGGTTCTTGGGATCTTGCAAGAAACATTGTTAGGCGCAGCCGTTCCACCATTCCCATGCCATGAAGAGTTCCCACTCCAGTCCACGACTCGCGTCGGGGTTGGGCTCTCCCTTCCCTGATCAGTGAAAAGTCAATAGGAATGGAGCACTCTCCATGCCCAGCCATGTTGGGGAGGTCTGAGCACGGAAGGTTGCAATAAAGAAAAAAAGAGGAATTCCAGCACAATGTAAGGCTGGACACACTCAGACAAAGTTGACTTTAAAACAAAGGAATGAACTTTATTGATTTGTGTTACCGTAAGGTACAGGGTGCTGGAACTGAGGGTTCTTGCCCTCAGTTCCAGTATATATATGGGTGGAAGTGGGCAGTCCTTCCCCATGGCAGGAATGGGAATAACTGGGGAAACAGAAACTTAACACTAAACAGAAACTTGAGAGAGGGTTGTGACCCTGACACCAAGTGAAACACCTCTGTCTTACAGGCCTGTAGAACTGAAGCTGATCCCACAGGACCCTGGTCTCCAGAGACAGAGTTCTACAAGGCAGAAGCCAGGGCCAAAAGAGAAAGGTGTTAAAGCCACTCCATATAGTTTTAGCTTCTGGAAACTTCCCACTGCTCCCCACCCGCCGCCCTGTCCCAGTCACAGGACCTCTGTCTTTGATGGATTCAACTTCAGTCTACTCTTTTCCAACCATTCCATGATGGCGTCAGTCAGTGGCCAAAGTATCAGGAGTGGAGGCTGGCTGGCCTTCCATCAGCAGAAGAAGCTGGGTGTCATCTGCATATTGGTGCCAACCCAGTCCAAATCTCCAAACCAGTTGTGCCAAGGGTCATATGTAGATGCTAAATAACAGTGAGGAGAGGATTGTTCCTTATAGCCCCTACAAAGAAGAGGGCATCACTAGGACAACCGTTCCTCAATCACCACCCTTAGACCCCGGTTCTGGAGATGTGAGGTAAACTATTGTAAGGCTGTACCCCAAATCCCAGTAATGGTGAGGGGGTGGGTCAAAAGATCATAATCAACTATGTCAAATGCTGTTGTAAGATCTAAAAGCTACAGCAGCACTGATCCACCTCAATCCTGTCAGAGTTAGAGCTCATTTGCAATGGTGAATTCCATGACCAAGCCAAAAACTAGACTGGAATGGATCCAACGCTGATGTATCATCCTAAAACACCAGCAGCTGCTCTGCCACCACTCTTTCAACTACCTTGCCTAGAAACAATAAATTTGAGACTGGGCGTTGGTTGGCTGGATCTAAAAAAATCCAAAGATCATTTCTTTAAGACCAGACGAACCTCTTTTAAGATCTCTGGGAAAACTCCAAGTTTAAGAAAGTGATTGATAATTTCCAACTGGGGTGCCACCAGCTTTAACCAGGCATGATGGGCTTGGCCTCTGTGCCCTTTCATTGAATTTCCAGAGGAACTGGTTGGCCACTGTGTGAGGCAGAATGTTGGACTAGATGAGTCACTGGTCTTGTCCAGCAGGGCTTTTCTTATGTCTTTATGCTCTGTTTAGCAACTAAGATCTGATGAAATCAGACTAGAATGGGCCATCCACATATGAGACATGAGCCGTAATAATGATCCATATATCAGTAACACTTGAGATTAATCAATTTTCTCTTGAAATACAATGGGTAAACTAGGGTCTCAAGCTTACTTTATTATATACTTACAAATTAGCCAATATATTTTAAAATCCCAAGCTGATTTTTATGTAATAAAACACAGGTTTTCCCATACAAAAACACATTTTCCTGAATAAGATTAAACAGTCAAATACATCATGTAATAAATTATTTTATGGCTAGCAAAGTACTGGAATCTTAAGAAGAAATGTTACAAACATCTGTCTTACTGTGAGAGAAAACAATGAAACAGCAAATTAGTGTGAAATAACTCCATCTAGAAACAGTATTATTAATAAATGAGAATTGACAGAATAATACATGTGCAACACCTTGAATGTTAACAATGCAATACTTTATCCATTTAAATGGAATAACAGTGTGGATTTAGTATTGATCCCTTGCATTTGCTCACAAAGTTAATAAAGGATTCGTACTAAATACAAGAATTTTATATGTGATTCATTATAACTAATTGTTAATTACAAATATGATGGCATACATCATGCCAATTTAAAAGTTATAACATTTATTTATTAGATTTATAGGTCACTCTTCCTATTAAGATTGGCTCAGAGTGACTCACAGTATTCAATATACAGTAATAAAATCAATATCCAATTTTAAGTACTGTTTCCATTTCAGGTGCCATAAAACCAACAATAATGAAATCCAATTGGCCAGGGAGGGGAGGGAGGGAACCAGAAAAAATGGCTACTGCTGCTTCCCTCAACCTGGTGGAACAATTTGGTTTTATAGGCTCTGTGAAACTGGCAGAAATCCCAAAGGCTCAGGTCTCATTTGAAATAGCATTCCACCAGGCCAGAGCCAGAGCTGAAAAGACTCTCGCTTTGGTTGAGGATAGCCAGACATTTTTAGAACCAGGACCAAATGTTGTTATTTGCTGAGCATAGAACTCTTTGGTGGGTGCACTGGGAGCTG
This sequence comes from Sphaerodactylus townsendi, assembly GCF_021028975.2. Taxonomy (NCBI): domain Eukaryota; kingdom Metazoa; phylum Chordata; class Lepidosauria; order Squamata; family Sphaerodactylidae; genus Sphaerodactylus; species Sphaerodactylus townsendi. The sequence continues at coordinate 56,642,918 of NC_059433.1, forward strand.
TAGTCTCACAGAAGGTCACAGACTGTTGAGGGCTTTGAAAGTTAACACCAAAACCTTGAATCTGATCCAGTATTCTACCTGAAGCATGTGCACCTGACAGGAACACCAGTTGGATGTCTTCTTCCCTTGGTATCCCCATGAGGTCCCATGCAGTTGCATTCTGAACCAGCTGGAGTTTCTGGAACAGTCTCAAGGGCAGCCCTATGTAGAAAGAATTACAGTAGTCTAGTCTGGAGATGACCATTGAATGGATCACTGTGGTTGGTCTGGCCAAGAAAGGTAGGGTTCCAGTTGCCTAATCTGGTGAAGATGGAATAACACCAGTTTGATTACAATTGTGCTCTGTGGCTCCATATATCCAAATTAGAAATAAGATCTCCAAGGAGTTAACAAATGTCACAACAGTTATATAATTTTTTGTTATATTCATTATTGTTAATCAATATGCTTTTGTATAGATTAAGATAGTTTCAGAACGTAGCCAAGTTGGTATGTAGTGCAACAGCTAGATTTGAGTCTAGAAGCCCCTCAGAGATTTTATGGGTATAAGCTTTTGAGAGTTAATGCTCCCTTCATTATATACAAGATGCAATGGAGAGAATTCCTTCCATCTCATTTAGAAGGTGGGAGGGGTCTTGGAAAAAAGGAATCCTGGGTGCAGAAGTACAATGTACATTGTAATCAGCTTGATTAGTGTGTGTGATGCCAAGTCACAGATTATCTATCTATCTATCTATCTATCTATCTATCTATCTATCTATCTATTTATTTATTATGTCATACTTAAAACTCGACCTCTCCTGAAGGGCTCAGGGTGGCGTACAACAACAGAATAAAACAACACCGATATATAAAAACAATTCACTAAAACAGTTCCAATAACTTAGATAAAAATAAGATGGCAACAAAAACCACCCCCCTTCCCTCCACACCCATGGATGGCCGAGGCAATATTTGGGATACTTATGACCTCTCCAGCTAACCTGGTGGAAAGGCTTGATTAAACAATTCTTTTAGATCCTGCAGGGCCCTAACCTCCTTAGGCAGCCCATTCCACCAAACAGGGGCCACAACTGTGAAAGCCCTCATGGAGGCCAGTTGGATGTTTTTGCGGCTGGGGACCTCCAGCAGGTACTCCTCCAAGGAGCGGAGGGTCCTAGGGGGGCAATACAGGGAGACGCAGTCCCTCAGATATGCATACCCGAGACTGCTCATGGCCTTAAAGGTTACAATCAAAACTTTGAACATGATCCGGAAGTCTACTGGCAGCCAGTGAAGATGGTATAGGACCAGTGTAATCCGATCCCAGCTGGATGCTCCAGTAAGGAGCCTGGCTGTCGCATGCCGAATGAATTTAAGTTTCCAGGTCACAGCGAAAGGCAGGCCAGCATAGAGCAAGTTACAGGTGACTCACAGGTGACCCTGTAATGCCTCAAAGAAAGAGGCATTATGAGATGTTTTACCATTGCTTGCCTTTGCTTGATTAGGATAGAGAAGAGGGAAAATGTTTTTAAGGGACAGAAAATTAGCATCATCAGTGAGAAAATGGTCAATGGATCCTCAAGGCTCAACAAAGACGTAGAATCTTATCCCACTACAGATGCTAATTTTCTATCCTGTTTCTATTGAGCTCAGGAAGGGGGGAGAGAGTGGGGTGGTCTATTTTTCTAAATTTGTGAATGAATTAGAGTTCAGCAATTCACAAATTCAGAACAATGCCCCCATTCCTGATTCAAAAGGGACATCAGATTCTTATCTCAGTACAATGAGAATTTTCTGCTCCTAAGTCTCTTTCTTCTGCTCTAATGAAGGCAATCACTATGCACACTGTACCTCTCAATCCTGAATTCCTTCTTTGCAAAATCTTTCCCACCTTCTAAGTGGGATATCAGTACTCAAATCTCCATTATGACTTGTATCTCAAAAAGGGAGCATTATCCTCAAAAGCGTGTACCCTGAAAATCTTGTTGCTTTCCAAAGTATTACTGGACTCGAATCTTGATGCTTAGATGAAACATTCTAACTTTTTATTGTTTGGCATAAGCCTGTTCTATAAATACGTTTCATTAGATATACATGCTACTTTACTGCAGCAAAAAACAAAGAAGAGACTTGTGGTATCCTAAAGATTGACCTGTTCACTGCAGCATACGCTTTGTGGTTGAGCCCACTATGGTGCTATATCTCAGGATGTTAAAAAAAATCCAAAAAAAGAACATGCCACCAAAAAAGGCAGGAAAACAATAGCAGTGCCATTTGAACTGACCAAGGTGCTTTAGAGAAGGCTTATAGACATTGAAATGAGCTGCATGAACATTCATCTCTGTACTGCTTTTCTTAGAAATGGGTCAACAATAGATAGCATCCGTTTTGTTTTGAATGTTAATATGAAAAGGGCCTTTGAATATCTTTTTTCTTTCCTAGCTGTATAGTGCCATATTTCAGTTTTAAACAGTTACCACTAGCAGCAGTCTCTATGAAAATTTCATTGTGTTTAATGGAAAAATCTGTATGCCACATACTTGTTGCAAGGTGTAATCCTAACTTCTAGTCTCTTTAAAGTTAAGAGGAATTTCAAGGACATAGGTAAAGATAGCAAACTTGAATGAAGAGGGAGAAGTGAAGTTGTTCGGTCTCCCTGTGCCCCATCCTGAGGATTACTAGAGTATTCCCAATTGTCTGATCCTGAAACAGCAATGTACTAGCAGGAACAGAAGTGAGGGTCACTCTCTTACTTCAAATCTACTCAAGGCACTTGCCCCATTCAGGATTCCTTTGTATACTTTTTAAAAAGCAAGTCTGAACTTGTATCAAAATTGCTACTTTTCTGGCGGATGGAACCAGACTATCGGATAAGGCAATGATGGAAAAAGGCCTATTTACAGATAACATTTATACATATCCTATTACGGCTCTTAGTAGGAAACTGCCCATGATCAATACTTTACATGCTATGATTTAGCAGATGCAATTAAAGCAAAGCCTAGCAGATGTTGGTGATTATATAATACACATGCACACATTCTCTCTTTCCCCTGCAATGCATCTGAAAACTAAAAACATGCTTTTAGCACAAAAGTAAACAGTAGATGATTAATAGGCATGGCTGTGTCTGGCTTTCACAAAGACTAATGTACCATATAACTTTAAAATCAGATTTTTCTTATGTCAAACAACAAATACTCATGTTTGTCCCAGAATGACTTCATGTTCAACTTTGCTCTCTATCCCAAACTAGAAGTTCACCTTCAGTGCTACCTAATGTCACTCTTAATTATAAATAAGTAACAATGGTCGTTTCTCCACGGCACAATTATACCGGGTTACAGTCAGTATTTTACAATCTGGGTCTATTTTATCCCAGTTTCTCCCTTTGCATGACTGCCAGTTTCTGTGAAGAAATCAAGTAAAGACTGGGAGGAAATACTCCAGTTTGTTTTGCACGAGCCTGGGTCTTTTGTATTTACACCGCCAGCGTATCCACGCATGCGCAAACTGTCCCACATTCTGATTGGCTGTTATTTTGGGGCAGCAGTGGGAGATAATGAAACCCCCCTTTTCCAATTCTGGATAGGGCCCGGCGCAGGCCTCAGCATGGGAAGCGGCAGCAAAAAACAATGGGGCACAGCATCATATCACATTCCCACTCACGTTCTCAAACTTTTATGGAAAGAGAAGAGAGAAGAGAAGAGTTTTGGATTTATATCCCCCCTTTCTCTCCTGCAGGAGACTCAAAGGGGTTTACAATCTCCTTGCCCTTCCCCCCTCACAACAAACACCCTGTGAGGTAGGCGGGGATGAGAGAGCTCCATGAAGCTGTGACTAGCTCAAGGTCACCCAGCTGGCGTGTGTGGGAGTGTACAGGCTAATCTGAATTCCCCAGATAAGCCTCCACAGCTCAGGCAGCAGAGCTGGGAATCAAACCCAGTTCCTCCAGATTAGATACATGAGCTCTTAACCTCCTACGCCACTGCTGCTCCTTCCAGGTGATATGTCCACTAACATTTGACCCAAAGTGCACATCTCCCTAGCTATGCACTCTGAGCAACTTGTACATGTACAGAAAAGAAAATGGGGACATTTTGGGACTCTACTTCTGATTAACCCAGATACCATAAGCAGAGATGTGCTAGGGGGAACACTTCCGGAAGGGCGGGCTGCAATGGTCAGTGGTTCAGTAGATTGAAAACTGACATGATGTCAGGTGGGGAAAACAGGAGGGCAGGTGGCAGGATGGAGAGATCAGGTGGCTGGGAAAAAAACTGTTTCTGCTCCTGTGATGTTTGCATGGGAGGGGTTAACTGCATGATTTTTGAAAAGAATCGCCAAATTGGCTAATATTGAAAACCCTAAGATGTGGGAAATATCATGGGACAAACCTGCTTTAGGACTGGAAACCATGCAGGCCAAATTGGGATATTTCCCTTGCTCAACCCGGGATATTTGGACCATGCAGAAACGACCAATGTGTCTGATAACAGGATTTTATTTTTACTTCAAAGAATTACCTAGAATTGTGTGGGTTTTTTTACTTTGAAGAAAATGTCTTTTATCACTTATTTTAGTACAACACATTAAAATCAAATCTCTCCTGTAGCAAACCGATTCAAGTCTCTGGAACTCAAATAATTTTCTAATAAAAAATGCATGAGACAAATAAATGCACTTTATGTTCCACAAGAAAAGGCAGTTTCAACAGGCTAATGCTCAGAGAAAATTCATTTTATCAACCAGCCATTTCATTCTGTGGTGCTGTTACAAGCTCCTTCCAGTTGCTAGGCAACCATAATTCATAGTACCTTTTAATGGATACTCTGCTTCTGCTGAGAACATTAAGGTGAAGAGAATAAATGCCTTGGGTGAATCTTGAAATCTTTCATTATGCATGTCATTCTATTTTTGTAATGCTATAATGCTGAAATGTTTCTGTGGCAGGCAACTGAGTTGTGGTAATTGCATATTCCACTCATATATGTTTTGTAAGCAGAGTAGCACGTACTTGTCTAAAATGACTTATTTCAAACATGATTGAAATAGGACTTTTCTACTACTAAAGGTAGTAAATAAGCCCAAAAGGAAAAAAAGAAAAGAAAAGAAATCTAAGAGAAGGTTTTTGCATTTCTAGTAAGGATCACATAACATAAACTTCAAGCAATCTAACAGGTTTGGGATTTATTATAATACAAGAAGAAAATGAAAAATGAAAGAAGAAGCTTGTGTTTCCCAACTATTTTGTCCACTTTTGTATTGTTATGTCTGTTATTGCCTAGATGGATACACCTCAGTGCAGCTCAGTACAGTAGAGAAAACTGCAGGAAATTTAGTTTTAATGTTTTGTACTTAAGTACTTAAAAGACACTTTTCTATGCCTACTAATCTTAAATGACTGCATCAGTATTATATTAACCCAAAGTTCGTTAAGTGCAAAGACCAGGGTACAAAGATCTGTTCACCTTAGCAAAGATCTACATTCTGTGCCCACAAGTGTGTCTTGGATTTTGTTCCTTAAACAACAGCTTCTACTCCTCCTCTCCATGACAAAGTACCTGTGATGGAAACTGCTATTTAAAGAGTTAAAAATCAAACTGGTTAAGTGTACGGCCTAGCAGCTTAAATGCTGGTTTAACAGGATAGGGGATCATAATGGATGGAGAAAAGGAAGAGAGTTCTAATGCGAAGCTTTGCAGCTTCTGAATTAGTAATATGACGGAGACATGGATAGGCCATATCATGACCACAAGCACACCCTACATAATTTCACTGGGAGCCACCATACTCCAGGGGGCAGAATCCTCAGTCTGTAATAGCTAATTACACATCTCTTAGCCAAGTGAACTGCATCATACTGGACCTACACAAAACCTTCTACTCTAGAAATGATGAAGAAACATAAGCCAGGGCACATGAATCCAATATCTGCCATTCATTTTAATAATCATACATTTTATGTATGCAAAAAAGCAAAAGCATTAAGATGCTCACCATGCTATGCATTAAAATTTGCAACATGTACATAAATAAAGCTTATAATCATGAACCTGCCAAAGTGGGGCGGTTGGCAGACCTGTTCTCACCCTCCACTCTCCATCTGTTCAGTGAGAATCAAAATCTGTTTATTTTTGAAAGAACTGACATAAAGTCAGTGTTCAGGATCCAAAAGACTAAATAATTACTTTCATAGGCATTCTGACATAACAAACACAAGGAAAAAGAAAGAGTAGGAAAACTGAGAAAGGCTAAAGAAAAGGCAGGCTGCTCAATCCACAGGGGCTCTGATTGCCGGGACGGTGCTGCTGTTGTGCCGCTGCACTGCTTCCAGAGGACTTCCAGGCACCCTAGGGAAGCAGCACAAGGGGGGGGGCAGTCTCCTGAAAGCATTCCATAGAGCTCATTGGAATTATGCCAAGCTTTCAGGTGGTGTACGTCTGAGGCCTGAGCCAAAGCGCTCCTGTCTTGAAAGCCCAGGTAGAAGCCAACTAAAGTCAGCTTCACCTCTGGGAATGCCCTTACCCACCTCACCATGCCAGGAGCCACTTGGATGCCACCATAGCTCCGTGGCCACAGCTACTTCCAGGTTTGGCTGCCATGGAGCTGTGAGGTGCCTGGATGCTGGTGTCTTTGCTCTCTCTGCCCCTTATTTCGGAGGAGGAGCCAAATGCACCAGTGTGGCCCTGTGCCATTTCACCCTCCCTCCTTCTGGATTGGGCTGTAAAGCATTTAACAAAGTCTTCCTAAGAATATAGAAAATGTAGAAAAAAATGTCACATAGAGAGTCTTCACCCACTGGTGGAAAATAGCAGTAAAGAGAAACAGATGAATCTCCCTAGTGATAAAGATCTAAAATTTTGGAACCATAACCAAGAAGGTGCTTACATGGTCTGGCCCCAGGCAGCAGTAGCATCCAAGTTCAATGGTGTATCTAGGGGGCAAGAGGGGGCAGATGACTGAGGTGCCATTAGCCTGAGTCACTTGAATGGTGCGTTTTGGCAACCCATCCTTTCCCTTTCCTTCTCATCCTGTGCCTATCGCCCAGCTGAAATTCCTAGCCCTCAATGTGCCCCTGTTGCAACCCCCCAGCAATAAAAATGTAAATTTTTCACTGAGCGTGCCAAGGCCAGCAATACATTGAGGGTGTGGAAAAGGCCAGGGAGGGTACACTACTTCCCTGGCCTTGCTTTGCCCCCCAGTGGGTTATCGGCTTCGGCATCGCCCATTTAGGCACCATTTTGTAAAAATACACCCCTGCCCAAATTACAGCCTTCAAAGATATTCTCAGAAGAAAGAATACAGACCTATAGGCTTGAGAATGACAATTAGATTCCTGGGTAACCGTGCCTACTGCAGCTTTGATTTGTTTTAAAAATAATATTAGGTATAGCTGCATTAACTATTACAATGTTACTGTGCTTTTCATTTTATTCAGTGTTGTAAGCCTCCCTGAGTACTATTTTACCGGTAGGAAAGAAGGGCTGAAATTTACCTCAGTACACCAAAAAAAATCTGTTTTGATCTATTGTCCTTTACTTCTTTTAAGAAATTGAGAGTTGGCATATACTACTCTCCCATGTGAAAATCAACAACTTAAGTCAAGGTATGAAAGTATAACTAGCTCAAAGTCACTTCATGAAGAACTGAGAATGGACAGTTTTTACCCAACAATCCAACCCCTGTACTCAGAGGTGGGATCCAACTAGTTCTCACCATTTCTCTAGAAGTGGTTACTAATTTTTTCTGAGTGCCGAGAAGGGGTTACTAAAGCAACCTCCCTGCCCAATAGGGACTGGAGGTGTGTGCGGCGGTACCACTGTTTGAATCCCACCACCATTGGAACCTGTTATTAATTTTTTTGGATCCCACCACTGCCTGTACTACATAGACTCTACATAAATAAAAAATATATATTCAGAATATTGTTCTGTGAATTATAACATTATCTCAGTTAGCCCTGATTAAAGTGCCTTTCTTCTTTTTTTAAAAAAAATTCTATTAGTTTTGTGAACAAGAGATTAAATGCCAAATTGGATAAACCCTACCTCTGCAAAATAAATCCAGGACATTCATTCAGTATCAAGAGCATTCAATATTTCATTTGGTTTGTTTTGAATGTTCCAGTGTATGGGTCAAAAGGATTTCATGTAGGCATGTGATATTTTCAAGTGCATTGTAAGGGACATAGAGTGGATGCTTAATATCATTTATCAAAGAACAAAAAGAATAGTAACAGAGACCCAACTAGTGGAAGGTCACAGCCAATAACATTTCTGTGAATAGAAAGGGGCTGCAAAAGCATCAAATGCAAATTACTGTTTGCTGGAGAATTTTAATGGAGTTCGATGTCACATTATAAAATGTTTAATTGTAACCTCTTTTTAATAACATCAGCTGATTAAATGAAAAAATCCTAGTGATGGCAATTACAATCTGTCAAATAGCATATTTATTTACAGTTTGGTTTCTAAAGCTGCAACATTTTAAAAAGGAACTCTCTTCAGCTTGTCAACAAACTATAATTATTGTGTATCCTTCTGTCAGTGCTGCGTAAAACTTTTGGTCCTAAAATGGATCTAATTATATCTACATCAACAGTTTTATAAATGCTTAGATTCTCTTTTCCCTTAAGCTCTATAAATATCTCTTAAGAAAAGAACACCGCTTTTCATTATCACCAGGCATTTTGAAAGTAATTTTATTTATTTCTCTGTAAGTTTCAGGGAGACAACAGATGTTCTTGAAGTATAACATAAATTTTGAACTTACATATTCTTCCTAACTTTGCTGCTTGATATTGTATTTTAAATAGTACTTAGTTCATCACTCCTTCACCTATACATTTGTTGCAAACATGATGTCTTGGGGTGGGCGTGACTTAATTTTTTAGATCTTTATAGGGTGGATTTGGAGAGTTTGGAATTTTGGTGGGAATTTTATTGGGGTGGTTGTCTTTGAGTCCTCATGAATTGTATGAGTAATGGACACTGAAATGAGGGGGGGTCACCTTCTGGGGCTGGCATATCCCTGCACCAATGAAAATCCCCTTTTTGCCAGTGCAAGGGGCAAATTGAAGGCAGAGGGGAAACTTATCTAAGTATCTGGGCACCATGGGCTCTGCAGTGCCCAACCCAAAAGCTCGCTCCATCATCCAGGCCCATGGGCAGAAAACACTGTGCTGGTGTGGCCTGGGGCATTCTGGGAAGTGGCATTCTGGGGCATTCTGGGACTTTAGTTGGCCTCCAGAGCAGTATCGGCACTCTTGTGCTGCTGGAGACACTAGCAAAGATATGCTATGATTTTCATGGAACATCTCTATTCCCTGCTAAGGGGATTTTCACCCTCCCCCCCCTTTTACTTTAAAGAGCTTCCCACACTGTGTGAAAGCTCTCTGTAGGTGGCAGGGTGGCGCTGTCCCTGCTTGCTTGACAGCTCTGGATTGCACTGTAAATGTTATCTCAGTGATGCCATTCAGTTTCTGGTATACAGTATTTGGAATGAGATGTGTAGCTCCATTTGGCATTGCATCTGATGAACTTTTTTGTGTGTTACCATTACATAGAAATTGGTCATGGGAAGTACTGTCATCCCAAAGCTGCTTTGTGGTGACCCCATCAATTTTTCAAGGAAAGGGACAAAGATGGTTTGCCACTGCCAGCCTCTGTGTAGCAACCCTGGATTTTCAAGTACAAACTACTAAGCCATCCAGGACAGAGCACTTAGGAATTAAGCCACTTTAAATGCATTTTTTAAATATTCTTCTTACTCCCCTGCCATTCTTTCCTATCTCCTCCTTTTATCTCTTTAACTTCCTTTGTTTAATCACATACTTTGTGTGTAGTTCTTCAGTCAAAAGCATCTGAGGAACTAAATATTAGGATGACTTTTCAGAGACTCTGAAATAGATTTTATGGAGCTCAACAGATCTGTGGTCCAATCCCATACAAGAAAATTTCACATGTTCTGATTTGGACTGTAAACTCCCAAGGGCAGAGACCTGTCTGTGTTTTGTATAATGCATATCTATCTATCTATCTATCTATCTATCTATCTATCTATCTATCTATCTATCTATCTATCTATCTATCTATCTATCTATCTATCTATCTATCTATCTATCTATCTATCTATATATATCTATCTATCTATCTTGCCTATCTATCTATCTATCTATCTATCTATCTATCTATCTATCTATCTATCTATCTATCTATCTATCTATCTATCTATCTATCTATCTATCTATCTATCTATCTATCTATCTATATCTATCTATCTATCTATCTATCTATCTATCTATCTATCTATCTATCTATCTATATATATATATATATATATATATATAAATCTAAACGTGTGTTTGTCCCTGATGGTCTCCCTCAGAAGCTGCTGGATGGATCGCCCCCAAATTTTCACAGGACATTCCTCCCTGTTGCGGGGCAGGTAATCGGACCTTCAAATCACCGAAAGTCCATACCTGAGCCAGGTAAAACGTCTTTTTCCTGGCGCACCAGGCCATGAAGCTGGCTGTGTTTAACTGTCACCCTTAGAATGTTCGTGCAGCATGTCTGTGGCCTGAGGGCTTGGTATGCCCTTAGAATGTTCACGCAGATGGCCAGAGATGAGCACTGAAAACAGTAAATAGGTAATACTGTTAGGTAATATGAGTGGAAGTGAAACACATACACACTTTGCTGTGTGAGATGTCAGGTGGGGTCCCCCCCCCCCTCACACGCTGGCAACTTTCACTCTCTGTGCCACTGCTACCGCACAACACACCTACTCTCATACACATCCAGCTCATCCTCACACACCTCACTCTGCCCTCCCTCACATCCAACCACCACTTACCCACTTCCTCACCCATATTCGCCACAGCTCTCTTTTACTAAAAGCAAGCTGGAGTTTGCCTTTTTCTTCTAAGAAAATCCGTGGGGTGGGGGCAAACCAACACTACCAACTCCGCTTCTTTTGCACATGGCCCTTTAAGAACCCAGGGAGCTGGCCTCGATCTGAGCGCCTCACCACCCTGCCTCTGCTGCCTGACTGGGATAGCTTGCTTGCCCCAGTCCTGCCTTACCCAAGCCAGGACTGTGCGTGTCAACCAGCCTCATGGATTTGCACTCTGGACAGTTGTGGAATGGGAAGGGTTACTTATACTAAAAAAAAAAGACAGCACCATATAACGATGTGCATTGAAAAGGGAAAGAGGGATTCCATTTGACCACCCCAAAAGGCTATGCTGGGGATCATTGGACCTGCATGGACATCTGTGTGGGTTGCGGACTGTGATGAGAAGGACAACTGCCACAGCAATGCGTGGCCGGGCCCGCTAGTACTATATAATAATGGAGATGATGACAGTGAATTACTCTTCCTGCTGCTTGCACTCTGATCAGCAAAGAAAAAAAAAGGATCTGTACTGCCTTCTTTCTTTTGCCAAGAGGGTAAGGGAGCAAAAGTTATTCTGGAGCTCCCATCATTCTTTCCATTCTTCAGCTACTGCATTTACTTTTGCCAAAAGCCTCCAGAGACACACTTACTAGGGCAAACAACAACTGACTTATTTAGAGACACAGTTTCTTCTACTCATGGACTGATAGCGGGCACAGAGGTTGTGTTCTTTACTCTTCACTCCCAGAATGGAAAGCTGGCGGAGGTCCTATGAACAGTTACACATGAGTAAGCTCTTTTGAACTCAATGGAACATAGTTATAAGTAAGTATGCAATTGCTCAGGCAGCTGTCACGTGTATGCCAAAAATCCAAATCCAAAATCTTTATTAGACATAAAACCAGAGTGTGTCATGAGTTCCAAATACAATAAAAAGATCATTATTGCACAACTTGCAGTACACAGAGTAAAAATGTAGCAACAACTCACGTGTATGCCTTTTCCCACACTCTCTAAGGCAGACACTTACATTATTAACCATGAGGTTAATGACCACATAATGCATGACCACGAGTGCATTATTATTATCTTATGTAGTAGTCAATGCAATACTATCTCTATAATGTCATCTCTTAATTTTACCAACCTTTAATATTTTGGGTACAAAAATTCTCCTCTGGTAACTCCACTGGTAACACAGCAGTAAATATGACACTATGACTGAACGTATGTTTTCAAAATACTTATGAATTGTAAACCAGCATGGTTTAATTGAAGGATGAACTGACACAGCTGCCAGTTTTTATGTACTGAAAACAGGTGCATATGGAATTCAACCACATCCATAATGACTTCACATCAACTCTCTCAGAAAATATCCACATAAGGGTGCTTCAGGAGGCTGGAACCTTTTTTTAAAAAAAGTAGAAATATATAGAAAGATTCTGATGTTTTACTTATCTGGAATTTGATAGTTAGAGAAGAGTGGATGGGAAAAGAATCAACACCAGCCCCAAGTAAAGGAATGAATAATTTGTACACTCACGCTGGAGGAATGCACTGAAAACACAGTAAAACACTTTATATTAAGAAGGAAAATTCAGTGGAAAGGCAGAATAGTACTTAGAACATAAGAACAGACCAATGGTGCACCTTATCCAGGTTCTCTTTTGCACAGCAGCCAACTAATTACCCTGGAGGGGCAACAGAATACAGAGGTCAAGGTCTTCACCAGAAGTCAACTCTTAGTTCCAATATTTGTTGCCTCTAAATATTAGTGACTCCTAGCTAGTAGCTATTGATGGATCTATCATGCATCTGTCTATCCCCTTTTAAAACAATCCATGCTTTTGACCATCACAGCATTCACTGGCAGTGAACTCAACAACTTAATTCACACTACAGTGGTATTTATTTTTGTCTCTCCTGAATCTATTGTCCATAAACTTCACTGGCTATCTCCAAGACTTAGGTGGATTCTGCATGAGCCAAAAACAGCGGTGTGAAAATGGTGTAAACCATTTTACACCATTTAAAATATTTTACACTATTTTCACATTGCTGTTTTTGGCCCATGCGGAATCTGCCTCAGTTACAATGTCACAGTACAACATAGTCTATCCATTAACTGTGCCTTGATGAAATCCTGGTTAGTCATGATGTCCAAATGGAAATGATCCAACAGATTGAAAATAGTTTGTTGGCACAAGGCTAGAACTGAAAACTCCACTTTGCTATTGGATTATTCCCACAGTTAGTATAAACTGGTTTTGTTGTGATTGTCACTGTTCACTTAATAGTGCAATTTGCAGCTACAAACTTGGAACTACAGCTAATATATCATTCTTGATGGGAGATGAACAGTAACCCAGAAGCAGGCATCTCAGGCTTATGCCCAAATAAAGGATTGTTTCTTAAATCCATGTCCTGCTGTCTACAAGACATAGCTAAGGCATCATGGAGCTCTTTGTTTTTGGTTCATATGCATAGCATTTTATATTCAAAATATATTTTCCCACTCTTCACCTTTTTACTTTAAGAACAAAAATAAAAAATAAACACTGCATTAAAATGTGTGCAGTGATCTTTTCCTTCTGATGGAGACTTATACATTCTTTATTAATAGCAGGTAGGATGTTAGCATCTGATTTTGACAGTGGGCTAGTGAAGGCCAGGACCATGAGCAGCTTCTGATGTTGCACCTGGAAACTAGCATTCAGAAAATAAAAGTTATGTGGAAATAAAGCCCAAATTTAAAAAAGGACAAGGGTCAAAAGTACAGTAATAATTCAATTCAGCAGGAATTCCTGTCATAAGATTTACTAGCAACTATCCATTTGCAGACAAGAAATAGTTTTATGTTACATGGTAGTAGAATAGGTGTTCCATTTCCTTCAATATTTGGTGAAAGGTAATCTCTCATGGGCTTTCTTATAAAAATTACAGTTTACTTGGTTGTTCCAGTGGTACTTAATGTTCGTTAAATTTTAACAGCCTTTATTTTGTACAGTGGGATTAAAGAATATCTTGAGACTGATCTCCCGATATAGATATGGGGAAAATCCATTTTATTTTATTTTTAAATGAATGCTTCTATTATTCTGTATTTAATAATGAGACAATATCACCTACTTTTTCACCTCCTACATACCTTTTATCCTATAACACCAGAGGTGTACCAGCCTAGGGACATGGGGATACCCATGTCCCCGGGCACATGCCTTTCAGTCACTGGGACCCCAACGTGACTGAACGGTTGGTGTCGGCACCCTGCCCCAGCCTCCAGGGATCTCTGATCTGCATCCCATGCCCTGCCCTGCCCTGCCCTGCCCTGCCCTGCCCTGCCCTGCCCCAACCCCCTACTCCCCTTCCCCCAGAATCCCTGGAGCCCAACTGCTGCTCTCCCCAGAATCTGGGGAGAAAGCACTTGCCGGCCTCTGGGACATTTTATACACAGAAGTTGGGGGTAAAGCTTGGGGTGTGGCCAGTGGTCTTGGGTGTGGCCACACACCCCAGGCATCCACCCCCCAGGCTTCTCAGAGCCTGGGGAAAGAGATCTTGCTGGCCTACAGGATGTGCTTTTATAAGCACAGAGGCCGGGGATGGGGCTTGGGGCAGGGTTGTGCCTCCAAGGGGTGGGGCTTGGGGGGTTCATATGCATGTCCCCGTCCCTGGCCTCCATGCTTATAAAATCATGTCCTGGAGGCCAGCAGGTGCTGTCTCCTCAGGCTGTGGAGAAAGCAGCAGCTAGGCTCCAGGGAGTCTGGAGGGTGAAGCCACACCTTTGAGCCATGCCCCTAAACCATGCCCCTGAGTGGGGGGGGGGGGGAGAGACCTAGTTGTCTCCAGGCACCATTTTCCTTCAGTACGTCTCTGTGGAACACCCTAATATATTGAATGGAATATGTAAAATGAAATAGAAGATTGTGAACATAGTTCAAAAATAGCACAATGGCCTGTAATCATAATTCCTGTTTTGCTTTGAACACAATAGCATCCAAGATGCCGGTAGACTCATCCATACCACTAGCAGTTTAGAAATACTACTGCAGTGCATCTGAATTTACTGATATAATATATTTCCTGCAGATCTAAAGACACATTTTAGCTTTAGTTTAATGTGTCCTGCACTCTACTATGATCACTGTCAAAACATTTGTTCAGTAACCCTTAGACTTCAAAGTGTACTTTGAATATATGCTAAGAGAGATTACAAACCCACATTATGTCAGCTTTTGTTGTCAGTACAAAAAAGCATTTGAAAAATAAATCCAGCATTTTTACGGCCTTTTAGTGTTTTTCCTACTTTTAACTGCACAGTTTAAAATGTACAGCACTCAGGACCAGTGAAATCCATCTTATCTTTTCTTACTCTATTTTCCAAAATATGTCATATTTAATATGGTGTACTCTATTTTAACTGCCATGCATGTAATAGATTTTTTAAAATGTAAAAGTGCAAGTACTGGTTTCTTACTTTGACAAATAACCAACATCAATGAATGCAATCTTTTCTCAATGCTATCCAATACACTGCTATATTGAGCAGCTTTGGAATTGCTATCCCTGGCGCCATAAAGAAAAACACAAAAGAAGAGTCAGGTGGCCAGCAGAAAAAGAAAGGTGATAGATTCAGGAGCTAGGTTGGCATCATAAGGTAAGTTTTGTATAAGACAAACAAGACCTGAGACATAGAGGAGGTGCTTTTTAACAGAACAGACACAGAAAAGATGTAAGACATTGAATAGGCAGAAAAGAAACTGTTCCATTGAATATGATTTTAGGCAGGCATTTGAAGAAGATGTGACGTAAAAATTTTACATAGTAGGCAGTTGCCGGCAGCTTCCCCTACTCTCAGTACCTTTCCCCACAAGCATTTGTTTATTCTACAGCCCACACCATCCCTGTACTGAGTTTTATAACAAGAAAGAAGATTGATCTTAGGTGAGTCATGACTGACTATTCTGTACAGTACTTTTGGTAGTGCCAGCTGTGAACGTACATGAGGAAGAGTAACTTTTACATTGGTGGTGGTGGGAGGTGTTACCCAAATTACTAATATGTATTAGTCCTTCTGCTAACATGGAGAAAACACATGAATTATGGACATTCATTACCAATATTTTAACCCTGTGTACACCAGGGATGAGATACAGACCAGCACTCAAAACAAGTGAAGGGGAATAAGCAACTTAAACAAGAAAAGAAATTTCCTGAAGTAACTGAAATCTCATAAATTAAAATGAAGTGCCACAGAAACAAATTCATCCATGAAATACAAATACAGCTTAAATCCTTTCCCTAACAAACTACATGCTACTAAAGGAGGAAATAAAAGGGGAGAAGAGAAGACACACAAGCCTGCTTCCTGGAAACAGTGGGCAGCTCCTGAGAGAGATTGACCAGACTGGACAAGCACAGCAGAGCAGAGCAGGGGGAAGATGTAGAGAAGTCAACCATACAGTTGGGACAGCAGGCAGGATTCCAAAACCAACAACAAATTGGATGGCAATAATTTTCTATACATTTTTGCTAAGATTGAAGAGAAGAAAGAGTATTGGCATTGGAATATGGGAGTGATGAGAAAGTCCATCTCTTTGGTGATGAGTTAATTTGAAACTTATTAGCAAATTATTAGGCTTGGGGTGTTTCAGTCGCCATCTGAAATTTCATTCTTATTGTTTAGTTTTTATGTATTTTATTAGTATTTATGTTGTTATAATGTATATTGTTTTATTATGTTGTTAGCCACCCTGAGCCCTTCGGGGATAGGGCAGGGTATAAATACAAATACAAAGGGGGTTTTGTGCATTGTGGAGGAGTGTTTTCTTCTTTTGCGTTAAAGGTAAAAGTATCAAGGAAAAGTGGTCCTTTAGGGAGAAGCTAGTATTGATGGTGGAATATTTTACATGAGAAATCTTCCTGTCCAATGAGCCAGCCCACTGCTCATTGTCCTGATTATGTGGGCTGTTCAGTATGTTCATATTATCAGGGGAAAAGATCCTTCAGTTGACTCCCACCTGATATGGCTTTCACATGATTAATGGAGGAGCTGTTGTCACATACCTTAGAAGCCCTCAGAGTGACTAACTGTCATATCAGTTTGATCCCTTCTCCATTTTTCATTGCTATGCCCATACTAAGTTATGAATGAATACAGGGATCAAAATGAGGGTCACCTGTGATGATGAGCCCTGGGGCATTAGGGGGTAAAACAAAAGAGAGATAGCAGCATCAGCTTAAAATTTGAAGAGTGAAATGGAACAGGGAAGCATATATTTCCAGGGGGTAGATCCACAACAGTACTTACCTGGCAGACATTCTAGTTGAAAACTACAGACAGAGAATTTGTTCTTGAGAAATACAAGACCATGCGGAACAATTGCAACTGTGGCTTTGATTAACTTGATAAACAAAATAAAAATTTTATATTGAATCTAACGATATATTGAAACACACCAACGATCCCTCTCACTAGCTTAACTGCACTGAACATTGCATAAAGAAAGCAGTTCATATTATAACTTTACAAGCACATACTTGAAGGACTGAAGTATAGTGCACCCTTGAACATAGAGAATATATGTAAATGTCATATTCTTCTAATACTCTAAAGTTAAATTCACTCACTTTGAGAAAGATATATGCAAGCAATTATCTATTGTGTCATTTCTACATTGTATTGTGCCTGAAGTTGTGATACCATACAACGAACACACATAAAATAGGAAGAGGGCCACACTGCAATATGCAAAGTAGCCTAGGATATGGAGGCTTTTAACATGCTTCTCATTTATCCTTTCCTTTTTACTAAGATTGAAGAGGGGAAAGGGTATTATGGGCTGTTGCACCCTGTACCTGCATCTCATACACAAAGAGAGGAGGAAAGAAATAGAGGGAAGAAAAGAAAGAGAAAATGCAACTTGTACTGCAGTTTAGATTATACCATGGAACTATGCACAAATACCTGGGGGACCTCATTAGGTACAATCTGAGTGGTAAAGGCTAGTGAATACACATTTTTAATAAAGCAAAGATAACGATTAGAGCAAACAAATTTGTTTTATTTTTTTGTTTGGCAAAACAAAAGCAACACCTGTTAGTAGAGGAAGCAAGAAAAAAGTTGATGTTTGGGATTATAAACTTCCTTTATTATTATGGAAAAATACACTGCTGAATATTTATTACAAAGAAACTTGTGTTATAGGACAAACTGATACAAAAATTATCAGTTATACTTTTTTAAAGGAACTGAGATTGAAATTAAGAAAATATGAGCCAGCCCCAAAGAAACTGCCACGCTTCATCTTAAACCAAACCTAACCTGAGTCTCGTTCAACAGACATATTCCAAGGGCTTTCAACCCATCTTTCAGTAGTGACTTTCTCACTAGTGTTCTGCCTAAAGACTCCAAAAGAAACTTGACTAGTTATACCACTTGGCCTTTAGCTATTTTCTCTTTCTCCAGTTGCTCAGTTTGATAATCTACAAGTACTCAAAGTTCTTTTGTTCCTATTTCTTTGCAACAGGCAGATATGACACTTCAGTACTTAAGAGAACACTTAGATTCCAAACTCTAACCTTAGTACAGAAGAGGTCACGTCAATGAAGCACTGCTGGAGCACTTTATTGAAGTGCCAAATGCTACCCTTACTTTCTTCAGGTACTTTTATAGTGGTTGTTAGATTCCTTCATGTAATTCAGATCACTTTCTTTTTTGTAAAGCTAGGATAAATTTATTCAATTCCTGAGTTGAAATCTAAGTTGAAGAAAGTCTCAGGAAGACTAGAAATAACCTGTCAACTAAGTAGAACAGAAAGTCTGTAGTACAACTCTGATCCACAATAATTTTTTAAGAAATCAAATATACAATCTGTTCCTCAAACCTTTCCGTTAGTTCATAAAATTCTACAATGAGCAGCAACTGGAAGAATAGCAAGCAAGAAAAGCACAGTCAGTACTAGGACTGTGAAGAGGTGTCCTCTGTGAAACAAATACAGAAAAAAATAGCTGTTTAGGACCATATCCTCATCAAAATGAAGTAACTCACTTTGTATGAACACAGGCTTACTGGACATTAGGTACAAGCTTTCCAAAAGCTACACAGGCTAACCACAGAATCAAAACTCAAGAGATACTAGGTGTCATAAGAATACATGAAGCATACTTTTGAAATACACTAGAAATATAAAAAGCTTACCACAGAGAGTGCATTTGAAAGCAGTGCCCCATCTTGTCCAAGCATATTGGAGACAGTGATTTCAGGTAGATCCATGTTTTGTGGATGGAAAGAAAGCAGGCCATTGTGGTTGACTGGGTGACACAAAGAAGGATAACCAGATTCTGTGTCATTCAAATGTACCAGTGAATGTTCAGGTAATGAAGGAGGCGTGATGGGAGGTATGTTAAAATCTTCACTTTCAAGGCTTGGGCCAGGAAAAGACTGTTGAAAGATCAAAGGTAACATTTTAATTAAACATTTCCTAAAGCTGAGCTTTTAAATAGAATAAGATTAAAAACATTAGACTAAATAAAACAACAGATAGCCCTTTTCCTTCCCAAACTCCATAACAACATTTAGCAGTAGACTGCACAAGAAAAGACATTTAAAACACCTATATATTTTAATAATAGAGGGTTTTTTTTCTATTGTGTGCGGAATAAAAATTGCCTCAAAGGCATAAAATCTTTGATAGTTTCACAGCTTCCATTAGATGGTTTTTCTCCCTACAGAGGGTGAATTCAAGGGCCCCATTACAATTTTCTAAGAGTCTTCACTGGGTTGAATACCTTTTTCATGGGAAATGGGAAAGAGGAATGCAACTTTTTTCTTTAGCCTTTATTTGGCATAAAACAAAATAGAATAAAATCCTATCAAAAATACAGAATTTATAATAAAAGCTGTATTCAAATGCAAAATATATAGCATAAGTGTAGGCTACTGGTTATACATCACTTCCAATAAAAATTTTGCTACCATTTCACAAGTTATGAGATCAGAATTATCCAATTTATAAAATTATTATTGGATCAAAAAGACCTCTTAAGACTTTCCTGCCACTCAAGAGCAAAAAATAATGGGTGGATGCGTGGGATCTTGTTCTTGAGTGTTGCACAAAGGAGTACAAAAACTAATAAATTCACTCTGCTATACTAGAAGCAACAATCTAGAAAGAGAGTGAACTTATAAAAACGCCCTATGGTCTTAATTCAGTGATATTCATTCCTTTGGTATATATGTCTCAGTCATTATCTATCATCTATTTTTGGAGAGAAAGGTATGTAGATCTAAGTAGAGATGCCATCAAATCTCTTATTTCTTCTGTTGCAGTGACTTGAAAACCCACAATTTTGCATACTACTTGTGCAAATCAAACTAGTGACTTTTTATTTTCACACAACGTTCTGTTTGCTTCCTTGCATTAAATTTTCATAATTAATGCATTTTCAGCATTAAGCATGGTATGTTATATACTATATGAATAAATGATACATATTGTATGGATATATTGATATAAAATACACATATATGTAAACTGGATATAAATTGTACTGTATGTAACTGGGCCAATGGAACAAATTAGTCACTAATTAATTGCAAACATATTGAAACCAAAAAAACATATTCATCTGTACCTAGATTTAGCTTCCCCTAACCAAAGAAATTATGTTATGTATTGTCAAAGGCTTTGTATTGTCAAAGAACTGGACACAGTGTATAACAGACTTCTCTCTGTGATATACCTCTGAAGATGCCAGCCACAGATGCAGGTGAAACATTAGGAACAAGATCTACTAGACCATGGCCACACAGCCCGGAAAACCTACAACAACCAAATTATGCTATGTGTACTGACTACCCATCTGGAACTGCCTCCTAGTTTTGAATACAATTGTAGAACTACATCCCAAATGAAAATTCAAAACAAACTATTTGACATACAGCTGTCTACTGATACCATAATTTAATTGTACAGCTTCTGATTTTATATTAGCTAGTGCAGTTAATTGGGCAGATGGTAAATGACCAAGAGAAGCAATAATTTTGTAAACAACTGAGTAATGCTGGATATCGGGAAAAAGATAACAGATTTTTTTAACAAATAGGTTTTTAAAAATTATTAGATTAATCTTTGTTCATAGGCCTTTCAACAGTTCTTTGTTTTTCTGTAAATAATCTGAAATATATTGTGGTGGGAGGTAGCTTTTGACATTGTTAACAGCAGCATTTCAACACCTTATGAATGTTGCGTTTTAAGTCACACTGACTTAAGAAGTGCTGAAAATCAAAGGAGAATGCTATAATGTTTCTAAATGGCCTAAAAAACAAAGTACATCCTAAAGGTGCAGTTTGGTACTTAAAGGGTTGTCTCTCCTGTACCTCAGCTTTTAACAATTCAGTTTTCTTGAACTACCTCAGTTCCACAAGCCTTTACAAAAGCTATATGCAAAGTTTGCCTTCTGTTCTCATCAACTGGAAAACTGGTATAAGTGTATTCCAGAGGCATATTGGGAGAAGATGGCACCTGGGGCCACACCTGCTCTGGGTTCCCCCCCAGAACCTGCACCCCCACCCCCATGTCACTCCCCACCCCTGCTGCACACCACTTATCTTAGCCAGCAGCGGTGGTCCCGGGCAGCCTGGCGGGGCTGGGCTGGGCCAGGCTGATGGTCCGCGACAGCCTGGTCCTTCAGCCAGTGGGCCTGTGGCAGCCTGCCATGCACCCCTCAGTTTGGCCCTGCCAGGCTGCTCCTTCAGGCCAAGAGTGCAGGCTGAAGGAGCAGGCTGCTGTGCGTCTGCCCAGGCTGAGAGGCAGCCCATGGCAGGCCCCAAGGCAGGAGTCTGCTGTGAGCTTGCTTGGCGCCCCATGGGCGCGGGGCTCAGGCCAGGGAGTGGGTGTAGTGCGGGGAAAGGAGGGGGAAGCAATTTGTGCCCCCACATGACTAATTTGTGCCCCCACATGACTAAATTGCCGACATTCGGGGACATGTGATCCCACATGTCCCTGTGGCCGATAAGCACCTAGTGTGTTCCATCTTCTCCCAGTAACCCACCTTTAAATGCCCACTGGCATTAAAGATAGCTCAGGGAGTAGATTTACACTGTCATAAATACCACCCACAGCTTGAAGTACATATAGGATAATCTAAATTACCATTACTGTATTTAAAAATGGCAGGACTAATAGCTGGGATTATTATTACTATTTTATTATTATTTTATTTCTTTATCTCCCCCCCCCCCCCCGATCTCATCAACTGGAAAACTGGTATCACAGAGCAGCTCACAACAATACAAAACAATAAAATTTATACTACAATGAAAAACAAAGCTCTAAAACATATGACAACACTTAATCTAATTAGGACAGAACAATTCAGAAATTCCTAACCTTATCATCAAAAACAAAAACTCATAAAAACTAAACAAAGGAAGGCAATGGCATACCCAGCCCCTGCTGCCGAGCTCCCCCGCTTAGATTTGATACTCCACTTGATGTAAATGGAGCAATGTCAAATATGTGCCCTTCACAGTGTCCCTCTAAGGACTTGTGCAGCTGCATTTTGAACCAAAAGGCAGGCCTGCGTAGAGCAGGTTACAATAATCCAATCTGGAGTAGACCATTGCATGGATTACTGGAGCAAGGTCAAAGCGAGAGAGGTAGAGTGCTAGTTGCCTGACCTGGCAAAAATGAAAAAAATGCCAGCCACACAACATTTGTAACCTGGACCTGCATAGGAAGGAAGGTATCCAGGATCAGACCCAAGGTCTTGGCAGATGGCTTAAGTCTTAATTGCAGACCATCAAGGGCTGGGAGCTGGCACCCTCGCCCGTGTCCCTCTGGCTCAGCCACAGGACCTCCGTCTTCACTGGATTCAACTTCAGCTGGCTCTGCTTATCCATTCCATTAAGGCCTCCAAGCAACTGGTCAGTTATCTAGGGCCAGCTATTCAGCAGATTTAGCTGAATATCATCAGCGTACTGGTGACAACTTAGATCAAAACTGCTGACCAGCTGTGTCAGAAAGTGCACATAGATGCTAAAGAGAATTGGGGTCCTACACACTAAAGAATAGTCCAATGAGGCCCTGTTCCCCAATGCTACCCTCTGTCCCTGACCCTGGAAAAAGGAGACTAGCCATTGCAAGGTTGTTCCTCTTATACCAGTGACAAAAGATCCTAAACAACTAGGTCAACACTGCTGTTAAATCAAGAACTAGCAGCACTGACTCATCTTGTTCCAACTGTCTCCAGAGATCATCTATGAGAGCAACCAAAGCTGATTCCATCTTGTAGCCAGGCCGGAAGTCAGATGGAATGGCTCCAAGACCAATGAGTCATCTGGGAACATCTGGAGCTGCTCTACCACCACTCTCTTAATTACCTTCCCCACAAACAGCAAGTCCAAAACTGGGTTGTAATTGGCTAGATCCAAACGATCTTTGATAATCCTATAGTAGTGTCAGTGAGACTAAAAGTAAGGTGTACAAGCAGGATGAAATCCACTTAGAAGTGGCATGATATGAAGTGATCAATAAACACTGTTCACCTAACAGCAGTTTTATTTCGGGACGATTGAAATCTCTTTATTGAGATAATAATAGTATGTATTGTTTACTTTCATTTTCTATGCTCTGCCTTGGACTGGAAGCATAAATATACAAAAATGAAGTTAATTATTGCCTTTGTAAATTATTCCCACCATGCATCATTCAGTTATTTTAATTGACTATAACTTTGTTTTGATTTTGCAGTACAGAACATTTGGGACCTGCTCTTCTTACTAAAGATAATGAGCAACAGTATAGGATATATTCTGAGAACCAACTGGCTGGGCATTAAAAAAGATTTGCAGCAAGCTGAGTTGCCAAGAGCCCCTATGGGGGTCACAGTCTTGCAGGGTTCACTTAGCACAGAACTGGATCACAGTGATGATAGCAAATGACAGTCAAGTCCTGTAAAATTAACACAGTATAGCAAATTCAGCCCCACACATCTGTTTTTAAAAGGGGATAGCAATACCTGATGGGTCATTTATAAAACTCCCAGATTCATGTGTGCAAGAGAAACGCTGGGTCATTTGATCACTGATAATCCAGTAACCTGGTTGTGATGTAGGACAAATTAGGCCATGAAACTACAGAGCTGTTCACAGTTGCAATCAAAAGTAGACAGAATGAAGAAAGGGATTCTATACATCTTCCTGCAAACAAATTCTATTTTTGGAAGAATACGAATGGACCTTTTAATTTCTACTCAAGATAGGGAAGAAAGTATGTTTGTGTTAGGTTCTGAATGGATGTGTTCAAAAAGGAGGAAGTGGGCCCTTTGGGAAAGGTCTCATTTCCAGGAGATGGACCTCCCTATATCTATGGACCCTCCAAATCATCCAAGTTTCCTGTATACACAATTCTCTTTCAATCTGTAACTCAAGCTCAGAGAACTGGGAGAAAATCCACAGTGCCCAATGGACAAGACCTGGGATACTTTATCAGTTCCATGTGCATTTTTCTGGTATATGGATTTTAAGCACTTTCTTGTAAGACATGATTTGACACTTGTTTTGATGGGATAGTAATTGTCACCTGAAGTCCACACCTTTTGGCAAAAGTTTGTTTACAAAAGTTTGTTTACAAAAAAATGGTATCATTACAAAAGTAAATAAACAAGTGATCTCAACAGGCCCCTTCTTATAGAAGGGAACCCCACTGACTCTTAACACTGTGTGACATAAGAGGAACAGGGAGAGAATCTTTCAGCCAAGATCTTTATAAAGATGCCTTTTGTCAGAAGCATATCAAACTGATTATCTTAATGCTTCTCAACAAGTTTCCTACATAATTAGCCCATCCTTTCTATGTGTGCCACACTCCTCAATAACAGAGCTATCATTATATTTTGATTTGATTTGCTGGACATATATTTATACTTAATTGGTATAATTTTATTCTCAAATGTACTGATGACACTCTGAATGTCATTTTCATGCTAGTATGTGTGTATAGTTATTACACATTAACTTAACTTAACACCATATAGACAAATTCTTCTCAAATACTGCAACTACTTTGAACTACTATTGATAATCTATTTCAGGATAGTTATTTTTCTTTAACCAAACAAAAAAAATCTTCCCATTTTTTAAAGAGAAGGAGACTGTGGGTTAGATCTAAGCTAAGTTTTCTATCAGTGTAATGTCTCTCTCCAGCCTCTCCCTGCTGTCAAGTCACAGCTGACAATAATGATCCCTGGTGGAGTTTTCAAAACAAGTGAGAAGCAGAGGTGGTTTGTCACTGCCTTCCTCTGCAGTCTTCCTTCAAGGTCTCCCTTCCAAGTACCCAGTTTAGCTTCTGAGATCTGATGAGATCAGGCTATACTATACCATTATATTTCATTTCCCTGCGCAACAAACTCCACAAAATGCTGCACTAGGAGATAGGGGACACTGAAAAATGATAGGAAATATGTATGCAGCCTCAAATGGGAAGGTAGAATTGGTGTAAATTGCCAATATAATTGGGATCCAACCCAGTACTAAGCAAATGTAGCATTAATCTTAATGAATGCATATTGAAAGTATAAAACATTTAAATATCCTTGGTGTGAGAACTGGAGTGGTACAAAACATGTATTTATTTGTATTAGAGAAACATTAGAAGATATGTAATTTATGGAATCCTTTAAGAAAGGAAAAAAATAGTCTTAAGGATACCATGATACCTGCCTACAATACGCTAAGTTTAGAGGATGCAATAATTTATTTTTAGAGGATGCAATAATTTTAAGTAACATTAGACCTCTACACAATTTAAACACAACTGCAGGATGCAGCCTGCCAACTAAGCAAGAATCATTGCACTCTGAGGTATAAAGCTATCATGCCTTAAACAGGGCTGTAAAAGATGCCCTTAACTCTGCTGCTGAAATAAAGAGGATTTTGCACCTCTTAGGGTTTACATGGAAATAATCTTGCTTTGTTACTGTTTGTTTAGTGTCTAATCTAAAGCTAATAACCTGACTGAAACTGGTTCTGCTTGCTAGCATATTGTTGATGAAAATCTCATTCCCAAGTGTGGTATATATCTCTCTTTCGAATTATTAAGAATTTTTTAACATGTATAACCAAAAGACTTATGAGCTCAATTGATGATAATGAACCACAGCTCAGTACTCTTAAAAACCAATGGCCAGTTCCCAAATGCCTTCAATAGTGAATCTTGTATCCTGTACCCAATTATACAGCGCTTTCAATGGAATTAACATACATGCTGCTGGGAGCAAGAACCTAGTCATAATCTGTGAAAAGATGAAACCCACTATTTACTTTTTGACATCCTGGAAGCTATGGTATGTATAATGGACAGCAGCAATTATGAGAATTTGAATTTTCACTCTTAATATCTCAGTGGAAGAACCAACTGCTCTTCAGTATCTTCGTCCCTGTATAAAGAAGTCTGGATAGTACGAAACTAGAATGCATTAATGTACAGACCTTCAGTCCGCAATATAAATCATCTTTATGTTCAGCAAGAATTGTCCAACAGCACCACTGATGTGTTCAGTTCAATGAACCTGGAAACATTTTTTGTATTTCTTCATTGAGCAAATAGGAGCAATATATCACAATCACTTTAAAAACACAAAATATATTAATTTATCAAGCAGAAGTTATCAAGCACACACTGCTACAGAAGTATAGTATTTCTCCCCTGTAGTGTTCATCAGTGTCTAATTCACATTAGATAAAGGGCAATGCTTCAAGCAAAGCATTAATTTTCCACTACAAGGCCAAGAAAATGTTGACTGCTACATAAATGATTTGAAAACCATAATTTCAAAGTCCCCTAAAACAAAATAAGGAGTGTTAATTAAGCATACTAGGTTTGATCTCTCCTGCACAGTTTTTATGTACGCATGTTTCATGATCTCCAACGTAGTCTTTTATGATGCGGGCACTTCCTGTCTTTTCATCAGCAGAAAAGCTGGTTGGATCCAACCCACTTATTCTACATTTCCCTAATGTCCTATAGTGATGTAACAACAGCATTTTATTTTGCTAATGAACATTAGTTCATTAACCTTAGTTAATGTGGATCATGAAAACTTAGGGCCGCATTAAATGTGATGGCATCCACAGGTTGGACCTGTGGATACTGCAACCACATTAAAACAATTTTAAAATGATGCAAGGGCTTGATCTTGATCAGACTTACAGAACGGCAGGCTGAAATGCTCATTCCAACCCCCCGCCCCCCAGCATACTGAAGTATCAAAATGGCTGCACACAGACCCTAAGGCTTTTCTGGCACTTGAGAAGGTGTGGGGTCAACAAGATCAGGGTTGGGATTTCCCAGAATTCTCCAATCACTTTAAAATGGCAACAGGATTCATGGGTCAAACCTATGGATGCTGTCACATCTTTGGCCCTAAATAAATTATATGAAAGTGGTTCTATTTCACCACCAGAGGTGAAGGCCCCTTCAGCACGGGCGGAATATGGCGCCCTGGGGACAGCAAAAACGCTGTCCCCAGGGAGCCATTCGCACAGGGGATGCAGCTGCTTCGCAGCCGGCTCCAAGGCGCCCTCCCCCCCTTCCGCCCTCTACCTACCTGTCCTGCGGCCCTCCGGCACGTCGCTGAGGCCTGGGGACATGCCTCCTCTGCCCTGCGACTCTGGAGCGGTCGTGCAGGGCAGGGGGCATGTCCCCTGGGCGACGCGCCAGAGGGCCGCAGGACAGGAGGGTCGCCCTGATGATGGCGCAGCTCTGCGCCGTTATCCCAGCTGGTTCTGGGACAGTTCATGCGACCCGACCCCTTCCACCTCCATGCGGAAACGGCCATAGTTTCTTGCTTATCTGATTATACCAGATAAGCAGAACTTGGTCTCTTTGAACTGGAAAAAGAGTCTCACTTGAGCAACTCAGGAAAAATCAGTTAGGTTCTACTGTAGCTGCCACTCGGTTGCACACAAATATTCAGAGACAAATGTAGTAGATTGTTTTCTCTACCTTTACCTAACTACCTACCTGTCTTAATCAACTGTCACAGAAACAGAACCTTTTCCAGGAATCTTTGGAGGCACTTCTCTTCTAATTATTTTTTTCTTCATGTATTATGCTTTAACATTAATTTTTTAAAAATGGAAGATTCGAGACATTTCACTTTGTTGTCAATGTGCAACTTTTGCCTTAACTGCATATTATTCCTTTTTTCTACATTCTTATTTAAACTCAGTACCACATTTTAACATCAAAATATAGTTTTAAAATGGTATAGCTGGATAAGTTTTTTGCATTCATCCCTTCCCCACGTGCACTTAATTCCTTAGCCATAGAACTTTTTGCCCATTCCTTGCACTGTTTCTGGAGTATAGTATCTCAATTTTAAATGTTTCATAATAATATTTAACTTTATATAAGTTTAGTTGAAATCAATGATCCTTGCTTGCAACTGCTTGTTTGTTTTTTAGATCGGGATGTCGGGATGTAAGAAGTCTTGAGCTTTGCTGCAATGAAACCCTACAACATTATTCAGATGACACTGCAATTGAAAACAATGTAGCAGCCAAACTACTACATAAAAAAGATCAAGTGTTATAAAATACTTCTGCACCAACAAGTATATTATACACCACATTTAACCTGTCAGATGCCTCATTAGCATCTTTGACTTTAAACTGGCAATCAAGATGCTATGCTCTATAGATATTCACTATAAATCTTTATACTGGATGCAAATACCAGGGGATGCCTTATTAGCATAAACTGAAGTATTCATATGTATTACATAGGTTTGAGATGTTGCAAGCTTTTAAACCACTATTTTATGTTGCTGGCTAGTACTGAATTGATCTACATCAATTTTAATTAGGATAGGACCAATTTCTTAACCAGTGTTTATCCTATCATTTCCATCCTCCTTTATGGAGAAGAATAGAGAAAATGTATATTGCTCCTCAGGTTTTCACAGCTGGGCACTGTTTATGAAGGAGAGATGAGTGAATTGGGACTACATTCATGGCAACCAAATTTCCCTATTTCATTTCTCTACAACATGGAGCTAAAACTGAAGAGGTAGAAAGAAACCAAACTATGTACTTCAACTAAATTTTTTAAAAATATTGTGATATAATCTTGATTTAGAATACGGTTATGGGCAAGAATTGATAAGCTGAAACACTGAATGGATGTCACAACAAAATGGGCTTTATTTAAAATGAGGAAGTTTTCAGTTTTCCCTGGATACACGGGGAAGAGAAAGGTCATGTCTGAATTCAAGAGCTTCTTGGCTCATTCTAGTTACAAACTGAAGTCTGCACAGCAGTCTTTAATGCTCTTAAACTGTTTCAATAACATTCATGTCCCTTAATAGTCCATCTTTGTCCAATCATAATAAATATGATATAATAGGCATCACTGAAACCTGGTGGGATGAATCTCATGACTGGAATGTAATAATTGAGGGGTACAACCTATTTCAGAGAAATAGATCAACTAGGAAATGCGGGGGAGTAGCACTATATGTCAGGGATGATTACACCTGTGAGCACGTCCATGACTTAAATCCTGGGAACCAGGTTGAGAGCATCTGGATAAAAATTAAAGGGGAGAAAAACAACAGTGATCTCATTGTGTGGGGTCTATTACAGACCCCAAGTCAGACTGAATAGTTGGATGATACCTTCCTGAAGCATATGACCAAACTTTCATAAAGAGAAACAGTAGTAATGGAAGATTTCAATTATCCAGATATTTCCTGGGAGTCAAACTCTGACAAGACTACTAGGTCCAACAATTTCCTCACTTGCCTTGCAGACAATTTCATGGTCCAGAACATGGTTGAGGCAACAGTTTTTTTTCAAATCTCCTCTCATATTACATCATACAAAATCATTAAAACAGGCTGTTAGAGCTAGACAGGCATAGGCTTTAGCAGGAATCTAACAAAAGCTGTTCCTCTCAGATCCTCAGAATTTGCTATTTGGAGGATCATTGTGCTAATTACTTGTATACATTGAGCAATCCAGAACAGTAAAGACCTACAACTCTATCCCCAATGAAATGACCTTTGATAGATGCAATAAAAATTTGGTAGATGCAATAAAATTAGACTATGCTCATTTAAAATGAATTAAATCAAGATGGTACATATCCTTTTGGCATGCCCAATTTATGCCTTTCACAGGAAAATGAACATTTCTCCTCTCCTTGTTGAGTTAAACGAAAATTCACTGGTGGGTGTGATGAACTACTGACTTAATAGTTTGAATAGTTTAATTAGTGAAAATGTTTCTAACTTTTTAATCTCTGTTATAGCCAAACGAAACCAACTTCCTTGAAGTGTTGGTAGTTTGAATTAATCTGTTTTATTAGGTCCTTAGTGATCAATCTTATTTAAGATTGAATCTTCTTTTTATGTTTTGTATATAAATCAGTTCCCTATCCATCTATCACAGAGTCCAGTGAACAGCCCTCCAGCTTACTGATCAGGACATCATGAGGAATCCTAGCAAAGGCTTTACTGAAATCCAGGTAAACAACATCAACAGCATTCCCTCTATCCAGTAAGCTTATCACTCAATTATAGATGGAAAGAAGGTCGGTCTGGCAGGATTTTCGGGGGACAAATCCATGCTGACTCTTGGATCACCAAGTTGTCCTTAAAATGTTTACAGGTTGATCCCTTTAAAATCTGCTCCAGGATCTTCCCTGGGACAGTATCTTCCCTGAGCTGTAGTTCCCTGGGTTATCCTTCATCTCATTTTTGAAAATGATGATAATATCTGTCCTCCTCCAGTCTTGTGGGACATCTCCCCTTCACCAAGATTTCTGAGAGATGATGGACAAAGACTCAGCAAACTCTCTAGTTCTTTCAGCACTCTTGTATGCATACCATCTGCCCCTGCAGATTTGTACTAATCCAATGCAGCCAGGTGTTTCTGAATTACACCTCTGTCTGTGTCAACAGCAGCCCAGATCTCATGCCTTGCCTACTACCATCTCTAGATGATCCTGTTCTTTTCTTCATAGAAAAAATGAGGCTTTCTCCTTGTCCTCTTTCAAAATTTCTCAATTTTCAACCAACAGTGGGCCTATTGCTTCCTTTATCTTGTGTTTGCTCCTCATGTATCTGAAGCTATTATTGTAGCAAGCCTTGCTGGCCAGCATCAGCTCACTGTGAGCTTTGGCTTTTCTAATCTACAATGCCTAGAAACCCACAGATATTTTTTGTTAGAGATATGCCTGTGCCTCTATTTCTTGAGCACTTCCTTCTTCTTTTTTAACTCACCATGGAGTTCTCTGTTCATCCATATTGGCTTCTTAGATACCCTAACATGTTTCCATCTTGTTGGAATAGTGATGGCTTGAAATTGCAAGAGCTCTTGTTTTAAGAGAGTCCACCCTTCACTTGTTCTTTCCCTTCCAGGTGGCTTGCCCATGGAATGACTCTCATCATACCTCTGGGTTTATTAAAATCTGCTGAACTAAAAGCTAACAAAGAAGTATGGCTTCAAACTTACCTTGTCCCCCACAGCAAAAGGACTTCTAGAAGGACATTGGCACTTCCCCCTAAGGGCCTCACCATCTTCACCCCATCCACAATCTCTTGACTGTTGGTCAATATTAAATCAAGTATGGCTCAGCCACTCGTAGCTTCGTCCACCATTTGATGAAGGAAGTTGTCAGCCAGGCACCTACATGACTATTGCATTTTGCATAGTTTGTATCCCAGCACACATTACAAAAGTCAAAGTCACCCATTGTGATGTTTCTTTTAATTACGGTTTCCTTTAGTTATTTTTTTACTATTATTGTCATTTTAATACTGTTATTTTTACAGTTGTCATTTTAATAATTGTTGAAAAATGTGATGCAGTAAGACTTGCATGTCAATATTTTAAATAACTATTAATATAGCATCTAGTATATACTCAAAAAATAAAGTTCACTAGAAAATGCATTGAAAATTATTTTAAAACATTAATATAAAATTAATATAGAACTTTTTAAAGAGATTTCTTCTTGACTGAGATTAACTCATCAAATTTCCAGATCATGACATTACTTAAAGGAATAGAAATTTAGGTTTCCTGGGAGACAGTGAATTAATCCTCACAGTCCTTATTTCGCAACAGAATGTTCTGATTTAAGAAAAATTCCTTTTCAACATCAGACGACCCAGCTATCAAGCCAAACAACAAACCCATTCTTCAGTGACTTTTGGCTGTTTCCTTCACATTTGTCCAAATTTTCCTTCATGTGCCTAATGTTTAAGTCCTACTCAAAAGAGGGTCAGAAAAGCCAAGTGTTAAGATTTTGGGGAGCTGTATAATTCCTAAACCAACTCAGTTCATGCAACTTGGAAAGGCAATGCAATGTTTTGTTTTGGAAATGTGAGGATAAAAATGGCTGCAGTTCATTCAAATAATTTAATCTATATTTTACTTTGTCTCTACAATATATGGTGGGAGATGTGTTTAAATAAGTATTGCTTTCAAACAGCTGAATCTTTAGATATAAAACCACTTGTACACATGGCATATTGACTATGAGCTCCTTTTGTAGCTCCTTCAGACATTTTTATAAAGTACAAGATGTATGTGAGCTATTAAAAGATATAATTCTGAAAAACAGACTTCTATGTGAGACGCCAATTCAAGGCAACAACATAAACAATAGTAACTTGTGTGCTGAAGTGAAGCATCTTCTTAATTTTGAGTAATGAAGATGTCAAGCCAAATGCTAGAGCAGTTTAACTTAATTAGGTGTCCTATTTTTCCAGGCAGCCTTTCATTTCCCATTGAAAACTCAGCTTGTATGCAAGGCAGCAAGAGCAATTTTGTCTGTAATGAATACCTTTGGGATTACACAGAGTAATCATTTGAATGCAATGCTGAAGACTGGTTTGAGTAACTAGTTTGGGCTTGCTGGGATGTCAGACATTGTGAGACTAACTAGATTAATCTAAAGCATATTATCATTATTGTTTCATCAGGTCAGAGGTCAATCAGTCAAAGTGACTTTATTGCAGGAGCCATTTGCCGTAAGGGACAGGTTCATAGTCATTTGCACAATAAGTATTAGATACTTTAACACCCATAGACAGATTCAGATCATCTTATTATTTAATACAGACAATAGTTAATTTTTTTTCTCATTTTGTTACTGCTGTCCTAGAGAATTTTTTGGAAAGAAGTTCATGCATTTGTTACATGCAAGCTATTTGTTATATTTAAAGAGGTGTACATAAAAGCAGACATAGTGTATTTCAAAGGACATCGTACAAGAGATATCCTTTAACCATCAAAACATAGATTGTGTCATTTGCAGCAAATAACATCTGGCATTATAAACTGCAAAGATATACAGTTCCTTAACTGAAAATTTATCATTGGATGATTATCTGTTTGCTTTCTTCATGATAAAATAATAGCTTTTGTTATTTTTGTTTTATTGCCTAACAGATAAGCCAACTACTACAACTAATAAAAAGTATAGAACACATTAGAGATGACATAGTGTTTAAATTAATGTATGTTTATAGTGAGGTGCAGTCTTCGAAGAAAAATACCTCTCCCACACTTCTTTGCACTATTGTACCTTAAATGGAATGAACCAGGCTACAATATGAAATCTGATTCATATGTTATAGGTAATAGACAGAAAGCCAAAAGCCTAAAAATAAGAAGTATATTTTTTGGCCACAAACACAACTAATCAACAATATATCCAGCAAACAAGCAAATGGGAAGAATCCATTGCTACTCTCCTTCTAACTCTTTATGCCTCTCATAATTTCTGCTTCATTATTTTGAAATCCTTGGAGCTATTGCTCTGATATGAGTGAGAATTCATTCCTAATTTCAAATGTGCACTAAATTATGTCTGAATATGTTAGTAGGACCTCTATGTTGAAAGTTCTAGCAGTCTAGAAATCAATGAAAACTGGCAATATCCATTCAATTGTGACATATGTTCAAATTAGTGACACAGTGTGGGTTTACTTCTTTCTAAACACAGTCAATGAACTCTTGACCCAATAAGCAACCTTGTACAGTTTCAAAAATGGTCACATCTGAGTGAATCACAGTTCCCTTCCTGGGTGACTTGCTTTTTCTCCTTATTACATAGATGGCATTACTGAGAGCTATGCACAATTGTCCGTGGGAAGTTGGAGGATAGAAAAGGCAATCTCTGATGTGTTTTAAGGCTGATGATTCTGATAACAGTATATATTTCAATATAATGCTATTTTAAATGTCTTCACATTGAAGTATAATAATTAATGATAACGCTATAGAATTTTTGGGGTAATAATCATTATGTGAATGGTGAGAGTCATTTAATAGCTGTCTAATATGCATAGCACTACATTAGATATTTGTCCCAAGAATATAGTATTTGCATATATGAAATATACACAGACCTAGCAGCAGCAAAATCTTTGGGGGCAAACTATAAGAATATAATTAATTTTTATAGTATAGTTATTCTTCTGGCTCATTTCCAAGCATGGCTTTCTGCAGAAAACATTTCAAGTCCAGAATTATGTTGTTTGCTTGCAGCAACATCACAAACACAGTAGAAAGCCATATGTTGCTACTTAGCAACTTAATACATAAGTCCCAAAGCATGTACTGATTTGAAAACTGAACAGAAATGATAATTGTCAAGTGATGCTGTGAGGCAAGTTGTCTTGGATTACCAAGCCATGCAGATGTTTGATGTTAAAGTTTTTTTCTGATTGACAGATTATTTTTTATTTATGTTGGCTTAAAAGTGATTAATTTATTTTAGAAATCTTAAAATAAAAAATAATGCCTGATAAATATGAACACATTCTGATAAACATAAGGAGTCTGGAGTTTACGTTTCTTGGTACATTCATCTCATTTCTCATGCTAAAATTTAAATGCGTGTATATTTTTCCTCTATGAAATCCATCTCTTTCCCAACTAAAATAACAGCAAGTGGAAGCAAAAAGCTATTAAAATATAATTTTTTTTTGGGGGGGGGAATATTTTATGTAACATACACAGGAGTTCAGCAAATATGATATTTTAATACCTCCTAGGATTTTTTCCAACATTCTGAGAAGCATTTAATTTACAAGTCATGTAAAACATGTAACCAGTTTTTTCATCTTCTTTAAAAAATCCTAAAGAAGTAAACCTTCATGTTCAAATATGCAGCACAGCTATCACTTCAGCAGAAAGAAAATGGCTCAGCTGGAAAACATGGAGGTGTGCTCCCTTGTTCAAAACTATTTAAGACAGACATAATGATTTTCTGAAAGGTAGCAGCTGCTTTGTAACAGCAATCATTCAGAGAGTTTGTACTTCTACAGTTTCAAACAAATTCAATTAGCCCTTGTGCTTCAAAGCCCTTAAGGCATGAACAAGAGGATGCCCTGTTGCTTTAATCTAACAGTGCTGCTGAACTTGTCAAGACAATTTGGGGATGTAAAGGTTAGGAATTTTTTTTCACATTTTAATCAAAAAATTTCATTTGAAACTACCTACAGAACTTACAGGGAGTTAAGGAAGTTCAGTCATACAAGTCAATTCCTCCAAAAGGCATAGTTAAAATAAATTCAGTGGCAGGCTGGTTAGTAATACATTGGAAACATACTCTTTCTGAGACAGGTTTTTTTTAATTAGTCATGCTAAAGGGGTTTGAGTAATGAGATACTTAAAATAAACATTAAAAATGAGTAGTTATACAGCTGCCCTTATTTGGATTGTACAGGCTAATCCAATATTGTCAAAATCTGGAAGCTAGGCAGAGTCAGTCCTGGTTCGTACTTTGATGAGATACCACCTAGCAAGTGCAAGGCTGCTATGCAGAGGCAGATGATGGTGAACCACCTCTGAACATCTCTCGCCTTGAATACCATATGGGTCACACAAAAATACCCCAAGGGCTGCAAAAAAGGCATACAGCTGTATTTAGCAGCTGCAAAGTACCACATACTGGACCCTAACAATCACCCACATAACAGAGCTTTGCCATCATATTGCACTCCAATCAAAATCCACTTCTGGAGTTTGCTGGGGGAGGGAGGGGAGAGAGATCTTTAGCTTGTATAACACAAATCTCAAACATTCTGATAACATTACATTTCATTAGGTCATTTTCCAAGAGTAACTATATAAAAATGTTTATCAGACAATCAAGAAATAATAAATTAAAATTACTGGGATTTTTTAAGCACAACAATAGTCTTCAATGCTTATATATCTTATGTCCATCAATATTAGAAATCCAGTGGCAGACGTTAATTATAACGATTTCTTCATGATATGTTCCCATAAAATTTAATTCCTTACCACCTCTTAAACAACAGGGAGAAATCCTGTCAAGATGTTGTTGTAATTGCAATTCCAAATCTTTATTAAAGAGTTAGAGGTCATGTTGGCAGATACTAACTAAAGAATTATAGTACTATTTAAAATAATTATATAAATAATTATCCCATACCCCAATCATGTATCATTTTGTGCATCAAACAGCGTCACAAAGGATTCTACTGATCTCCTATTGTTACAGATTAGCAGCTGCTGAGTGACATTAGGGTAAACTATGGTGAGGATCTACTGAACAGGATGTGTACGTGGTCATTCATGTACTCATCCCACAATGCAATGGGGTCACCTATGCTCTTACTCTAGATGATTATGCTTGCAATATCACATCACAATGTAAAGGCAATAAATATTTGCATAAAATTGCTTGTGCCAATACAAGTGATTTTCTGTGTCCGTTGTTCACATTCATACTTAGCATTTAACACACTCAAAGGTCCTCTGGAGAATGTGGAAGTTGATATCCCCATACTTTGTAACACCCCCCCCCCCCATAACATTATCTTTCCTTTCAGCTTTTGAACAGGAAGAAATCCAGCTAGCATGACCCGGATACCCTTAGATCATGGATATCACTATTGGGGTACTTGGGTATTGGCAGGGAATTCCACAGTTTAATAAATTGACAAGTAAATAAGTATTTAGTTAATTTTATTCACAGCCTTTTCCCCCAATGGTCACTCAAATCAGTTGTCATCAGTTGTTTCATTTCATCCACATAGCAACCTTGTGAGGTAGGTTAGGCTGAGAGAATGCAACTAGCTAAAGGTTATCTAATAAACTTCCAGGACAGACTAAGGATTCACTCCTGGGTATCATAGATCCTACCCCAACACTCTGATCACTATACAACACTGGTATGCCCTTTTGTCTGTTTTACTTCCCAACAATTTTGTTAGGTGCTTCTAAGTTATAGCATTATAGGAAAGGGGGGAAAAAGTTTCTTCTATCCACTGTCTACAACCCATTCATAATTTTATAAGCCTCTATCATGTTTCCCCTTAGCTATCTTTTTTCTAGACTGAAAATCCCAGACTTTCCTCACAGAAAAGGGGCTCCAGTACCATGATTACCTTGGTGCTCTTTTTGTACTTTTTCTATATATGCAATGTCCTTTTAGAGATATCATCCCAGACAAAGCTGCTCCGTAGCTTTATGCAATATGGGATGTTTTTATTTTCAGTTATTTCTTAATAATTCCTAGCATGGAATCTGCCCCTGTCACTGCTGACACATACTAGATTGACATTTTCATTGAGTTTCCACAACACCAACATCTCTTTCAAATAGTACATAACCCATCAGCATATATTTTACATTAGGATTTTTATCACCTTACAATTACTCATACTGAACTTCATTTGTCACATGATCGCCAAATATCCATTTGCCCAATTCAGAAAAATTGTCCTGTAGCTCTTCACAATCTACCTTGCTTTTTGCCAATTAGTATAATTCAGTATTGTGAAGAGATTGCATGCTGGGAGAAATTTTCAGGAGTGAACATTCTATCTGCGGCAGTTAGGGCAGTTAAGCTAAGCCTTCACACTGAGGGGATGGAAAAAAGCTCTCTCCACATATGTGCGTGTAGTTACG
Source organism: Sphaerodactylus townsendi (assembly GCF_021028975.2). Taxonomy (NCBI): domain Eukaryota; kingdom Metazoa; phylum Chordata; class Lepidosauria; order Squamata; family Sphaerodactylidae; genus Sphaerodactylus; species Sphaerodactylus townsendi. Next base: position 56,680,761 of record NC_059433.1, read on the forward strand.
TCTGTAGACATTGTTTACCATTCAGCTTGAACTTGACATCTGAAACAAATGAACTATAACTACATACAAAAAGAGTTACTTAATTTAGTGTGTATGGTAACAAATTCAAGCTTCAAATACATTATTTTCCTTTTGCTTGTTTCTTAAGGAATAAAAGCCAATGCTACCATAGCTAACCATTTGTTGGGCATTAATTTATAGTCAGCTGTGATCTCAGATAGAATTGATTTTATACCAGGTGGCTATATGTTATATTTATAAATGCTGTTTAAATCATTGAGGAATATTTACCTCTCAATAAATGAAAAAAAAAATTTATTGGCTCTGAGTGCTTTGTGTCAACCAAAGCAGAATGCACGCAGTAGAAGAGAGTTCCTCTTGCTCTACAGGTATCATCTGCAAATTTGACTATTACACTGCCCAGTTCCAATTTGAATTACTTATGAACAAATTAATTAGCACCTGTCCCAATATTGATCTTTGTAGGACCCTGCTCCTCATGTCCCTCCATTATGAGAATTCTCCATTTATTCCTACTCTTGGCTTCCTGATAATTAACCAACTTTTAATCCATAAGAGGATGTCTTCTTATCCTATTGTTACACTATTACTACTAACAGTATTCAGGAATCTTTGATGATGTACCTTGTCAAAAACCTTTTGAAAGTACCAGATTGCCCTCATCCAAATGCTTCCAACAGACTGGTAAGGCAGGACTTCTCTTTGCAAAAGTGATGTGATTTTATCTCAGCAGACTTATTCCTTAACGTGCTTAATAATTTCCAGTTTAGTAACAGTTTCTACTATTTTACCTGGAACAGATATTAGGCTAAGAGTTATCTTAACTGTTAGGATCCCCTCTGGACCCTTTGTTAAAAATTGGGATTAAATTTGCTATTTTCAAGTTATCTAACACATAGGCCAATTTTAGTGACAAGGAAATCAACAATTTCTTATTTCAGACTTATTGGTTTCTTCATCTGAAGGTGTACTGTTAACAAATCGATGACTTATTGGTTTCTAGTTTGCCTAGTAGTCTTAGAACTTCGTCTCTTGACACTTTGGACTCATTTCTTCAGACATCTTTCTCAAAAACAGTGACTCTAGAATGGGTATATGCCCCACATTTGCCACAATGAAAACAGATGCAAAAATATTCATTTCATTTCTGTCATCTCCCCATCCTCCTTAAGGAATGTTTTCATAAGAAATGCAATAACCTTAATCTTCAACTCCAAAAGTGATAAGGAAAGCCACTTGTAGCACCTGTGGCTTATAATAATTAAGTTGTCTGTAGTCAGATAAACAAATAGCATGCACCTGTATAGATGATTTCCTAAAGGTAAAACAACTGCTTGTGAATGATCATGCTGGCAAAACAGCTGCCTGCATTCTGGAGAGCAAACAGGGTAGAATCTTCGACAACTGCCAAGTCTGGCGTTTTATCAGTGCTATCTCATTAGCTGGAAACAAGGCTTAAATGCTTTGTTTATAAATTATGATTATTTCTGATTGCAGCAGTTACTGATAGTGGCACTCATTTGCAATGCAACTCTTTGAATTTGTTTAATTACAATTTGAAACAAGGCAGAGAAGATTAATTAACCCACCTGGCTGACTGGCACATACTCCTGGCTCGGCTCTGTCATACTCATATACATATTCTCACCATCAAACTGTGAATGAAAGAAATATTGTTTACTTTAAATTGGGAACAGCAAGGTTTATTGTTTTTAGAATCAAATGACACAAAGTAGCTGTTAAACACACACACAAACACAGAAACAAAAAGCCCACTATAGACTGCTTTGAAAGACATGCAATTGAACATGTGCTTCTGGGTCTTTGATGTTGTCATCTACCTTATTGACCTGGATGTCAGTGATTAGGAGTAATTAGTGCTCTAGTAATTACAGCAAGCAATGAATGGTTTCCTTTCATCTGCAATCTGTTTTAAAACAAAATAGGTCATTTTGTGCACCATGTATACATATTGTTATTGATCATAACAAAGTGCTAAGTAGTTTTTTAAAAAAAAATAAGAGCACAGTAACAAAATAAGCCATAAACTGCTTCTTAAAAGAGTTTTTCAGTTGTGATAAAGAATAATTTTTAAAAATAAATTCAATCCTACTTTAATGAAACAAACATTTAGAAAATAAGGAAAACATTAGATGTTTGAAAAGGCAAAACATATCAGTGAAAGTTCAAAGATACACAAGATAACAGTTTGCTTGATGAGTTAAACCAAATTACTCTCCACATATTATGACTAAATTTTAAGTAGCAAATATGATAATGTTTTTGTAGGTGCCTCATGCCTAGATAATAGGATAATGTTCTACCATCTAGTGATCAAAGTTTGACACTTAGTACTTGTTATGTTTTCTGATAGTATCAATATATCTGATTCTGAACATGGATACTTGCCTAGATTAGATTATTGCAATGTGCACTAATTTAAATCTAGAGACTGTAATTAGACAAGGCAGATTTTTCAACAAACCTGAAAAATGACCCAGGTTTTTGCAGGAAAAATAATCTGAAATCTAAACAAAAAAACAAACAAACCCAATAGTAGAAACAGCCCCTGTAGTTCTAAGAAAAGGACGTCCTTTCAGTGGCCATTCTGGGAGTTGCTGGGCAACCACAAAAGTATTGACAGCCTTCAAGCCTATGGCCGTTTCCGCATGGGCAATGAATGGCGACCTGGAGAAGGTAAAAACGCCGTCTCCAGGCCGCCATTTGTACGGGGGGCGCAGCTGCAATGCAGCCGCGCTGCCCTCGCACCGCCCTCCCGGCCTGAAGCCAGCGTTTCCCCAGAGCGCTTCCCAGCGCTCTTTTTGGGGAAACGCCGCCGTGAAGCCGCTGCCGAGCGAACGGCGGTGGCTTCACGCCGCCTCCCACACCCGGCACTTACCTTGTCCCCAGGCCTCCGGCGCATTGCCGAGGCCTGGGGACACGCCCCCCTGCCCTGCACCGCTGTAATGTAATCTATTTTGGGTCTCCAAGAAGAAAAGCAGGGTATAAATGAAATAAAAAATAATAAACATAGCTCTAGATTCATGGTGGCGAACCTATGGTATTCCATATGTTCATGATCTACAATTCCCATCAGCCCCTGCCAGCATGGCCAATTTAAGAAATCTGGGACTGATTTCAGCTAGGGTAGTGATTCACTATTAGTGCCATAGGTTCGCCACCACTGCTCACAAGGACTCACAAAAAGTCAGTTGGTTGGTGAGTGGGTAGGAGAGAAGGAAGCAGGGAAAAGTAATGTCATGAGGGTTACCCACAGAAGGGGAAGAGGAAACAGTGTGGGGAGGAGAATTCAGGGGAAAGGCAGTCTACTGCACAACATGGTTAGTATTTTTCTACAGAAAGTCTGCCAAGGGAAGGGGGGGGGAATCTGAACACAAGGGGCAGATAAAGGTAGGTTAGCAGGTGGATGAAGAGGAGAGAAGGAAGCAGCAAAAGGGGGAAGGATATGGGCATGTTCAGGAAAATAAAGAGGAAATAGTGCAACTTGAAAAGAAGTTAACTCTAGCTTGAGCCATCCAGGTCATCTCAGGGATTCCCACCAAAACATTTACTTTTTGACACACCCATTTGTACTAATAGTGAATCACTACCCTAGCTGAAATCAGTCCCAGATTTCTTAAATTCACATCTTCTGGTTTATACACCTGATTAGCTTGATATGCTATATTCAGACATTGGATGCTTGTCTGAACCTGTGCAGGCATTCAAATGCAAAGCTAATGCTAGCTGAAAGTTCTGAAAACCTTTTGTTATGCAGAAATGAATGCAGTAATTCATACATAATAAATTAGATCTGACAAAGTTTCTTTTCATATTAAATTGATCCTGCATGAACAATTAAGTGAAACCAACAACAACCAAAAACCTAGAAATAAACCCATGCCCTTGTTTTTAAGATCTTGAAGCAAATGGAAGAAGATATATTCCTTTTAAACTATTGTCTCTAAAATCACAGTAAACTTCTCAACTAGAAGGAACCGGTTGAAAGGAATCTATGTTTTCCAAATATGAAAGGTTGTATCTAACCTTTTTTCTCCCACTAACACTACAGCCTTCCTACAACACAATAACTTATTTACTGACAAAAAGATCCTTGACTGGCAGGACACATCTCTTCCATTCGCAGAATGTTTCTTGTGATGAAAGAAAACTTCAGGGTTAACATAAAGAAAATACTGTTCCCAATTTTTTTTGCCATTTTTGTAAATTTTGTTTGTAATTTAAGCATCTATACTACTCACATTTACTGGGAGTAAAACTTCATACGTAAAGGATGACTTATTTCTAAGTAACAATCTCCACTTTTCCATGAAGACAGTCAGCTTTCTCTGCCTGCCTGCCTGCCTGCCTGTCTGTCTATCGCTTAGAGTTCCTCCTCAAATGAAGACAAGGGCCACTTCCGCACGGAGGAGGAAGGGGTCGGGTCAGCGTAGTCCACGCCGACCTGACCCCCCATGCGAATGGTCCCAGAATCGGCCGAGACAACGGCGCAGAGCTGCGCCATCGTCAGATCAACTTACCGGTCCTGCGGCTTTCCGGCACGTCGCCGAGGCCAGGGGACATGCCCCCCTGCCCCGCGCGACCGCTCCAGAGTCACAGGACAAAGGGGGCGTGTCCCCAGGCCTCGGCGACGTGCCAGAGGGCCGCAGTACAGGTAAGTCACCCGGTTGTGGGGGGAGGGAAGGCGCTTGGAAGCTACTGCTGTTCACACGGCAGCGGCTCCAAGCCGCCGTTTCCCATAAACCTCTGCTGCTGCTTGAGGTTGGGAAATGCCAGCGGCTACGCGCCCGATTGGAAGCGGCGATGCGGAGGGCAGCAGCTGCCATGCTTGAAGCAGCTGCGCGCCCCTGTCGCAGTGAAATGGCTCCCTGGGGACGGCATTTTTGCCATCCCCAGGGCGCCATATTCCGCCCGTGCGGAAGGGGCCTTAGATAAAATGTACTAAATAAATAATTTGAATCACAGCCACAGAGTTTAATTACTCCTCAGACAAAGATACACTAGCTATTCACTCCTGTGTGATGTTAAAATGACTACTGCTAGATCCTGGGCTTTTCCAGTGACTACTCACATTTGATAAAATGTCCTTCTTGAAGCTGCTGCAAAAGCTTTCTGCTTTGTTGACATTCTTCTAGTTTTGCAAGGAGAAATTATTTATGTGGGCTTCTGACACTGTCACCTAATATTCTAATTATAGCTGTTTCTGCACAGTCCAAATATCCAAGATTGAGCAAGAGAAATATCCTGGTTTGGTCAAGAAGTTCACATGATTCCCAATCCTAAAACAGATTTGTCCCATGATATTTCCCTCATCCCGGGATTTTCAAAAAACATTAAAATGATGATCTTTTCCCACAATCCCACGTTGAATCGCTTCTGTGTGAAGGCTATGGGAGCAAAACCAATTTATTTTCCCCACCCCACCACCTGATCTCCCTGCCTTACATCATGTTACCTTGTTCCAGCTTGCTGTCGCCAAGTGCCGCTAGCTGAGCTGCAGCCAGCCTAGTCCTGCAGCTCCCAGCTCACATTCCCAACAGGATCCTGCTGGGCAGGATGCTCTCCAAAGCCCCAAACACCAGTCAAATGTTATTTGGTATATCAGGGGAGGGGTGTCTCATGTTGTGGTTTCCTGCACACCTTTAAATGTGGATGAGACATAGTGCTCTACCCAGAATTGGTCAAAAAATTTTACTTTGTATAGCACAACGTGCTTGCCACGTTGCTCACTGCACCAGCTCCTTTCCAAAGCTAGAGAAAAGGGGTTTTCTGACCCTCCTAATGCTAACAGTGGTACTATTGTTGAAGTGTTTCTAACAAGAACCCCATCAATGCAGAATTGGAATTAAGAGGCAACAATCTTGCAAACGAAGACACTTCCCTTGTTCCCTATAAAGACTGCCTGTACAGAAACTTACTAGCTGACTAAAGTTCTATAGCACAGTTATTCAATGCATGTGTTGTGTATCTGTTGTGGTATTTATGAGAGAAGCAGCAAAAGCATGAACTGTACTTAATTCCACCGTTCATTCTTTAAAGGCCATTCCTTTCTTCCAAGCATATTAATGCCGACTCTGCATATCTGGCAAAATTCTTACTGTCCTACTACATTTTATTCTTGAAAGGCTATTCTCCAAAAAGTGTTAAATCCCTCCACATAGATGCTAAAATTAAAGTATAAAACAGTGATAACTGTGAATTTCTCTAAACCTAAATACATGCAAACTCTCCAAGTCATCTGTGTTTCTTCACAATGATGTTCTATATTAAGTTGTGGTCACAATATACAAGGTGTCATATTAAAAAAAGGAGATAAACTAAATAGATGATTATATCATGGTGATGAGGTGGTATAAACTTAAATATGCCCTTCTCTTAGTGAGAACATTTTGATTACTTATGCCTTGTCATTTTCTGACAGCACAAATTTTTATATATGTCAAGGAAGCTCTTTATGTTTCTTTATATGGTCATTAAATTAACATTGTGACAGACTTAAAATATCCAGATCTCTGAAATGTATTGGAAACTTGGAAAAATTCCAAAGCCATTGTTTTCATTCTTCTATCCAAAAAGAGCAATTGGTTTGTTTAAAGTAATGGTTTATCAGTTACTTCTGACCCCAGTTTAATTTTTAAAATGCTAGAGCTTTTAGCACTATGTTGCAATTTATCATGAAGTACCACATTACAGAATTGCAAAACAACCCCAAAAAAGCCATGAAATATAATCACCATCTGATTTATGTCTATTTGTATATGTAGAAATGATACACAATTGTTTTTATCCTATCTTAACTATAAACCACTAATCCTGAAAAAGCTTTCAAAGTGGTTGGCTTTTTTTAAAAAAGACCCAAATGCACAATGAACAATTTCTGGGGATTTTAATGACAACAAAGAATGACGTTTGTAAGTCAGAGCTGGTAAAATATAGATAAAGTAAAGATGGATTGCAGAAGTAAATCATCTAGTGATTAGACTAAAGAAAAAAATGATCTCATTATGGAACCTGAAACCATTATAGTGAAACAGAGCAGCTTTGTAAATAATGCCATTATTAAACTGAATCAGTTTTCTCTTGTAACTTGGCAACACTATATAATTTATGAAATGGCATGACATTTCTAAGTATAAATGAATATAAAAACTTTACCTGGCTCCTAAAACACTCATTTGTGAAAGTACTTTTAAAAATCCCATCCTAGTTTCCTGTTTAAAAGGCAGTAAATTCATAATCCAGAACTGCAGGAACTAGTTTGAAACTGAAATATAAATGCTAGCATAATTTCTAAGACTGTAAAATCTGAATTGTTCTTTTATGTCACTTTGATTCCATCTTATTCCATAAAAATCTGTAGGCACTATAATAATACTAATCAAACCCTAATAAAACATAATAAAAACACTGAGCAACAAAGACAATAATCCTAAATACCTCTCTACATTCTAACTCAGATCCCCTAAAACTCACCACCAGTGACATCCCACTTTCACAAATGTGGCCATCGGATCAATTCAAGCTTTATGTAACCTCCAAAAATAGTGGCAGCATAGGGCTTTTCCCAATTTTGTCAGAGAAATGATTTTACAAAGTGGGAACTATAACTGAAAATGCTACAGTCCAAGAGAACACTATTTTAACATGTTTATAATTTTCACGTATTTATTTACATTGGTTTTAGCCCACTTTTTTCACTTTTATTCAGGACACAAGGAGGATTACACTGATATTATATTCAATAAAACGTGCCCCAGGACTTACCCTGGAGGCGCTATTGCAGCAGGAGAGGAAGGAGCATAATGCCCTCCTTCCCTCGGCCAGTTTAGCACCTGTCACATGGCCAGGAACTGTCATGTGACAGGGGCCGGGCAAGCCTTTAAAGGCTGAGTCTAGCCAGAGGATGGCCTCTTTCAAGGCCAGGGATGGGAAAGACCCTCCCACTCACCCATTGTTGAATGTTTTAGTTGTGGGTTATGCTTAGATGTTTGTATAATGTTTTGTCTCAGTTCTGTGACTGTTGGGGCATAGGAGCACATCCTTTTCAGGAAGGCAGAGCTTGCATGCCGGACCTTCGCACGTTGGGGGCCTCCATAAGAGATCTGAGGTAGTGGAGAGCTCAATAGTGCACACCTTGGGGCCATGCAGAGAGCGCGCTACCCAGCAGGAAGGGGTATCACAAAATGGGTATGTGCCCAAGTGGCACCTAGTAACTTTCTGTTCCAGTTCCCTTGGGGGATGTGCCTTCCTTTCTTCACCCCGTATCACTTGCATGGTCCCAGCTTGCCACCTCACCTGGCCCCAGCTCACCCAACCAGCCACTTCACCCAGTCCGCTCCTTCCTTCTATCCCCCTCTTGCACCCAGCCTGCCGCCAAACTCCCCCCACCCCTAGCGGCGGCAATGGGAGAACATACCCTGGGAGGCATTTTGCAGTGGTATGCCACTGTATATGTCCCCAATAAAATACTACAATAATAATTCATGGTGCCCTAAAATAAACTATGGAAGGATGGGGTAATCAACATTCAAACATTAATGCCTGAGTGAATCTCAGAATTATCCTCTTTCCGTGTAGTGTACTGGCTGAATGATGCAGTTCTAAACTCAGTAGTCAAGCAAAACAGAACCAAGCAGAGAAGAATGACAGTCGAAATATAGCAAATATATCATGGATGGGTCACCTGCCATATTGTCTTGAGTGAGGATGTGGGCATGCAGAGATGAACTATGCTCTACATCAATGGGATTTCATCTTTCACTAGCCTTTAGGGTTAAATACATGATCAAAAGTTCTGAAATACTCAATAAACTATTTATTGAATGCAGACCAAACTTGTCAGAGACACATAGTTCGAGAAGACAGGTAAAAATAAAATTACTTCTCAATTCAAAGAGATGTATTCAGCTTTTTTTAATATATTATATTTATAAATATAATATATAAATAATTATTTATTATAAATATAATATGGACTAACTCTATTGAATGCCAAATATTTGGCTGTGAACATCCTACAAACAACCCATATTATTTTAAAAAGTATTTTGTAAAAGGGTGTATATCAATTGTATTCAGACTTACCAAAACTGGAGATATTTTAATTAATATTGTAAGCAATTTTGAAACAAGAGCAAAGGCAGGATATAAACAATAAATAAATGTTATACATCAAAAATGTTGACATGTTGCATCCTCTCTTAGAACCTGATGAACTTTTCAATTTCAATTAGCTTTAAGTAATTAATTTCCTTTCTGTATTTGTAGAAAAGTTTGTATAGCACAAGGAAGATAAATTTCAAAGTTCTGTACGTGTATTGGGGCTAGTAGAAATATATATTTATTGGAAAATAAGGATAAAGCCGCAAGTACCAGTTATGAATAAGATGTCAAAATGCTAAATAAGTGAGTCAAACACAGCATGGATACAAAAATGCCTATTAAGGAAACTAGTCTACATCACTCTAATAGCTGTTACTCAGCATTCCAGTTCTGTTCCAATTTAGTAGCATTCAGCTACAGTGTGACAGGAAAATATAAATTGAAAAGTTGACTTGAGTGATGGAGGCAATGCAGTGGAAATGTAATGTCTCTCTTCCCTGATCTTGAAGAGATTTCTTGAGCTCAAGATTCCAGTCCAATTGGCTTTGGAAGCATAATTGCTTGTGGGAAAGAGCACTAGCAGAATTGAAACTCTGAAAGACTAGCCTTCCTCCTTCCCTAACTATACACAAATGAATAGTACTACTGACATAGTATGGCAGATCAATTGATGAAGCACTGTAGACAACAGCAACCAATGTGAGAATATTCTAGAGGAATAGGTGTAATGCAATGAAGGAAAAGGGACTCTTCCTGTCTCTCATTGGAAATACTCAACACATGCAATTAAGCAGGCATCAGTTTACCAGCTCAGTTCAGTTACCTTTATTAGGCATAAATTAAAATTAAGGTTAATAAAAAAATGCACATTGAACAATACATACAGAATGACTAATTGTTGGGTACAATTAATGTTAAATTAATGCTAAAAATGTTGCTACACTATTAGTGCGTTGAGGACAAAGGTAATTTAGGAGCAACCGGATCTTAGCTTTATCAAACAGTACAAGACTCGAGTTTAAAAGTGGTTCAAGATACAGTCTCTGGAGTTGAAAGTGGTGAATACAGTAAAGAAGTATGTGTTCCATTGTTTCAGTTTTGTGTTGGGAGCATTGGCAGTATTTCTCGTGAAATGGAACACGGCAGTATCTTCCACAAGTGACCGCTGAAGGGAATATGTTGAGATGGGCCCACATAAAGCTATGACTTAAGAAGGGGGATAAGAGATATGTGAAATAGTCAGGCCTAAATCCACATGGTAAGAACCTGTGAATTATTGATGAGCATGATCTTACAGGTAGCGATATCATTGTTTGTTTTTCTGTGTCAAGGGCTCTTTGTTTCATAGTTTGGAGAATCTGGATCTCGTTTAGATTGGAAAGGGAATCCAGGGAGAAACCTAGGCCCCTTCCGCACATGCAAAATAATGCATTTTCAAACCTCTTTCACAACTGTTTGCAAGTGGATTTTGCTATTCCGCACAGCTTCAAAGAGCACTGAAAGCAGTTTGAAAGTGCATTATTCTGCATGTGCAGAATGAGCCCTAGAGTCTTAATTTGGTTGAATACCAATAAGTCCCAACTGGAGTGGTAAGAGTCTGCCAACATATGCCATAACAAACTACTGGGTTTAGCTCTGAAATGGAAGTGTGTCCAACATTTCATGGTCACTATCCAAACTCTGGATGAAATAAGGTTTAGTCCCAGTTCCAAGCAGAAAGTGTAGTAAGCTACACAATTAGGTAGACCTAGAAGGGCATGGAGAAATATAGATTGGATTTTTCTCAGTTCTTTAATTGGTCCACCTATCCATATTGGGGTGCTGTATAACAGCTTAAGAAGAAGATTTTGATTGCAGGTGGTGTGTACTGGCCCTCTCTGGTAAAAAAAAAAGATGTTTAGTTGCAGCAGTGTTGGGTTTGGCTAGTGTTTTTATGTACTTAAATTGGGACGTCCATTTCAGGTTGTGCTGATCTTATATGTCAGACTTGCCTAGCTTGGTTGGTGCACCTTTTCCCACAAGGGTGGTGAGAATGAGGAAGCTTTCAAACTTTTAAATTAGAGAGTCAATCTTTTTTAGTAGGAATTGTAAAGTCTGTGCTATAAGGGAGGACTGATCAGCCAGTTCAAAGTACATTTTGGTAAGAAAATTCTCTTCTGTGGGGGAGGAATTCCTTGTCTCCATGGTCTGAATCTAAGCCATTATTGTCAGTTTGCTGAGCTAAACGAACAGACGTTTCCAATTGCTCCTCATTTTTGAACTTTCCTCTAAAGGTGAAAATTAGTTTTGGATATGAAATACTGCTAAGAAGGGCTCTGAAGCTTGTGGAGCTGCTGAAAAAGTTAATTTACTTTGTTTGAATTTTGGTTGGTCTGTATTATTTTGTGAATCAGTTCTCTTTTTCTTTTTCGCTGCCTGATACTTATTTTTGTCAGACATTTGGTTTTCAGAAGCTTATAAGCTGAGCGGAGTATATAAATTACAGTCTTATCAGTAGATAATAAATATACAGTCCCCTGAAGTGGTAAAACTGTTACTCTGAGAGAATGAGGTATATATAATAGGATAAAAAGGCCAGCACAAAAAGATATGTTTTAAAAAAGTTAATTAAAAAGGACTGGCTGCAGCGTTAAAACTCACACCCATCCTGACGACCAGAACCAGATGTTTACCATATTTGGAATACTGAATGTGCACACTGCAACTGTCAGTTTCTTAATTCTCAGCTATACTCCTTTGCTGAAGGGACAGGCTAACACAGAAAATGTGTGTTTGAATTTCACCACTGGATTTGCTGTATCTGTAATGTCTCATGCAATATATGCTGTAGTGGACGAAAAGCTGAGTCATCCTTATAGGCATTCTGCATTTGTAATAGTTTATTCTCTCTATGTATGGGATGAGTGGAAGCATTTCTCGAAGGCCTTGCATTCGAGCTACAGCTGGAGTTCCTGAAAGAGACAGCTTTCTATGACCAGCCATCAGTTAACTAGGCAGCTTATGTCTATCCCATTGCAGGGACTTCTCATGGAACACCCTTCCCCACTCTTTCTTGTTGGCCACTTTGAAGGCTATTTTCATTGATAAGACTGGTGACCTGCTTACCTGGCATATACAGGAAGACAGATGACTGCAGATACGCAAAACCCACTGCACAAAGGTGGCACTGTAGCACTCACCTAACAATTCTATAGAATTTCTGGGTGAGTACTACAATGTCTCTTTGATGCAATGTCAGCACTTCTAGGTTGCACCAGAAATGGCATCAATGCCACTCCACCTGCTGACTAGATAAGTGTTGGTGGGAATTAGTAACAATTACCAGGAGTTTGCCTTCCCATGGACGTAGGTAAGGGGGGGTTCTCGGGTTTGAACCCCCCCCATTCATGTCCGAAGCTCCGCCCCTCCGTTTGTGGGTTTTTAAAACATTTTAGTGCTTTTTCGGTTTTTGGCCTGCAGGGGGTGCATTGTTTGGGCTAGCAGCACCAGACTTTCAGGGATTGTTTGGGGGACACTACTGATGATAGTACCTGGGTTTGGTGAGGTTTAGTTCAGGGGGTCCAAAGTTATGGACTCCCAAAGGGGGTGCCCCCATCCTCCATTGTTTCCAATGGGAGCTAATAGAAGATGGGGGCTACACCTTTGAGGGCCCTGTATCTTTAAGAAGCCCTTTAGCGGCAAAGCACTATAGCATTCTTATTAGTTAGCAGTTCCTTGCCTTAGTGTTTCTTGTTCCTCCACAGCACTGAAGTAGTGTCAACTTTTGACCACATTTCCATACCTAGGCATAACAGCAAATAAGTATATGGAAAGGAACTCTGCACATAATGGACACCTCTCACTTTCAACGAGGGGAAAAAAGTCTCAGAAATGGGGAAAATTAACCACAGGTCCTGTCATGCCCCTAGAATCACTGTCACTATTTTCCTTATTTAAGCCTCAGTTATATCCTTAGTTAGAATGGGTTTAGTTGCCTTTTGTATAGTATTCTGTGGGAGGGAACCTTAGTTAGACCCTGTCTCTTTAAGAAGCCCTTTAGCGGCAAAGCACTATAGCATTCTTATTAGTTAGCAGTTCCTGTTTTACAGTCTGTTTAGTTCAGGTGTCTGGGGAAGGCTGGAGACAGCAATATCTCAGAAGTTTAAGGTGTTAAAGATCCATGGTATTTGAGCAATCAAGTTTCGACAGAATTTAAAGGAAACAGATTCCAAATATAGGACACCAGGAAATCTCAGGAGTGGCAAAGCAGTGCAGACTTCCTTAGAAGTAGTTGAGGAACAGTTGGTGTCTGCAAATTCTTCAAACCATCTCCAATCGCTTCCAGCATCTTTATTTAGTTAGACTTCATGAGTCAGAGTGCTAAACTTTCAATACTATTAAACCTTTTTTTAACTGTTGCTTATTTGTCTGTGAGTCTTACACTCTGTTCTGGCCAAGTGCAAGGCACCTGATTTTAGTTTGCTTGGGGAACAGAACAGGTCCTCAATTCCTATTTCCTTAGAATAATATGGCTCCTCAGACTTAAACAACTCCTAGCAGATTTGGTTTGCCAAATAATTCAGCTTTTAAAAAGTCACTTTCTTCTTAAAAACTTTCTTTTACTAATTGAAAGTTGTCTTTTTTTGGAGTTTCTTGTTCCTTGGGGTAGGAGGATACATTTTATTTTGTGAGGCCAAAGGCAACAATAATATAAAAAACAACAACTGCCCAGGCAATAATAAATGCAACAATAAAAGAAGGCACAGCAGAATTAAAAACAATTTCAAAATTTTCGGAACTAGGGCATAATATAGATTGCAGCCTGTTAAACATCAGGAGATTCTTGGCTGCCAAAGCATACAGAGACAATATGTAGGTGACATAATGATCCTCATCAGATAAAAAATAAATGAATTTATCTGCTACTGAATGTAGAGTCAGCTTAGAATGGCTGTGTAGAAACTTGGCCTTAGGAATTGAATAAAAGTAATAGGGCAGGACATAATTAGGAAAGGCATCCAATTCCAGGATTCCATGAATACATACTCATCAAGCAACTGGTGTATGCTGATTGTGGCCTGCTAACATGACCATTATCATTGCTTGAAATCTGGGTGATATAAAGGCTTCTCTGAGTCTATGGAAGGAGCTGATGGACAAATAAGAATATAATGTCATCCAATTTTAGTAAAATGATAGGAGAAATCTGGAGCTAATGATGATAACCCCATCTAAGGCAGCATCTGTATTATATATCTGATCCCAAGTTTTAAACCCATCCAGAGTGAAGCCCTAGGAATCAACAGGATAGCAGCAGGAATGTGACACCTGGCAACCCAAAAGATGTCTTTCTGGAGCTAGATAAAGAACTGCATAGAAGGATGACTAGCTGGAGAATTCTTCAACTCTCCTCAGTAACTAATCAAGGCAACATGGACATGAACTCTAATAGAAGGCAAGCCAGTTTCAGTTCACAACAGCACAGCTGGAGTGCCCTGAGGAAAGATCAAAATTCTCCTTATAAAGGAATGCTGCATTATCTCCAGGCTTGATACCATGTTATCATCCCAACCCAGATCTCAGCCCCATATAGGACTTAGGGAATGATTTTACTCTGGAACACTGTCAAGGAGCAATCAAGAAGCCACCTTTTGAGCAACAGAACATAAAGACAGCCCCAGTGAATTTTAAGAACATAAGAACAAGCCAGCTGGATCAGACCAGAGTCCATCTAGTCCAGCTCTCTGCTACTCGCAGTGGCCCACCAGGTGCCTTTGGGAGCTCACATGTAGGATGCGAACGCAATGGCCTTCTGCGGCTGTTGCTCCCGAGCACCTGGTCTGTTAAGGCATTTGCAATCTCAGATCAAAGAGGATCAAGATTGGTAGCCATAAATCGACTTCTCCTCCATCAAATACATCAGAAGCACAAAAGCTATCCCGGTTTAGTGGCCATCACCACCTCCTGTGGCAGCACCCTTCCCAAACACCAATCTACACGTTGAAGTGAAGAAGTGTTTTCCTTTATTAAGTCCCTAGAGGTGCTTCCCCCCAGCATTTTCAATGAATGTCCCCTGGTTCTAGCTATTGCTTGAAAGAGAGAAAAATTTCTCTCATCAGCATTTTCTACCGCATGCATAATTTTGTGGAACTTCAATCATATCCCCCCTCAGCCACCTCATCCTCCAAACTAAAGAGTCCGACACAGCTTGCGGCCTCTACTCCACTCGCTAGAGAGGAGTGCTCCCGATCCCTCGTCATCGCCCTGTTGCCCTTCTCTGCACTTTTTCTATCTCCTCAATATCCCAGCACTTTGAGAATCACGTCCAGAGCCTGACACAGTACTCCAAAATTAGGTGGCACCACTGCCACTTCTACCGTGAGGGCATGACAATCTTTTTTGCAGTTTTATTATCAATTCCTTTTCCTAATGAAGTCCACAGCATAGAGTTTGCACTTTTCACAGCTGCCATGCATTGAGTTGACATTCCCATGGAACTATCAGCTAGAGACTTAAAATCCTTTCCCTGGTGCAGTGACTATTAGCTTTGGCCCCTGCCAGATCTAATGCTTGGAGGTTTTACGTTTTTGCCCCTATCTTTTTTATCGCTTTACATTTTGCTACATTGAACAGTTCATTTGCCGTTTCCAAAGGGCCCTTTCAAATCCCCTAATTTATCCGAAGATTAAAGGCTTGGAGCTCTTCGCAATCCTTTGTGGTTCTCACCACCCTACATAATTTGGTATTACCCTACATAATTTTACTACTGAGGACTTTGTTACTATCGCATGAGCCTTCCAAGAAAGATTTTCATAGAATGTTACCCCAAGGTATTTAAAACTGCAGCATTTGTGCATTGGAGTGTTATCTATACACCACCAAAAGTTTTGTATCTTTTTCCCAAAAACCACCTTCTTCTTTACAGAAGTCACTAAGTCTATGCAGCATCCTTGCAAGGCCAACTCATATAAGAGACAGTAGAACCATGTCATCAGTATGGGTGAGATATACCCTACACCAGGGGTAGGGAACCTGCGGCTCTCCAGATGTTCAGGAACTACAATTCCCATCAGCCCCTACCAGCATGGCCAATTGGCCATGCTGACAGAAAAACTGATGAGAATTGCTAGATTCCTGAACATGTCCTGGAAACACGATTCACCTCCCATCAAATCTGCCATTATTTCATTGTAGTATAAGTTGAAAAGCAGGTTAGCTAAAACACACCTCTGTTTAACCTCTCTGAGAATTGGAATCTCTTCAGTTAGTGATCTAGATGTACCCACTCTTATACTGACTGTTGGATTACTATGAAGTTCACGTAGTTCTTAAGTTAAAAATGTTTTCTACTTCACTTATTATGCGATATGTTCCAGACCTTTGGAACAGGTCTTAGTTAGGTAACTGTTTACAAATCACAACAGTCTGAACATCAATTAAAAACTGAACAGGAATTAATCAAATTACAAGGCATTACAGTGGAACTCTAGGCAATAGAGAGAGAAGTGTGCTATGTATCTGATTTTACTTCATCCTGTTAGACTCAGCTCACTGAAAATTCACAAGCTAGTTTCTTTCAGGAATACAAAGTAAATCCAATGTCAAGTATTATGCTACAGCAGGAAATTCTATGTCTTGCACAAGATTAGCTGGCAGATTTATCAACCAGCTCCAAGGAAAGTGGAGTTTGAGACTCAGCTCATTAATAATACATAAATAAACTGTGCAATTAGGTACAAAGTGGCTATCTTGTCAGACAACGTATTAACCGATAAGTGGGATGCACACCACATTGAGTATGAAAAAAGGAAGCACACCAAGACCTGGGATGAAGCTGCTGAAAAGAGTTACCACTCACCATCATACAAAGTAATGACAGAGGAGAAACAAGATAACTTTTCCTAGAGATATCTGCAATGCTGCATTGGCAAACACTGTGCAATGAAACATTGAGGCTGTAGCTGAGGATTGGAAGATCTCCCTCCCACCACAAACACATAGACATCTCCCCACCCCCGGATCAATTTGGGAGCAAGACAGATTAGCCACATATTCACAGCAAAAGCCTTGAAATCTGAGGTCTACATATCCTTGCACAAGTGGGACTGGCAGCCCCAAGATCAAAGCTATGTCAAGAATCTGATTAGCTTTGAAGGTGATGCAGCAAGTCTTTCTCCCTTCCTCCATATCCTTATTAGACCCAGAAGTCAGAATAAGTTGAAGCTCTTCCATTTTTATTCCTATTTGTCCTCTTTGCTTTCCAATTTCCAAGACTATTTTTTAAAAATCATAGTATTAAAATGCCTGTACAGTTTCATACAAATACAAAATTAAAAAGTGTAACAGCTTCAACTTTGTTTTTTGTGTGTACTATCCCCCCCCAAGAAAGATGTAGCATTCTATCACACAGAAAGAATACAAGGATATGCATCCTTCAAACACACACACACAAGGAAAATAGTGTTATTGAAATCCAAAGTCTCTGTTAGGTGTTTTATCTTAAAAAAAATAGCACCACTCATCCAACCTTCAATGAAATCAGTAATTCTATTTCATCCGCATGGAGGCGGAAGGGGTCGGGTTGGCATAACCCACGACGACCCGACGACGCTGGGACCATCCGCATGGATGGTCCTGCTGAACTAAGCTGGAACTGGACGGCGCAGAGCTGCGGCTGTCGTCCGGGTGACTTCTACCAGTCCTTGGCCCTCCAGCACGTCGCCCGAGGCCAGGGGACCGCCCTGCCCTGCCGGCCATTATCTCCAGGGTCGCATGGGGCAAAGGCGTGTCTAGGAAACATTGACCGACGCACCCGGAGGAGCCAGCGGGATAGCTAAATCGCTTCCGATGAGTGAGAGGAGGAGGTGCTTGGAAGCCGCTCCAAGCCGGCGTTCCCAAAAAACCACGCTGTAGAAGCGTGGTTTGGGGGCTTGCCAGGCTTCCACTTATCAATCAGGTGGCGCGAGAGGCGTGGCGGCTCGCTGCAGCTGCGCCCCCTGTGAGAATCACGGCCTGGGGACAGCATTTTTGCCGTCCCCAGGCTGCCATATTCCGCCCGTGCAGAAAGGGTCAGAGTTTCAGAGAGAGAATGGTGGAAGTGTAGTTGGTGAAACTGAAATGTGGCAGGGTACAACAAGAACGCATTTTATTCTTGGCTTAAGCAAAAACAATACAGAGAGAAACCACTTATTTCAATATATATCATGGTAGAAAGTAATTATTTCCATAATTCTCCATTAAGTCATCTGTACATGGCTTCCCACCAGAAGTGAGAATAGATAAGACACATCAAGGTTTGTCCTCAATTATAAAAGAAATCTATAGCAGTTGCAATTGATAGTTAGCCTTCGCAGAATTCCTTTCCTGTTTGTTTTGTCCTGAGATCAAAATAACTTCAAACAATATCAAAATATGCCATTCTTTTATGACCCAGAGAACCCAATTATGCAATATGCTCAACAGTACCAACCCCCCCCCCCTTTCTTGCCAATCAGTGGAATGATGAAAGGATAACATGAAATTTAATCTCATCCAGATATACAGACCCTGTATATCTGAACACACAACCATAGGCCACTGTTCCAATTTCCACAGCACAATCATTTCCTTCACACAAAACCCAATAATGGCCAGGGCTACCAAGACATGGCTAAGATCCTTGAAACACATTTTTCACTGATCCCTTTTCAAATAGTCTCTGTAAACTAATGCTCAGAACCATATTAAAAATGCAAATTAACCAATCCAGCTTTTTCCACTCGGCAGAAAATTTATACAGCAAAAAGAAAAGCTCTTTTGTTGTTGTTGTTGAGGAATAATACATGGGTGAAAACAGTTTCCAGTGCTATATTGCTGCTAAGTTATTTGGGCCAACAACTGCTGTAATCTTCATCTCACTATCTATATATTTCTATGCACATCTAAACAAAATTGATCCAATTCTAATATAATCGATTCTTTGTCTTCTATGACCATTGTAGACAGAAAATAGCATATACCATATAATTACTGCAAAATCTAAAGAATTTGTGTGAAGTGAAATCAGAGGAAATTACAGAACTACAGATGCAATTAAAAGAAAATTAAGAACTGGCCCTGAAGTTCAAAATATAGCAAATCACTTAGGCCGTTTCCGCACGGGCAATTAATGGCGGCCTGGAGACGGTAAAAACTCCGTCTCCAGGCCGCCATTCGCACAGGGGGCGCAGCTGCATCGCAGCCGTGCCGCCCTCGCGCCGCCCGGCCGTCGCGAAGCCGGCGTTTCCCCAGAGCGCTTGGAAGCGCTCTTTTTGGGGAAACGCCACCTCGAAGCCGCTGCCGAGCTAACGGCAGCGGCTTCGCGACACCTCCCCCACCCAGCACTTACCTTGTCCCCGGGCCTCTGGTGCGTTGCCGAGGCCTGGGGACACGCCCCCTGCCCTGTGCCGCTGGAGCAGGCGCGCAGGGCCAGGGGGCGTGTCCCCAGGCCTCAGCAACGCGCCGGAGGCCCGGGGACATGCCGGGTTGGCCGGGCGCCGGCGCTCTGCGGCACCAGCTGCCCAGCTGTTTCCAGGACCGTCCATGCGCACGGTCCCAGCGTCGTCGGGTCGGCGTCGTAAACGCCGACCCGGCCGCTTTCGCCTTCATGCGGAAACAGCCTTAGTTTCTTAAGCAGAAAGTAAGTCTATTTTAAACTCATATAAAGCCTCCAAAGTACTGAAATGTAAATATAAAGTAAACATCCAATGTAAATGTAGGTTTTTTAAAAAAAGAAAACAAGCCAAAAAAAAGGCCATGCACCAAAAAATAAAAATATGCAGATTCCAAACTTTAACAGAACCTCACCTCATCTGATTATGTAAAACTTTCATATAATCTGTTTTACCTTCCATACTTCACATAGATTAGATAGACAATATGAGTCTATTTAAATATTTGGAATATTTGGAATATTTAAAACTTGATTTACATTCTTTCATGCTATAAGTAAAATAATTTTTTCTAGCTCAACTGAACAGACACAATGTCATCAAAGAAATTAACACTTCAGGTTCATATTTCCTCTTTGTAATCAGCCAGGTATCAGTGTGTGTTTCTATGTGCACATTTATCTTGCGTCAAAAAAATGCATTTTCAAATGCTTTTCTGAAAAGCTTTGCACATCACTAGCAGTAACCAAAGTGGTTCACAGAGTCTTAAGGAGGGTTAATATACTTTAAGATTGTAATCAATGAAAGAAGCGTGATTTACAGAATCTACACTCTTTAGTGTATTGTTGTGAGGGATCTCTTTGCTGGCAGCAGCTTACTGCATGATGGAGATGCTGGAGAGCTTGTTAAACTAGTTGTACCTGGCAGGCCTTGCTGTGTCTGTACAATGATAAAACGAAAACTCTCAGAACAACCTCAGGCTATCCGTCTGTGCTGCTCCAGAAACTGGTTTGTAGCTTATTTAGAAAGAGCTGTTTTGAGATGTAACATAAAAGGCTGAAATGTGCCATGTGCAATGGCAACAACTCACAACAGAAACTATTACCAGAAACTTGCATGGAAATCTAAGGAAAAATAAACATATTGGGTGGAAACATCAAAGTAACCTTACTGTATTTATTATGTGTTATAATTGCATTCTGTCTGAACTTTGAACACTTAAATACTTCAATTTTAAAGTTACTGAAAAAACCTGTACAGTCAAATAATAAAACTGTACATATTAAAAATTACACTATAAATTAACTGTAAATGATAATGTAAAAATTAATTATTTACCTCATCTTTCTTACTCATGCTTCAGCTCCATTCAAATCCCTAGTTATCCTGTCAATTCGATACGTTTTTATAACTGAATGTCTTAAGTCTCAATACAACTATTGCACTACTATTTATTTGAATGCTGATGTTTTATGACATATAGTTGAAGCAATCAAGTCTAACAGGAGTATGAAGTACCGCATGATATTAAAAAATGATGACCTGCATTATCTGTCATAATCTTCAAGCACTTTTTTAATATTCCATGTCTGTATCTTCCATATGAGAAGAGTCAAACACATTTCATAACAATTCCTGTTAAAGTTAACCACTGAAATGACAACAGGTTCATGGCTTCAGAGATTTTATATCACTTTTAATTAATGCTTTTAATCTAATAGCATTTATTTCCTGCCATGGAAAAGGAAGTGATACAATATATGTTTGAGTAATACCGTATATGGGTGCTGTGTGGTTTCCGGGCTGTATGGCCGTGTTCTAGCAGCATTCTCTCCTGACATTTCGCCTGCATCTGTGGCTGGCATCTTCAGAGGAAATAAAATTAAAATAAAATCCTCTGAAGATGCCAGCCACAGATGCAGGCGAAACGTCAGGAGAGAATGCTGCTAGAACACGGCCATACAGCCCGGAAACCACACAGCACCCAAGTGATTCCGGCCGTGAAAGCCTTCAGCAATACAATACCATATATGTTCATGTATAAGTCGACCCGCATATAAGTCGAGGCACCTAATTTTACCACAGAAAACTGGGAAAACTTATTGACTTGCGTATAAGTTGAGGGTGGGAAACGCAGCAGCTACTGGTAAATTTCAAAAATAAAAATAGATACCAATAAAATGACATTAATTGAGGCATCAGTAGGTTAAATGTTTTTGAATATTTATTTCAAAGAAAAACAGTAAACTAGCTCTGTAAGTGGAAAAGAGGGTCAACAAAAACAATATGGTATCAACAATAACTTTAAAAGTACAAAAACCTTAGCTCAATCAGCAACCAAGCTAAAACACAAGAGTTAAAATCCTTCAAAACTGGATTTTTGGTCAGGAGAGGAATATTTGGGCTAGCAGCACCAAAATTTCAGGGATTTTTCAGTAGACCCTTCTGATGATACTACCCAGGTTTGCTTGCATTATTTTCCTCATCAGAACTTATTTTAATACAAGTCACCTCTACCTTGAATTATATATGATAAACAATCTCAGCAGCTTCCTATAGATGTTAAAAAACGATGGGATGTTTACTTTTCATATTAGAGCTTATTCTATCAGGAAAGAGAAACACTATCAGGTTTCTCATATACCAAATGTTTAGCCTTTCAGAGAGACTTGGAAGGGGCCATACAATCCATCTAGACCAGGGGTAGGGAACCTGCGGCTCTCCAGATGTTCAGGAACTACAATTCCCATCAGCCCCACCAGCATGGCCAATTGGCCATGCTGACAGCGGCTGATGGGAATTGTAGTTCCTGAACATCTGGAGAGCCGCTGGTTCCCTACCCCTGATCTAGACCAACCCCCTGCTCAATGCAGGATCAGCCCAGAGTATCCCTGATAAGTGTCTGCCAGACATTAATTAAAAACTGCCAGTGAGAGGAATTTCACCACTTCCCTAAATAGCTGATTTCACTGTTGAACAATTATCACTGTAAAAATATTTTTCTATTATCCAATCAATATCTTTCCACCTGTAATTTAAACCCATTATTCCAAATCCTATCATCTGCTGCCAGCAGGAACAACTCCCTGCCTTCCTAGAAGTGATAGCCCTTCAAATACTTAAAGAGAGCAATAATGTCCCCCCCTCAACCTCATCCTTTCTAGACTAAACATTCCCAGACTCCTGATAATCCTGGCACTCTCCTGTACAGTCACTCCATTCTGTCCACAACCTTTTTGAAGTGAGGCCTCTAGAACTGCATACAATACTCCAGGGGTGGCCTGACCAATCCAGTGTACAGTAGCACTATCACATCTTGCAATTTATTTGTTATGTCTCTGTTGATATGCCCGAAGATTGTGTTAGCCTTTTTTTGTCACTGTATCACACTGGCTGCTCATATTTATCTTATGGTCCACCCATACCCCCAGACTTGTTCACACACTGCTACGCAGAAGTGTATCCCCCATTCAATATGTAAGTTCGTAATTTTTTTTACCCAAATGTAAGACTTGGCACTTTTCCTTGTTGAATTGCATCTTGTTCCCATTCGCCACTTTTCCTGTGGTTTAGATCGCATTATATTCTATCTAAATCTGCTGGTATGTTTGCTGCTACTGCCAATTTGATGTCACCCCTCAGCCAGATCATTTGAGAGCAGTTCTCCAACCAGTTCCTTATCTACCTAATTATCTGAAAGCCCAGTCCACTTTATTCATCAGAACATCATGGGGAACCTTGTCAAAAACTTTACTGAAATCTAAATAAACAACATTGACAATCCAGTAAGACTGTCACCCAATCAAAGAAGGAAACGAGTCCTGGTCTGGCAGGACTGATGGGGACAAATTCAAGCTGATTTCCCCAAATCTCCAAATTGTCCTTCAGATGCTCACATATTGATTCCAGATATCTTTCCTAGGGCAGAGTACAGACTGACTAGCATGTATTTTCCTTGGTCATCTCTCCTCCATTTGTTGAAAATTGGGATAAAATGTATCTTGTAAAACATCTCTCATCCCCCAAAAGGTCTGAAAGATGATGGACAAAGGCTCTGCAAGCTCTCTCGGATGTTCTTTGAGCACTCTTCGGTGCTCTTTGATGACTCATCTGGCCTGGGGGATCTGTAGTCATTTAATGCAGTCAGGTGCTTTTCAAATACCATTCTGTCCATATGAACCAGCAGCCCAGACACCATGCCTTGACTATTACCATCCCTACCTGAGCCTGAAGAAAACTGAGGCTTTACACTGTACTAAGCAAATTCCAAGGGAGTAAATTCCAAGGGAGTACAGACTTTTGTTCTCCTGGAAGGACTGTTGTTACTGGGTCAGCCCTGCAGTGCAAAGTGCACTGTGCTGTAAGCAAGTCCAGGGTGAACAGCATCTGACAGTGCAAAGTGCTTGTTCACCTACCACAGGTGCCATGCATTCATGCTAAATTTGCCATACAATAACTGTCAGATAGCATGCTGGGTCATGTGACTTACCTGCCAGGAGTTCCAAGAAGGTATTTATGAAGAGGAGGGGACTCTCTTATTGGCTGCTGCTCAGGGGGTTTGGATGGATTATGTCACCATCCCATTGGCCAGTCACTTGGTCAACGCCCAGACCTGACTATGACTGTGGAGGTGGGGCTTTTCTAATGGGGAGCCTTTTTTTTTTGCAGTCAGCTAATACAGCTCTATGGGCTGTGCCATAGTTTTTGCTGATGTAATTTTGCATCAGAAAAAGTGGGTGTTCCTGGCCCAAAAGGGATCAGGGAGCTGAAATAATATCTGCCCTGCCCCTAGGAATGCCATCTTTGGTGCCAACACAAGTCTCTTGAGGTGCACAGCTGCAACAGCTGTGCGTTGGGCTCCCACGTCACTCCCTGGCACTAGCGTATGTGCCCTGGAGCCATCATAAATGCCCCTTATGCCAGCTCAAGTGGTATTCATCAGAATTATCAATACCTTTAACATGACAAAAATCTACCTTAGTTTAGCTTTGCCTTAAACTTTTATAACTCAACTGGAAATTATTTGTGCAATGATCAAAGTTTCTCCATCATATTTTTTGTCCAGTTTATAAATTAACTGGATAAGTTCACTGTAGTTTATAACGCGATATCTTTTAAGAATGTGTATAAAAATATATTACTAATTTACAATTGTTAAAGTTCTACTGATGTTGACAGAAATTGTACCACTGCACACTAATTTGAAGGCTTGTTACAATTTTTTTGAGTAGCATATTAAACAGTTATTAAAACAGTATTTTAAAAAATACTGACTCAGATACATAGTATGATCCACAAAGAGCTTACCTGGATTACTAGAATATAACAATCCTACTGAATTGCCTTCTGGTTTCTGAAGTTACAACACAGTTTAAAGCCTCAAGGTAACATTTTCTGCTGTGCAATGCATCATATGTTCAACACACTGAATGATACAAACATTTCAGTAGATAGAGTTGTAAGGATATATGTGCTCTACTGGGCTGCCATACATACATCTTTCAAAATACATCACAGGAGATTCACCAACATGTATGAATGGAAGTTTTTCAAGCAACCATCGTTCAACTCATTTTCATCTTTTGAATAGATCAGTAATTGTAGCTCTTTTTTTTTACATTTTTTGTTATTAAAAGAGCAAAATGTTTGTCCTGTAGACATTTTGACACTACTTAATTATGTTTGGAATTTTATGTCACAGTTCTATTCATTTTTTTTAAAATAATCTCTTGGCAGTAGAAGGTTATTGATTCTTTTCATTAACTTATTACAATAAGATTTCAACTGTCAGTACACCTTTGTACAGATTAAGAAAGACACAGGTGTCTTGTCTGGCTCTACTGGAAGTCAATGATCATTATCTAGAACAATTTCTAGAAGGGAAACCCAGCTAACAAAACAATTTATTTGATATTAGAACCACATGTGGGTTCCATTCCCAGATGTGTGTAGAAGTAGCTTTACAAGCATAGATGAAAACCACTTAGATTCAGCAAATTCAAAAGGCATATTTGGGCCAATCACACAACATTCAGTGGAGCTATTTTTAGTTTTTCAGAAATAAATGTGCTGCTTCCCAGAGACCTAATCTACAAAGCAAGATGATGATGGTGTGATAATGGCAAACAGTATAACTTGTTTCAGAGATGACCAGACAAGTTACCGATAATAGAAAATAGAACTGTCCAATGAATAGCAACTAAGATAGAGTGCCAACCTGCTAAAACTTCAGACTCACAAAAGAACAAGTCTACCACACTATTCTATTAGTGCTTGCTTCTACCCAAAATTGGGTCATTTCACACTGGAGACTATTGATATGAACCAATAAACCTGTTCTTATGTTTTTACATAATGTTCTAGGTACAATCCCTGGTAACTCCAGTTAAACAGATCATGCTGTTGGTGATGTAAAAGACTTCAACCTGAAATTGTGGAAGCGGCTGATAGTCAAAGAAGACAATACCTTGCAAATAACAGGTCATTGTTAACTCATTGGATGATGTCATAAGCAGACTATGTTTGTAGGGTGGTTTGCCACTGCCTTCCCCAGTTATCTATATTTCAAGTGTTTAAGTGTTCTATTGAACAATTACTGCTGTGTCTCACACATTACACTCTATGACAGTTTTTGGAGGCACTGTAAATGAACCCTAAACCTGGAAGACCTTCTTTCCTACACTGTAGAGTGAAGTTAGTGTGGCAGAAAGTGTAATCAGCTGTATCCCTCCATCTCCATTCCTGCTTCTGCTTTTCTGCTGAGCTGCCACTTCACCTCCATTGCAACTTTAAATGCACAAGGATTTCAGTACCAGATGAGCGAGGCATACAGCTGATAAGCTCAACAATAGCAGCACCTACATCTGGAAGCAACATCAGCAACTTTCAGCCTAGTGCTGTGGCCAAGTCAGTTTACAAAATTCACAGGGCATGAGAAGCTGCAACTGCATAGTTTGACACCCAATTTATCTTTGTGTAACTCTAACTCCAACATCCTCAGTATTAACTTGGCAAGTTCTCCCATTTCCCTTAGAATAGTGGCCTGGCATCTCTATTTTAAAAATCTAAATATTTTCTTCAGGGTAATGGTCCATTTTGTTTCCTCCTTAATGAAGACCAACCAGTGCATGCTGTTAGTCCCACCTGTCCAAATCTTGGTCTTCCTGCCATCATGGTACTTGATCTACCATTATCCTAAATGTTCCAAAAAACATTATTGCTAAAACTTTTATACAGTAGAAAGCATGTTATTAAAACAATACATTTTTATAATTTTCAGTGTAGATGAATGACTGTTACTAAAATTTCGTATAAACATGCATGGGATAAAAACCAAGTATGAAGACATATCCACTTTCAGAGTTAATTTCTTTGAAAATCAGCGACTATAGGATACTGTTCTGAGACATCAAGATTTCTAGGAATATACAAATACACACAGATTCTTTCAATCTAGACGCACAAAAGCAAGACTCTTGTCTGCAATATGCATTGTATTGTTTACCTCTGTATGTCTTACATAATATCTTATGTCTTATATATGCCTTGTTTGCCCTCATATGTTGGCATGTGATGTCAGAGCCACTAACCCACAGGAGACAACTGGTGACTTACAGTTCTATAATTATTCTTTCATAAAATATCAGGTATTTGTCTTATTTCATACACTGCAAATCCAGATGTTGACTCAATAAAGATGTTGAACAGACTTTACATATTTGGATGGGAAGGTAAATGGCAGAAGGCTGAAAATCTACTCAAAGGAAAAAAAGGGAACAAGAACAATGGTGGTGCTGAGTTCATTTCCCTGGTTATTGGCTTCTGCTATAGAACTTTCTGATATGACTAACGACTTTGCAAATAGAAAAGCACTGGAGGGCTCCATGAAGAGTATAAATGTCCTGCATTATTCCATCCACCCCAGATCACTGATTATTATTTTTTTCACCAATAAATACAGGATAATGTCTTCTCCCGTGTGTTTAAAACTTTCTGCCAGTAATTTTTTCTCTTTGACTGCTCCAGTGAATTTGGATGATTCTTTAATTAGCATATTATGATATAAATACATCCACTGTATATTTGAAAGGATGGTTGAGGTGTTATCTCTTTGACAAGTTCTACAATAGTAGAAATCATATTTTCACATATGAAAGTAAAAATCACCAAAAGATAAACACGTGTACAAGTCGCATGATCCTGTTATTCATAATATGGTACATTACTGGTGAAAGGGCTTTGGAGGAAGGAAATGAAGCCCTTTTTCTTTATGAAATAATATATGTTTTATTTATTTATTTATTTATTTTTATTTATTTTATTAGATTTTTATAGCACCCCTCTCCTGCTGGGCTGGGGGCAGTTTCCAACAAACAATGTAAGACAAATACAATTCAATAAATATGATAATATCAGATACTAAGCTAAAAATATAAATCACTATCCTTATACATCTAAATTCCAATGATGATGATAAAATCTGATTCCCATGAATCAACCATCTCCCCATATGCTCCAAAAGAGGGAGGGAAACAGTAAAAAAATTTCAAGCTCAGAGCATTTTTCCATTTAAATGCAAATTTCATTTTTTTAAAAAAAGGGAACATGAGTAAACTGTCTTGAAATTCTGTGATAAGATCAGTCTAAATATGGAACGCTGCTGAATATATTATATTTATGTCTATTTTATTATATTCAGTCTATTTTAATTCTATAAGTTTAACCTATTTCCTTTGTGTGGTTCCATCTCTCCTTATTACTCATCTCTGAAAAAGAACAACAAATAAAATGTTCCTAACATTAAAGAAGGCTAAGCAAAATATTAGGGTCTTAACCCTTGCCTTCCTAAGTTCAAAAATAATACCCATCTTATAAAATAATATTACACTATTTTTTACAAGCAGCAACAAAAAAGAGAAAATTCAGCAGCAGCACTATAGTGACCATATTCCTTGTGTGTTTTTATTATGTTGGGAAGGAAATCTCTAAGATTGAAATCACTATGATATATTGACTCAAACACAAAATCCTCAAACATCATAAGTCATCAGCTGTGATACTTTCAAATACATAAAACATGACATCTGCTCCTTCCAATGCACTCCATGGGCTGTAAATCATCAAAACAGAAAAACAGTTCAATGTCATTTCAGCCACTTGTAAGCTATGGTTTATAACAGAAAGATAAAAATAGTCATACCATAACTGACATCTCGACAACTTTTCTATTGCAGAATTGCTGTGTTCCAATTTATCTTTGAGGCCCAACAGCATACAATCAATTGTAAGCAACAAGTGTCGCTTAATTCTAAACAACAATTTTTACTGCTCTCTTTCTGTTAAATCTTGCTGCACTTATACTAACTGTTTGGTAAATCACTCTTTCAAGTTACAACTTCAGATTTTCATTTGAAATAATGAAATAATAGAGTGAAAAATGTAAATGACGAAAATAGGTTAAATACTAATCATTATACTTATGACATTTAAAAGTCTTTATGGCACATGCAACAGTCTTTATGGCACATGTTTCTCAAAGAAATAAAATGTACCATCATCTGGGCAGTGTTCATAATAACATAAATAACTAAGCCATAAGAATACTTTCAGTTGATGTTAATCTGGATAGCATGGCTTACTTCTAGGTTGTTCATGTAAACATGAAAAATTGCTGAACCAACCCCAGGGCAGATCACATTTACTAATGTCACATAGCAATATTCTTGTCTCTTTTTTCTACAGTGGAATTTACTATTATTTCTCTGTGGTGGGAAGCAATGCCTCAAGAAGTGGAACAGCAGTGTACGTTGCAGTATTAATGCAGCAGTATTAATGCAGCATTATTTTTTAAAAAATCTAACAATATAAATTTATAATTTTTCTGCTAATATTGCCAAGCAGAGGTAGTGGACTGGTGTCCTTTAAAAAGGAGACTGCAACTATGCATAAAATGTGCAAACTTACCCCTATCCCAAGAAGATCAGCAGAGTCTTAAACAGCTTAAAGTATGTGTGATAAACTGAAGTAACTATATGTATGTGATTGTAACTGTACTACAAGACAGTTTTTAACATTCTAAAACTGTGGCCCACTCCGCATAGGCCTGTGAAGCGGCGGCCCACTGGCATACATGATGCCGGTGGAGCCTTGGGACCATTCGCCCACTCCCGTGCAGGCAGCCGCAGAGCTGCGGCAGCCTGCGGAAGCACGTTCGCACAGAGGCACCTCCTTTTTGTTTGTAAATTTACCTTCTCTTCCCTGCACAGCTCTGCAGGGACGAAGGAACATGCCCCCGTGGCCATGACAACTCCTCGCGGATTGGAGGGCAGAAGGCATGTCCCTTTGTAACTGCAGAGCTCTGCAGGGAAGAGAAGGTAAGTTTACAAACAAAACGGAGGTGCCTAAAAGCGGCACCTCCAACCCGGTGCCGTTCACTCAGCACCGGGTGAAAAACACTGTTTTTTAAAAGACTCACTCATTGAGCGAACTTCAAAAACAGTGTTTCCCCGCCGGTTGGGGGGGGGGGAGAAGCATGGTGCTGCCCAGAAGTGGCAGCCGTGCATAGTGCTCCCCTGGAACGGCGTTTTTACTGTTCCAGGGGTGCTGTTTTTGGCCCATGTGGAGTGGGCCTCAGTTACTTCAAGCTTGAAAAGTATTTATAATTTTGACTTACGTAGTTGAAAAAGAAAAAGACTGCTACCCCAAAGACATTTAACATTATTAAACCCTTTTCAACAAAAAGAACTAAAAACAGTTGTAACTTCAACCGCTACATGCTGGGCTCTCTTTGTTTTTGAATGTTCCACTTGAATCCTAGTTCCCACCTAGTTCTGTCAGGTAGATACTAGGACCCAAGTAGAGCATAAAACAATGATGGTCCAGTACATGGTGGATGAAGTGACAATTCTACTTCGTTCTTTTTGTTGAAAAGGATATAATGGTAGCTTAAACTATACCTTATATTTTAAAAGGAACACTGACAGCTAAAAGATCTTATTTGTTATATTCACATTTGCTTGATGATAAATTATACAGTTTATGCAAGTGAAAAGAACAGAAACATGAACATGCCTATTGAATTCTTAGGTCTTGCCAAGTGCTTGGTGGGTTAACATTGCATCAAGGTTGTAACCATTGACTCTAATCATGCTATATAGGGTGGAAAAATGGAGAAATGGCAGTCTCTCCTATTCTATTCATAGGCTCCTCTTGTACACTATGGCAATCTTTTTTCAAAACATCAATACCACTCTGTGCTTAATCGCAGCACAAGAGCATACAACTTCTATAAAAGAACAGGGAAGTCATCCAAAAACTGCCAAACAGAATATTTACATGTCAGGCAATCACAGCTGTGAACTG
This sequence comes from Sphaerodactylus townsendi, assembly GCF_021028975.2. Taxonomy (NCBI): domain Eukaryota; kingdom Metazoa; phylum Chordata; class Lepidosauria; order Squamata; family Sphaerodactylidae; genus Sphaerodactylus; species Sphaerodactylus townsendi. The sequence continues at coordinate 56,711,654 of NC_059433.1, forward strand.
ACAGAGACATATTCATTGATTATTCACTTCAAGAGCAATGTTGGAAATAGGCCTATAAAACTGCGCAGTGTGAGCAGCAGTGCATGCCCAGATACGTTGTCTGAAGAATTCAAGGCCAGATAAATTCTGCTGTTCACACAGGATGCTGTTCACACACACTTCAGGCTGTCTCAGGTTAGTGGCCTTGTTAAATACTTTAGGAGCAAAGCATGCAAATATATGAGTACTATTGTGTGCTGTCTGTAGATGGCAGCGTGGGTTCTCCCAATTCACGGGGCCAACAGTGAAGAAGATAAATGTGGATTTATACCTCACCTTTCTCTCCTGTAAGGAGACTCAAGGCGGCTAATGAACTCCTTTCCTTTCCCACAACAGAAACCTTGTGACGTAGGTAGGGCTGACAGAGTTCCAAAGAACTGTGACTAGCTCAAGGTCATTCAGTAGAAATGTATAAAAATGGGGAAACAAATCTGGTTCACCATATAAGACAGTGGTGGCAAACCTATGGCACTCCAGACGTCCATGGACTACAATTTCCATCAGCCTCTGCCAGCATTGGCCATGCTGGCAGGGGCTGATGGGAATTGTAGTCCATGAACGTCTGGAGTGCCATAGGTTCGCCACTTGACTGCTCATGTGGGGGAGTGGGGAATCAAACCCAGTTCTCCAGATTGGTGTGCATCTCAAACATCAATCCACATTCCTCAAACCTTAGTGCATGTCCAGCTCTATAAAATGACAATACATGGAGCTAAATCCTTGTACACAACATGTATGGCTTCAACATGCATGTTCCATTGATGGCCTCTGTGCAGGAAAGCCGACTTTTGAAAGTTTTTGAAAGCCAGCCTGTGTGGAGGTGGAGGGGCTCGGTGGCAGCAGGCGCCTGAGGGTGGGGCTTGGTGGCATATGGCTGGGGTGCACACCATTTAGTCATGTGGGGCATCCAGCACCCCCTCACGTGACCAAAAGGAATGCGCCCGGGGACATGGGTGTCCCCATGTCTCTAGGGCGCTACGCTCCTATTGGTATCCCATCCTATTGGTATCCCATCCAAATACTCTAGCCTACTGGAGATGACAAGGTTAAACTAATCTAGGCCTTCCAGGGTGCTTTGATTCTCCATTGAGAATCACACTCTCTTTATAAATTAAATACTGGTATAATCTATATATGGTTTGAGGGGTGCAATTCCATATCAACTACCCAACCGCCCATCTATTTGTTCTCCCATTCCATTTCAAAATTCTCAAGATTCCTTTTTCTTGCTAGATTTGAGATTTCACTAAAGTAGGGTCCACACCATGCTTATGCCAGCATGGTGTAGTGCAGTGATGGCAAACCTATGGCACGGGTGCCAGAGGCGGCACTCGGAGACTCCACTTTGGGCACATGCACACAGAGTTCGTCATGTGGGGGCAGAAAATCACCCACCCACCCACCCATACAGGCTGGGCTGGGCTGGGCCACTGAGCACAATGTGCATGCACCGCAGTGAGTAGGGAGGACTTGGCTGGCAGGTCTGGTGCCTGTACTCCAGGTGGCTGCTGCCGGGGGGGGGTGCAGAAGAGGCAGAGATGCTAGAGAGGCACAGAGCAGTGCCCATGGGCCTTGCTGGAGGCTAGAGCAGGCTGACCCCTGCTCAAACGGGTGAAGCGGAGGAAGAGGGAGCCAACCGTTTTTTTCTAAACTGAAACCTCAGCATTCAGGTTAAATTACCGGGTTGGCACTTTGTGATAAATAAGTGTGGTTTGGGTTGCAATTTGGGCCCTCGGTCTCAAAAAGGTTCGCCATCACTGGTGTAGTGGTTAAAAGAGGAGGCAATCTGGTGAACCAGGCTTGTTTTCCCATTCCTCCACAAGAAGCCTGCTGAATTACCTTGGGCTAGTCACAGTTGTCTCAGAACTCTCTTAGCCCCACTTATCTCACAAGGTGTCTGTTGTTGGAAGGGGAAGGGAAGGTGATTGTAAGTCACTTAAAGGTAGAGACTCCTCAAATGTTGATAAAAGTAGAGGTATAAAAACCAATTCCTCCTCCATCTACAGTACTAGGTCACGAAAATTTCAGCTCACAAGGAGCAAAAATCAATATACCCTGCTAGAGACCAGGCCCAGCTAGACCTCCTTAGTTCCTTAGATGGGAGCCACAATTTTTCAGACCATCAGCATTTATTCTTACCTAAAAATATTCTTCTTACCTAAATTTTTTCTCTCTCATGTTTAAAGGGGAAAGTACTACCTTTAAAAGTAATTACAACCACTGAAATGAAGTATTACAATGTATGCCAAATGTTGTAGTTATTAATCACTGGCTTGCATCCAGCAATGCTGCAGTAGAAACTCTTGGTGGATGGAGATGTTTCACATGTTCCGCTCTCCAAAGCATTCCCTTTTGAAAAACTGAAAGTGTATTCTTGGGCTCACAGGACCTACGTGGGCAAAAAGCCATGAGGGTTGGAAAAGGGCTATGGGAAATGATGGTTTCTTACCAATGATGGTTTCTTTACCAATAGATATGCCCAGAGGTGGAGCTAGGGAAAACTGTGCCCAGGGAGAGCCTGCACCACTGCCGCAGCATAGCCCACCCAGTAACACCCTGCCATGCCCCCTCAACAGCCCATCCACACCTCTGCCGCTGCTCCACCTGGGACTTTGTGCCCCCCTCCCCGTGGGTGCTACGCCACTGGATATGCCTTTGCAGAAGAAAGAAAAGAGGACAATTTCACTTCCTCTGCCCTGCTAACTACAACCTCTTGTGCCCACATGACTGTCCTTACAGATCTCATAACTGAAGTAACATTTCTCTAAGGCTCAACTGCTGAGTAAAGGTAATACAGGGAAAATCTACATCTAACAACACTTTCTGTGGACCTATTGCAGGATCCAAGTCAATATTTCTATTGCCTATTCAAAAAGAACATAGTCAAGGGAACTCCCTTCAAGCAAAGTAATAGTCCCTTAAGCCTCATTCATTGAAACAACACTTAATTATATTGAAACATTCAGTAGATTGCATTCCATGTAATCAACCAAATTTCAGATATTTTTATTCTATATTTCAATTTTTTTACAGGTATACCCACTGTTCCTTTATAGGAAAGGCAGGCAAACAGTGTAGATCAGAAATAATTTGGATGTGAGTGTTCACATAATGCTTTGTCACTGCCATACACCCCTTCATAAATTTTCCCCTCAAAGAAAAATACAAATACACTGCTTGCTTTCTCTCCCTCATGGATGAGTTCAATTTCATTTCAGTTTTCTTCTTTCATTCTGGCTGTATTCCTAAAAGCTCTTGCTTGGGAAATAAACTTCCCTTAGCTCATTTGGATTTATTTCTCAATAAATATGCTTAGGACTGCACAGAGCAAATGCCTGCTTGCATAGTGAAGATGAAATTGATCAAGGCTTCCAGTGGCTAAGAAAACAGTGGTCAAAATCATCTTCATTGATTTTGAAGCATTCTCAGTGAGCATTCTTAGTTTGGAGGATTTGAAGTCCACATGATCTTCGGATCCAAACTGAAACAAGATGTTCTTATCCATTGAAAGGTTGATACAATTGTATCTTGAATACACTAGGTAAGCATTTATAGTGCAATAACAAGAAATTGCTCAAGTCTAAGCCAATTGAAATCAATTGGATTAAACTGCAAGGGCTGCATATGATTGAACTACTAGCGTATTGAAGTTGGAGGAGAGCAACTTCAGGCCTAGGAACACAAAATGAGAATACTTCAGGTGTTATATATACACATACATCTGGCTTTGAAGAACAATGAAAAGTAAACCAAGACCAACTGCCAATTGTGCCAATGCAAGAGTGCTATATACAGCTTAGATATTTCTTGAAGGGCTACCACATGTCAACCACAGAACAGCAACCTAGCATGCATGAATCCCAGTTACCTGGCTGTGATGCTGAAAGCAGCAGCTATGTGATGCCAACAGTTCTTATAAGCAAGCATCTGAGGCAGTTGAAAGGAAAACTTGTCTTGACAAACAACAGCCTTTGCATACAAAGTGACTACGAATGCATTATTTTTAAACTTTTCAACATCCCAATTGTTACCTGGTATTCCCACTTGCATTTTATGTTTTAAATCTGAAGTGTTAACAATCTAGCCTAGTAGGTGTTTAATTAGATGTGCCATAGGCCCTTTGTGCACTTACCATTTGTGGAGCACATGTGTACTTCAGAATGGAGTCTCCCCACATTTCCTCCTTTACACATGAAGAGGAACCCTGCTGCATCTGAGCTAGTCATCACTTAGCCTGCCCCCCTACTTCTCCTGCTTTTAAGTTGAAAGGTTGTTTGTCACCCTTTTTTAGGCCATTTCCATGATTTATCATCCCTGGAATAGATCAAAAGTGTCTTTAAAAAAAACAAAAACAAGCCCCATCAATCCCTGGGTATGCCAGCAGAACTGCTCCTGCGTGGGAGTGAGAAGGCATGGAGGTGCAGAAAACCCAAATGAAGCAAAATGCATACTACTTTGCTTCATTTTCCAAGGGCAGGCAGGGGAATAAAACTGAGCTTCACTCACTCTTTAAAACTGCAGGGCTTCTCTGACCACTGGCACAGTGAGTTCTGAAGAGGGGCAAGCATGTGTGCCACTGAGAATCTGGCCTGAAGGGACCAATGTGAGCAAAAACCATAGTCTGTTCTCCTTACAGCCTGTGAGGCAGTCCATATTATTTCCTTTTCATAGACATTGAACTGTGCCTAAGAACCAAAGTTTTCTCTATAATTCTTTTGGGATACAAGGACACTAGCCAGCAACAGGTGAAGTTTAAAGGAAGGAATGGCACTGAAATCCAGACAGAATTACATTTAAGGTTTTCCAGCCTGCTGTTGCTTAGCTGATTAGAGACACAGGGTCAGGGCAACTTGCGACTTTCTAGTCCTCTACCTGGCTTCCCCCAGGGATGTGGGAAGAATCATACTATATCAATCCAGGCCAAGGGCTGTGAGGACATAAATTACAAGGGAGTATGTGTGGCTTCTGAGCCTGTATATAAACCTTGGTGCAAGTAAGTAAAGGAGGATGTATTGAAATCTAGCTCTTGAGCCTAGAGGAGGAGAGAGGAGGAGGAAGACTGAGAGGGTACCTTTTAAAACCCCTCTAGAATTGAGGCCTTGGTGAAAGAGTGGGACCTCGCTGAGAGATCTGAACTGTTTTAGGGAGTAAAATTAACAAACTCTTACAGTCACCAGGACATTTTTATCTCAGTCTATCCAGTCCAAGACTAACTATCCAGCTGCTGGCTACAATGAGTGTCAAATTATTATTATGTATAACATGTATATTATTTAACTAATATGTGCAATGCCACTACAGCATTCCATGTAGTGCACAGTGGTAACAGAAATAGTGCATAGTGGTAATAGAAAACAATGATAATACATATTTGTTTTTCTTAACAAGGAAAAATGCATATAAAGTCCATGTTTTTACCTTGGCACACTTTTTAAAAAAGAATCAACCCTACATCTTTAGTGTGTATGTTTTGTCGTAAGTTGACATCTTATCTAGTAGTTATCACACTTAATGTTTCACAGAACAAAAGATTCTCAACCAGGCCCCCCCTCCGCCCCCCCCCCAAACAGAAAGAAATCACAGTTCAACTGACAACTCTGGGCCAAGAGATTAAAAATAAATATAGTCTTAACATCATTAATTGGAAAAAAGGACCTACATCCTACATGAGTTGATCATAGGAAAAGCCTTTAAAATCTAATGCAGTATAGTATTGCCTTTATAAGTATTTCATTATTATTCATTTTGTGTGCTTGGGGATATTGAAGGAGTGGTATTAAACATTATATTGCAAGGCATGGATGAATGATGCTACAGAGCTTCTGATTGCATATTCACACATATTATAGAAATTAGTATTATTATAGTTATCAAAAGGAAACAGATCCAATTAAAGAAATAGCTGTAACAAACCATATGCAACCCAAAACAAAAAAGGCAACTAAAGAATCTAATGAATCCTTTTATCATTAATTACAGATTTTCTAACAATGCATTGGCACAGCACTCTCAGAGATTTCAGCTTACTGTTTAACACTTTCTGACTAATTTTATTAACCTGTACATCTGAGAGGATCAACCCCCTCTGGGTTTAATTAGAAGAAAATTCAATTTAAATCTAAATGTCAACAGTGGTTACTAATTATGGCAGGGCCCAGACAAGACATTCAGTCTATAATCAGGCAGTTCTCTGGTAACAATTAAAGAGTTTCTTTTTTGAGTTATGAATGTGTCAGGTTTTTTAAAAACACATTCACAAAACACAAACATGATTTTGCCTGGGACACAGCTAATACTAAGAGCACCTATTGCTAAGTGCAGACATGCAGAAAAGGTTGCCAAATTAAATTACAAAAATAGCTGAAACATATAGCTGAATAATAAGCAGCCACAAAAGTAGGTCAGGGTCGCAACAACAGACCACTGCCCCTCCCCCAGCTTGCGAAATAAATATTCCCCCCTATCTCTGAATAGAAATCATTCTTTTGTTATGCCCTTTGTCAAGAACACATTATTGCAGAGGATATTTATTTCCACAGTTGTCTTCACAGCTGTGAGCAGGACTAAATTAATCTTTCTGGACCTGACTTCATTTGCAATTTCATCATCATAAAGCAAATTCATTGACTAAAGAAAGAAAGAAAGCTACACAAAATTGAAAAAAATATAAAATGTTAGTTCTTGGTTTTATTTTGTTCCATATTACCAAGGAAATACCAGAGAGGTAAAAAACTAAATGGACATTAAAATTAAAAATCAAACTAACATCCCTCTCCAGGGATGCTTCATTAAAATATTGTAGCAAAAACAGCCATCGGATAATACAGTCCATATTTGTCATCAGGCAATGTTTTTTGGAAAGCCTTGAAGAGATATTCAGCTCTGCAAGTTATCCTGTCAGGTAACACACCTAAATATCAGGAGGATAATTTAAATGTGCATGCTGGGAAGCATATTTGTTCTCTTTAGAAATCACCGAAAGAATGGCCAAAAGGGGTGATGGCAGCTATTTTGCACAGTGTGATCAAGAGTTGAGCAGGCATTTTCAGCACTACTAAATTTACAGTTTCAGGCAAATTTTAAGGAAAGAGAAGGGCATTTGGATGGCAAGTTCTGAAAACAAACCATTGATCTATATCTGATGATTGCAGATGTAGTCTGTAGGTGTAGAACCCACCAAGAACAACTACTGTACAGTAAGACTCTATTTATTTTAAAGATCTGTATCCTGCATGTACAGCACAATTCTCTTGACACAGTTGCTTCATAAAAGTTAAAACAGGATACAGTTCCATAACAGCAAATCTGTAAGAGACTCATACTAAAATAACCAACCTCTTAGTTTAAAGTCTTTAATTCAATTTAAAACTATTTACAAATCACATCCAGAAGTAAATCAACAAGGAAATAATACCTATTTGTAAGCATGAATCCAGCAGCCCACCAGTCCATAAACATACGAATTTAAGAGTGTAAGCCTCACTCGTGGATTTCTCTCTCATACACGCTAAGGTCATTTCCGCACAAGCCCAAAAAAGCTGGTAAAATTACTGTAAAAACAGTGTTATGGGCGGGGAGTTCGCATGGCTGCGACTGCAGAAACAAAGCTGCAGCGATGTGGCAACGCTCCAGTAGCCCAACAATGGTGTATTCAAAAATTGCTCAACGAGTGAGTCTTTTTAAAAATGGTGCTCTGCAGTCGGCATCATGTGAAGCGCCCGCTAGAAATTGGTGCCGCAGAGCCCACCCCCAACAATGGCGGCTCACACTGGCCAATCCTGGCGTCGAATGCCCGTGACATCTTCCCTGGGGAAAAAAGAATGCCATTTGCAAAGCGCAGCTGTGCAAAGTGCCGTGGTTCAGCTGATGTGCTACCTGTCCACGAAGCGCCCGCCCGTGCGAACACTCCGCTGCTGCAGCGTTTCCAATAACAACAACAAACAAACAAACAAACAAACAACCTTTATTGGCATAACAATATTATATACACAAGTCCACTTAACCAAATAGAGGGAAACTAAAATAAATGTACAGGAAAAGAGGTTTATGTTCAGAATTTGCTCCTAGAGTGCTGTTTCATGTACAAATCCAAAAATTTGGCGACTGCATCGTTTCTATCACTACTGGGACTGTCCAACAGAAAGATAATCTTTTGTAAATCAGATACATACTTTTTTTCGAGTAGCAGGGATGACAGGTATTTGACTCTGGATACAGCATAGAGTAGACAATAAAGTAAAATATGATCTATAGAGTCTACACAGTTCCTGTTGCACATGCATAGCCTTAGGTGGTAAGGGGTTTTAGTGAATCTCCCTGTTGATACGGCTGATGGAAGGGCATTGCAACGGGCCAACATCATTGCTCTATGGAGACTGGGCATGGTTATCTGGTGCAGGTATTGAGCCCCCTTATTACCAATGTATGTGATACCCAGAGCTAAAGGAGAGCAAGTCCTGGAAGCCTTTTCAAGTAGGAGCTGATGTTCCTGGTCAAATAGCCTTCTCTTCAAAAGTTGAAAAGTCTCTTTAGATGGTAGCATGGCCAGATAATCCAAAGAATAGCCTAGTTTGTTAGTTTTTGTTTCTATAGTGCCCCACCATTCCGAATCACAAGAAGTCTTGAGGGCTTTATATGACAAGGAGGCAGCATCGCGATTGAAACAGATGTGCAGCCAGAATTTGAGCGTGGCAACCCATGCTCTTGTCTCTAAAAGATGTTGCCCAGTTTCGAGGCACAGGGTGGCGTAAGGCACACAGTGAGGCATGCCCAAAAGTTTAAATAAAAAGCAAGATTGTACTCGCTCAGCTGTGTTGGACCAGGAGCCTATCCAAAGTGGGACTCCATATAATAATTGCTGGGCCACCTTGGTGTTAAAGACTTTTAATGCTGCAGGCACAAATTGATGGCCCTTGTTATAAAAAAAGCGTAAAATTGCCGATACGCTGACCATGGAGTTTGTAATAGCATGGTCTCTGTGGTTGGCCCAACCCTCTCTATAATGGATGTGCACTCTTAAATATTTAAAGCATTTGACCTGTTCCAATTCGATGTGGCAACGCTCCAGTAGCCCCACAATGGTGTATTCAAAAATTGTTCAATGAGCGAGTCTTTTTAAAAATGGTGCTCTGCAGTCGGCATCATGTGAAGCGCCCGCTAGAAATTGGTGCCGCAGAGCCCACCCCCAACAATGGCGGCCCACACTGGCCAATCCTGGCGTCGAATGCCCATGACATCTTCCCTGGCGAAAAAAGAATGCCATTTGCAAAGCAAAGCTGTGCAAAGTGCCGTGGTTCAGCTGATGCGCTACCTGTCCACTAAGCACCCGCCCATGCGAACACTCCGCTGCTGCAGCGTTTTCAATAACACCAACAATACAACACTGCAATTGGATGTGCAGAAATGGCCTAATATACACATACCCACACTCTTTCCTTTCTGCATCCCAAAATAGCTGCTGACTGAGCAACTTAGTGCAGAGGACTCATATAGCATGGTTTTCTTTTGATACTCTTACCAGGTAACCATATCAGAAAAGCAGTTTGGGATGGGCCACACTTTGTTAAAATGGTGGTGCCTTACAAGTAATTGGTCCATACCACAAACTTCAAAACTATATTGAACCAAATAAGCCAATTATAGAAAATTTAAAAAGCACAGTTTTACAGAATTAAACAATGTAATCCAACCCAATTATTTTTTCATCCATTCAGGTCAGTTCAGTGAATCACAATGACCTTTATATTACAAGTATGATCTTCCGAAGCCTATTCATGGCACAACATTCTGGAGCAAGATTTCAGCCAAGTCAGCCAAATTAAATAGTATCTGACATTCTAAAGAGGCTTTAGAAGTGTAGACATGAGTCAGAATTTCTGATTGTCTGTCTATTATGTCATATTCATGTCTCCATTTCCCAGCAAGTTCCCTTTTCTTCTTATTATGAAGAAATTCTCTGCCACAGCAGCACCTTAAGGCAGTATATTTCAGGGCAATTATCACACTTCTTGAGTGGTTCTGTTCAACCAGCCTGTGGCTCTAGCCTTCTATCTCCATTTCAGTCACGCAATAATCATACAGCAACACTCAGCTACCCTTGCCTTATTGTTTAATCACACAACTTCTGTGGCTGTAAAAACTGACAGTATGCAATTTATTCAATGGTACTTTGTAATGGGTCTCTTACAGAAGCTCCTAATGAGATATACTTTACACATAGCAATCTACTTGAAAGAATCCAGAATCTTTAAAATGTGTTTAAACTATGCTTCCTATTACAAGAGAAGTAAAACTTCATGAATACTAAGAATCACCAATATTACGCTTAAGCCATATGTTTCTGAAAAAAAATTCAAAACCAAAAGCGGTGGGGTCTCTAAGCTATTTCTTTTCCCCTAAAAGAGTTGAGCTATTTAGCATATTTAACTGACATTTTGGCTGAGAGGTTTTGATAACAGAAAAAGGAAGTTCTTGCAACCACAGCTCAGTAATAAGGTGAATGGAAAAAGTTCTTGGTTTCCTCTTCTCAGCTCTATAATTTTATTTTATTCTTCTTTATAACCACCGTAAAATCAGAAAATCAAAACAAGAAATTATTTTTCTCAAGCTTTAGAGGCTATGACAATAATACTAAAGAATGCACTTCTATGAAGGACATTGGTTAGCAACTGTAACTGAACTCTTTATTCAATTAAAATAGTACTGTCATTACTTAAAGAGTGGACTAGGCACACCTACTTGAAACTGGCAAACATTTAAATTTGCAACCCAAGAGTACACCCACCATTCCTATGATTTTTGAAAATGCTTTAACATGACAGATCCTTCCATGATATTTGCACTTCAGGTTACTGCTGCTGATAAATGCAAAATCTTACTATTCTTGTTTCTTTATTACAGTTAGAACCAGTTGCAGGGGGTTCTAAATTGCTCCCTCCACGTGGTAAAGTTCCTGTGACAGCAGGTAAATGTGTGAAAGGGAAATTTTAAAAACATACTTTGTTTCACTTTCCTAAATGTAGAAACAGATGATAACCATTTTTTCTTGCTTCAGCTTTTGTAGACTAACTCCCAGATGCAAAAGTAAATTCTTGTGTATGAAAGCAAATGTCACAATGCATAGAGTTGCCAACTCAGGACTGGAAAGTATCTGGAGATTTTGGAGGATGAAGTCTGCAGAAGATAGAATTTGGGGACGGGAAGGAGCTCATAATGTCCACCTGACAAAGTGGCCATTTTCTCTAGGAGTCCTGATCTCTGTTGTCTGGAGATCAGTTGAAATACCAGAAGATGCCTGGTCCCACCTGGAGGTTGGAAACTCAAACAATGAGTCTTATTAGCCTTTAAAATTTCTCGGGATTCCTACTGCACTATACTGACATAGTTACCCCTTCAGAATTAGTTGAAAAAGAAGATTAATTTGAAAGGATTTACCAAAGCCCACAAACAGGATGTATATTTCACAATTAGTGTATTATTTGTGTACATTAATTATAATACCCAGGGGCAAACATTTGAACTTTGATCAAAAAGAGTCATTTGTTTTGTTTTTGTTTTGTTTTGGAGGGAGGGGGTTGAGCAAAATAATAAAACTATGCTGATGATGTCAGAATTTAGGTGAATAATTTGGATAATGTTTTGTATTATATTTTGCAAATGTCAAACTGTATCGTGTTAATATATTACATATATATTACATAATATTACAGAGAACCCCAGGTTCGATTCCTGGACTCTCTAGAAGAATTTCAGATATTGAGCTGCTACACTGCTCTAAGAAAGTAGTCAGATATATATTATTTATGAATAGAGATTACTCAAATAAAAAGCAATTCACAAAATATTTCCCAATATTCCAGCTTTCATTCATAGCATATTAACCTTCTACAAATTAAAACTTTATTTACTCAAAGAATTGCAAATCTTTACTGCCCTGGTAACAGTCTATCCCACTTCCTCACTTTCCCAAAATATGTTTTCTAGAGTTATTCCTGGTTATGATGTTTGTAGAGTGAAGCCCTAACCCACAGATTAATTACTCTTCCCAGACTCAGATGCCATTCATGCATTCTGTGTGGGTGTGTGTGCGTGTGCGTGTTTGGTTTGGAGCAGACTATCCAACATGGTGCTTGTCCTTTAATATATGATGAATTACGGTCTTTGGGAAAACTAAACAGTATGCCCAGCTCATCACTCTCATAAAAGTGCATTCTTTCAATGACAGCCAGACATGTAACACCAGATCCCACATGGAGGAGGGAGTAGGTCATTGTAGAGAACATCGTTTACATGTAAGAGCTCCTAGGTGCAATTTTTTAAATCATTTCTAGTTCGAAGAACTAAAGCAGCATGTGCTAGAAAAAGCCTTATTTGCCATAGGCCAGTACAACTGTTGGCAGTTGAAGCAGATGGACCAATCATCTTATTTTGAATATAAGAATTTCCAAGTGTTTAGAAGTGAAAGAGTCCCAATTTCTACAGAAAACTTAAGTGGCCATGATTTATCTGCATTATATGTATAAAATCTGGTGCATGAAATGACCCGACCCCATCAGTCCTAGTCCATGTTAAGTATAATTATTAAGATAGCATGTTTACAGGAAAGTTTATTACAGTGTGGAAAAAATTAAATTGGACTATATTTGTGTTGTTTCAACAACAATGATAGCTATAATTCAAAAATATTTAATATCCCCGAACCTTAATTGAAAAGTGACCTAGTTTAACAATGGTTTACTACTGAAAGCAGCCTCACAAGACTGTATTCTAAAAACTAAAACTGCATGAAGTATCACTAAGTTTAAATCAACTGTAACTATTGAATTAATATGTCTAAATAGGATACAATTCTGGCCTTTAAACATGTACTCTTATATATCACATAAAAGTACTACAAAAAAGTTGCTGGTCTTCAGCACACAAACAGGTTTTACTAGGAAACAAGTAAATAGAACAAAAAAATCAATAACCTCTGATCTTATTGAAATAATTACAGAACCTTTAATATCCCACTAGGCAAACAGAATGAAAAAGATGGAGCTACACACAGAACGGATGGAGTAATGAGAAGAGACAGAAGTAGGCCATTCTTTCTACCTTTTAGTTTGTGCATAAAAGCCAGTGTCAAAAAGTATGAAATTTTAAAAATGACTGCTTGAATAAAAAATATTTAAGCTCTCTCTCATTTTGCTAAATGTCTACAGTGTATTCAACAACAAAAGAACAGCAATGAATATTGTTCAGGAAAACATTACCTAATTTATATCTATTAAAGATACATTAAAATAATGCTCAAACATAATAAAATCAAGAAACATGATTTTTTGTCACATTTGTAAAAACTCACCTTGTGGATTTATTCTGAATGATAATACTCAAATCTGAAAAACTGATTGGTCTGAATGATCTGTGGAACATTCAAAATTGTCTACAGACAAGCTTATTATTTAGAATTGACGCATAATTAGCCACATGGAATAGATGCTGCTCAGGATATTGTCAGGAAGTTCCAACATGTACTCAGAATTTCTGGTTGCCAGACCTCCAGGACTGCCCTGAAGTCGGGAACCAAACCTGCAAACCAGCCTTGTAAGGCTATTATATTGGAAGCATTGGTCCTTTGAATTTTAAGCCAACGTTGAGAAATGTAATGCTGAAAGAAGATTATTAGCAGAGTACAAAGAATAGACAAGATTTGTAAAGTACAATTGAACACTTCTGTAGTCTCAAGTAAGAGACTTCATCTAATGCCATACAAACAAACAATGGCAAAGTTTGCACAGTACTTACCGTATGAGCTCCTCCAAGCTCCCTGTGCCTCCCATGGCAAAGCTCAACCCCCCAGTCCAGGGACAGGCTCCTGTCCCAGAGGCCAACACAATGGTGTTACAGAGCACACTAGAACATAGGCAGAGTGCCTCTTTAACAAAAAGGCCCACATGAAATGAGACCCTAGAAATTAGATTAATTTTCTATTTACAGTAATTCATCTTATGACTTCCTTGTTACTATGAAAAGGCACACTTTTCCAATCTAGCCAGTGCCTACCCCTATAGAGAGACAGTTGAAACCCATCTACATTTTACTACCTGGTGTGCAGCCAACACAGGGCTGACATATCCTCTGCACCGGGACAGATTACCACCAATGGACATTGAGCCATTGTTAAACTAGGTCACTTTTCAAACAAGAAATCTTTTCATACTCTGTCTTGTGTTCCATAACCCAAATTCCCCAAGATACTAATTTTAAGGTACACAGTATGAGGAAAGGTGTAAAACCAACTGTGGTGACTTGGGTCCCTAGGATCCCCTGCAGGCCCAGGTTCTACCCCTCCTTTCCCTTCAAAGGCGGTGTCAGGCCCGTCCTCATTCCCAATGGTTGGGGAGAACTTGAGGTCGGCAAGGCGTTTCAGCCACAGATTGGCCATTTGCTGAGACTGACCCTGCTACCATGTCTCTCCTAGTTCCACTTCTGTCCCTGCTTCAGCTCGTGGCCTGCTGGCCTCTCCTTTCCTCTATTCCCTCTCTGGATTCCTCTCCTCTGCTTCCTCCACTAAACTCTCTGTCCTCTTCCATCTCTCTCACTCTCCACCTCCCCCATCCCTTCCTGGCTGCCCCCTTTATTCTCTTCCCCCCCATTCTAGGCCATAGGTCCAATTGGCACGGACACTGTGACCTGTTACCCGGGCCTACCCTGGGCCCACACCTCAAACTTAACTCTCCCGAGATTAAAAAAAACATTGAAAGTATTGTTGAAGGCTTTCACAACCAGATTCAACTGATTGTTGTGGGTTTTACAGGCTGAATGGCCGTGGTCTGGTAGATCTTGTTCCTAACGTTTTGTGGCTGGCATCTTCAGAGGTGTGTCACAGAGAGAAGTCTGTTATAAGAGAAGTCTGGATGCAGTGTATAACAGATTTCTCTCTGTGATACACCTCTGAAGATGCCAGCCACAGATGGAGGCAAAACGTTAGGAACAAGATCTACCAGACCAGGGTCATGGAGCCTGGAAAACCCACAACAACCAACAATGAATGTGATGCTGTTTGAGGGGGGGATCCACTCTGAAACAGCATCACTTTCAATGTTGTTTAAACTAGGAAGCCCAGATTCTCCCTTTAAGATGAATTGAAAAGGAGAATCTGGGCTCTCTAGTCTAAACAACATTAAAAGTGATGCTGTTTCAGGGTGGATCCCCCCCTTCAAAAAATAGCATCACTTTCAATGTTGTTTAAACTAGGGAGCCCTGGGTGTGTTCAAATTTGTGTGTTGGGGCATGTTCTACATTGTGATGGTGACTTTAATATGACCTGGTGCAAAAAAACATTGTTTGATCGTGGTGGGAAAGGGTGGCCGCTCATATGGGGGGGCGCAAAACTCAGATTTTGCCCCGGGCTCCGTTTTTCCTAGCTACGCCTCTGACTATGGCACTAACCAGCTGAGGTCATCCCAGTGGTAATCGGCACCCTGGGCGCCATTCTGAAAACATTAGGGCTGCGTTTGAAACATCTTCAAATCGGCAAAGTCAACATCAGTCAGATTCAGGAGGCAGCCCTGCTGGGATCTACAGGAATACTATGCTGAGACATGACAACTTCCTAGCCCTCTGGGTGAGGTTCAAATTGTAATGAAAGGCTAATAACCAGATAAAGAACTGGCAGCTGTGATATCAAACATAATAATAATAACAACATCCCAGTGGTAATTGGCATCCTGGGCTCCATTCCAAAAACACTAGGGCAGCACTTAAAACATCTTCAAATCAACAAAATCAACATCTGCCAGATTCAAAAGGCAACCCTGCTGGGATCTGCATGAATACTACACTAATACATTACAACGTCCAAGACCTCTGGGTGAGGTTCGAGTTGTAATTAAAGGCCAACAACAACCAGCTAAAGAACTGGCAGTTGTGATATTAAACAACATTAAATAAAAACAACAATTACTATTATTTATTCATTTATTTATATGCCATCCTCCCTCTGTCAAAACAGGGCTAAGGGCAGTTTACAACAAGATTAAAAAACATCATCTGTAATATAGAACATAAAATGCAAAAAATTAATACATTAAGATAGAGAATTTACAACAGTTAAAATATAGTGCTCATTAATCAGTCAACCCCCCTCCCCAGCTGTTAAGAAGTTAAATAAAAGTCAAACAGCTTTGGGGAATTGTCAAGAATTCAGACTGGATAAATGGAAAAAGTTTATTATGGATCAGCTCCACCAATCATATTCCTGTCCAGAATACTTCATTGAACTCCACCTAAACTACCATTTATTTAACAGCATGTTACCCTAAGAGGAAGAGTGAAACATTGAAGTATCTTGGTCCCTAGGCCTCAGTCTGGGATTTGCTGTTGTATAAAGGACAAGACACTTCAACCCCCTTAAACACTGCTGAGCTCCTTTGAGAGTCATGCATTGAGAAATATTATCAAGGATATAAAAATGCTAACATTCAAACAATGCAGCAAAGCTGACAATAATATTTAATCCCTGCAGGAAAGATCAACAACAGTCAAAAATACATATAACTACAAAAAAAGCTAATCTTTATTAAAATATCCTTTCAAGGTTAAGAACAGAGCTACATGCTGTGTTACTGTAAGGAATCACAACAGAGGTTTGGAACCTGGATGCATTCTTACATAACATCCACACATATCTCAAAAGATGCAGATGTAGTCCTTTGGTAAGTTTTTATGAGCATCTGTGAGAGAAATGTACCACCGAACAAACCCAGAATTGCAAGCAAAGTTTTAAAGCCCTAGAAGCAGCATCCATAAATGTAAGCACTTTTAAAAGCATATACTCTCTGAACACCCCAAAGCTTTTTGCCATACTCCTTTATAGGGTTGGAATCCATGCTAAACTATGAGCATTAGTATTTCTATCCAGAAGACATAAGAAAAAGAAAATATGCCTTGCCATGATTACTGAGCTGCCAACTGCCAGTTGGGAGTTAGAGTTCCTCCAGAATTAAAATGGTCTCCAAACTGACTACAGAGATATGAACCCTGGAAAAACTGTGCCTGCAGAATGTGGATTTTATAGCATCACACCCCTCCCCAAATTCTGCCCTCAGAATGTTCTATCCAGAGTTGGCAATCTGTAGTCTTACTGCAACTGAGCCAGAATGTTGTTTCAGTGAGTGAGAGAAGCAGGGAGCAACTCTGTTATCCTGTTTCCCCCCAAGCCCTTTTATTGACAATTTACAAGTGGAAAAACAAACAGGGCAGGCAGGCACAATGGACAGGGCAAAGAGCACAGGGGGATTTGGGCAGGAGATTTGGCATAATTGCACGTACACATTGGAGCCAGGAGGTCTTGCAACCTCAGCAGTTTTCTCCGAAACCACATTTGGGAAGGAAAGGTCAGTTGCACGTGAGAGACCCTTTTCCAAGCAGAATGGCTGCCGTACTCGGGAGCTTCCTGGGCGCTGGGCGACCCGTTTCCAAACAGAATGGCTGCTGTATTCGGGAGCCTCCCAGGTGCTGTGCCTCCCAACAGCAATCTGAAGTGACCAAGTCAACCACAGTACTACTACTTAAGTAGAAGTACTACTAATCTATTATTATTATTATTAGAACCAACCTCAGAATTACAACAGAGGTTTGGAGCTTGGATGGATTCTTAATGTGTGAGTAATCTAACTGCACAATGATGAGAAATCCAATGAATGGCTCCATTTTCAGGGGAAATTACACTGTTTTACACAGGTTTTTTACAACATCCAACTTTTTCCTGCTATCTTACTGAGGCATATAAATTGAGGTCAAGATCCATAATGTCTCCGAAATCATCAGATAGTTTCACAGAAACACAGAAACATCAAAGGAAAGACCATGGAGCTTCTATGCCAAAGCATTTATTCCATGTTCCAGTGCAT
Organism: Sphaerodactylus townsendi; assembly: GCF_021028975.2. NCBI lineage: Eukaryota > Metazoa > Chordata > Lepidosauria > Squamata > Sphaerodactylidae > Sphaerodactylus > Sphaerodactylus townsendi. The sequence goes on from NC_059433.1 coordinate 56,729,590, forward strand.
ACAAACATTTGCATACAAACATTTGCAGTATCAGACGTAACGATGATACGCATGGAGAAGAATTAACACATGACTACAGTGGATACAGTGTGGGTTGGGTTGGGACCACACAAATGATGCCTCTTCCTTAACAGAACGACCTTTGTCACTAAAGATCAGACTATGAAGTTCCGCCCCTTCCTGCTCCCCAAACCCACCCCCCTGGCCTCAGTGCTTATAAAAGAAGGTCTCCGAGGCCGGGACTGCAGTCTCTTCTGGCCTCCCCGGAGGGGAGGTCAGAAGAGACTGCAGGCTGCCAGCTGGGAGCCCAGCCAGCATGGGGAGTCTGGGGGGGAGGTGGGCACCCTAGACCTTGCCCATATCCATGGTGACATGGGCGGGGTTGAGGGCAGTGGGGGGTGGAGCCAGGGTGGGGGAGCAGAGCCTGGGGGGAGAGTCTGGGGAGCAGCCTGGAGACAATTTATTTCCGGGCACCATTTATCCCTGATACGCCTCTGTTCTTTAGGTTGCACTAAAAAAAATTGACTGGCATAATTGGGATACCTGTGTCTCAGTCAAAACAACTGCAGGTATACATCTTTCTGAAAACAATTTCAATGATACTATGTTGTAATATAGGAAACAATATAGGAATATTCTAAATAGAGAAAAAAATTCTACAACATACATAACCTGTAAGTATACTTGAATGCCTAAAAATAGTATCATTTATTTAAAACTTTTCTAACCTGCCTTATTTTCACAGATTCATGTACGTGGAGAAACTTTCTGCAGATTTTCATTATCATGCATGCTTCCATCCTTTACTGATTTTTTTCAAAGTCTAAGAACACAGTAATGTAAACAACAGCCCAGGTTCAACGAAATAAAAACCTCTTTCTAATTTCTAAGAAACAAAGATATTATAAAGTAAACACTGAGATGAAAACTTTAAAAACTCCTTTAGATGTTAAAGGTCATCTCTAGCTGACAGAATTTAAAAAAACCCTGACATGCTGTTTCAATCTACTGCCATACTTGGGGCTAGGAAACAAACCTAAGAGATTGCCCCATAGGTAAGTCTTTACAGATCAGTATAAATAACATAAATTTGACTTGCAAGTAACATTGTCAGGAAGGTTTTGAAGTATGACTATGTGGCTAATGCTTCCTAACAAGTTTAGAGACTGTATCCACGTGCACTTCCCATGTAGTCTTCAAGAATGCCAGAGACTAAAGTACATCACTGTAACCTAAACCACAAATCAGAGTGGAATAATTTACAGGAATAATGTCGTAATCTGACAGAACAAAAATATATGAGAGAAAGAGTGAAAAAGAGCGGGAGGGAGAGAGAGAATGAACCATCAAACGAAGAGGTGTATGTAGTCAACCATATTTTTTGAAGATAATGCTAAAACGCTTCTCAATTTTAATGGTTTCTCATTGCTTCCAATTATCAAAAATTGAAGAAGGATGACCACTCCAAATATATAATAATTATGACAGTAATCAAGAATGTATACATGATTATATTTTATGGCTGCACTAATTAAATGTGGATTTATGAAAAATAATAATTTATTGCAACAAATCAGGTATTTTAGAATTTTCAAACCCCAGTTTAGAGCACACAAGAAACTCCGCTTCTGCATTCACTAATTTTTACCAATAAAATTCTTTGTAATAAATTTTTCATTTAAGATAATAACAGATATTATTGATTGTACATTAAAAGACATCCATGATATAAATGTTCTAATTATCTCTTGCAATAAATATGGACATAAGTAAGCCAGATACTACAAAGAAACAGCAACATTTAATTCTCAGTTAAGCAGCTGTTCACAACCATGGTTTGGAACAGTGAATCCTAGTACTTTAATGAAGACAGTGAACATTTGTTGGTTTATTTAATTAAGTTTCATTACACAAATACAAGGTACAAGGTACACAGACTGTGGAAGCCATCCTGCTATAAAACAAGCATTACCTATGGTTTTATATTTGGAGAAAATCTTTCATACATTCATTCTCATTTTTTTACCATGCTTTTGCTAGCTTTTGATCAAGTCAAGGTGCAGACTAGGCTAGAAGCCTTTACACTGAATCACTCCAGGGAGATTTTTACAGGGGTTTTATGTGCAATGTATATATTAGATGTGGTATCACTTGCCTGTATTAATACTTTGTATTGACTTTCGGTGATACTTTCTCTGTCCATATTTATTTGTGTGGGAGTATGCAGTCCATTTCATATAAACACACATCATATTAGTGTTCAAACAATCAATATATATATGCCCATTCAGACAATGACAAACGATGGCTTGCATGTGCAAATTCCTGTAATAGATTGATCACCACAGAAAAAAGTTTTTCATATCATGTAACATGACTTCAAACATAATGGGTTGGATCCAATTAATTTTTCCACTGGTGAAAAGGAAGGGGATCTTTCAACTAAGGGGATCTTTCTTTCCTATGGGATCATAGGATCTGTATGAACAAAAGCCATGCTGGATGGTGGCTACAGTAAGGTTACCTGGTTACTGAAAAAGCTGGCTGGATCCAACTCAATATTTTCAGTCATCTCTTCTTTCATTTACTCAAAAGCTTGCAGGAACAGAATCAATAGGTATGAATAAACACATGGGAGTTTCATTTTCTGATAGGGAAGTTCCAAAATCCATGTGTCTATAACTTATATTTGTCTAATAATAGTAGAAACCTTATTAAATGAACCAGTTCCATATTCAGCTGTAAGCTGACAAATATTGAGTAACAGACATATTTGTATCAGCACGTACATTATATTATAATCTGTCTATAACTATTATCCTGTTTGAATTTTTAAAAATTACTGTAGGTATATTAAAGCACACTGGGGGAAACAAGAAATTAGTTATAGTATGTAAATGCATTATTGTGAAATAGCAGTTGCACATTCATAATGTATACCAATCTGCACACTGCTACATGAAAGTAATAACAATGATGTTAGAACCAAAGTAATTATCAGTCTAAAAAGCACCTAAATTAATTTCCTTATAATATAAATATGTACTTATAATATAAATATATAAATAAAATACAAATATGTACTACTATAACTAACCCCTCTGCTATGGCTTTCAAATAAGAAACTAGCAAATAACTTGAGAACTGCAGTACTTGAATATTAACATTCAATCACTGACCCAGTGCAGGCTGGGTCAGTACATGGTTTAGATATGGTTGTCATAGAATACTGTTCTGTGGTTTAGGAGTTCACTGTTAGATAGAGATACTACAGAAACATCTGTCCCCTGAGCTTGGAATTCAAGTTATGGAAGCTCATAATGTTAACCTTTAACGTGCAGTCAAATGTCAAAGCACCTCCATTCTTAAATCATTCAGATATACACGATGTGAGGCATGCTGAGCACCACATTTCCCAGACTTTCCCCTGGGTAGCTATGGATGCTTTTGAAACAGAATGCATGGCAAGGCCTGGGGGAGAAAGGGGGAGGTCAACAGAACAGGGAACAAAGAGACTGGCTCATTTCTGGCCCATTGGCCAGATAATGGAAAGAAGCAGCAAGAGAACGGAGGAAGGAACGGATTGAAAATTCTGAGTTATCTCAATCTTTGAAAATTAAACTAGTTGACGATTTGAGGGGGAGGAAGAAGCAACAATAAAAGGAAAAGATGAGATCAAAGTGTGATTTACAAGGAGGTTTCTGTTATTTCTGACTTATTTCATATGGTAACAATGTCTAATAGATATTTTCATATCAGTTTTTTCATATCAGTTTCATATCAGTTTTTTTAAAAAAGCCCACATGATCAAGAATGGTCTTAGATAATATGCTTACCTGGTTGCTTACTGAACATGCTTAGCCTATAATACCAGTGCACCTTCCTTTGGCCACTCTACAAGTTGGAGATCTCCACTCCGTTGGTTGCCAGCTCCCAGAACACTGAGCATTACTGATAAGAGCACTTTACTCCACTTCTACTGCCTTTCCCAAGCCAAAAAAAATTAAAAAATCCCACCTCTGCCCACCTGTAAGCCTCATAGCTATTTTAATCCTGCCTCGAAAGACAAGCTGTGGAGTTTTAGGTGAACTTCTCTATGGTTCCCAGAGATGAAAGCTGTGTCGCTCTCAAAACTGAAGGCAGAAGTGGACAGTGATGCAGTGATACCTTTCCTGCGGAGAGCCTCAATTTGTACCAATGACGAGCTCCTCCCACTGCTATTTGCTTATGGGTGTTGAGGAGAACATTACTCTATAACTTAGGTGTTTTTATTCCTTTTGTGTATGTATGTTGTTGGTGAACAGGCTGGGTTTATGTATAAGGCAGAAGGGAAGCATAATTCAGGGAACTGATGTATTTTATAACAGGTCTATGATGTATTTTATAATAGGTGTTTGGATGTAAGGTAGGCATTGTTGTTACAGATTTTTGGGGGGAACACTGAAAGTGCTCAGACCTTGTACTGAATAAACATACCCAGGTAACTGAGGAAATGGTAATCAAAACTCACATAATTAATTGTCCAAGGGTTTTAATTTTCATTTTTAAAAAGTCAAAGACTTATCAAGTTTTGTCTCTTTCCTGTCTTCCATCTAGTGGTGGCTTCTTATAAGGCAGTGCTTACCCTTCAGCCATGCTCTAACCATTCCAACAGGGTTTACAGCCCCTTACCACAACCTTTGAGGAATCATCTCCACCTAACCTTTGGAAACAACAGCTTGATATCTCAGGATGATACCCTTCACAATCTTACTAACTTAAGTTCTAAAACATTTACAGAATCCTTAGATAGCTGTGTACATTCGAGGACACTGTCTTGGGTATCAGCATGCCTTGAGACATTGGTTAATACTGAGCTGAGACTACAGATTTGGAGGCCGCCTATTCTCTCAACCAAATCAAGACACTGCACACACAGAATCAAATTGTCACCAAGTTGTATAATTGCAAGTTTGCAATCTAAAATTAATTAGAAGGTATTAGTCTTTTGAGATACACACTGCACTCCCCACACACATCAATTTTTGTATCATAGTCTCCTTTGTCTATTTGTTGATATCTGCCATAGAGAAGCATGGAGGGCATTAAATTAAATTGGGCCAATGTTATAGCTCTTCTTTGTTTTGGATTTATAAGCTAGAAGAGATAATTAGCTATATGTCCTTCTTCTAGAGCACAGGTGTCAAACTCGTGACCCTCCAGATGTTATGGACTACAGTTCCCATCATCCCCTACCAGCATGATGCTGGAAGGAAATGAAGGGAACTGTAGTCCATAACATCTGGAGGGCTGTGAGTTTGACACCTATGTTCTAGAGGAATGAGGAGGGTTAAGGGAGAACACATTTTCCTCGAAGCAGCTATCATGTCACAGTATTTCTGTACTAACAGCTTAGTTTTCAAGCAGCTATATGCCTCGGATAGAGGATATCGTGATTCTAATGAGAGCCGATGGTACTAATTTTTCTTCAACTAACTTCATCCACTTGGATGCCACAGAATCAGAAAGCATCAGATAGAATAAACGGGAGTGATCCTGCAAATAATAGATACGCAACCAGTATCTAACGGTTCTCAGCCAGGTCATTGTGACATGGGATATTTGCCCAAGTTCTAAACATAGGGCTGCATATGGAGCAAAGTTTGGTAAGTCCATGATTTTATGAAAGAAACGTGGCTGTGGTGTATTTAGAGTTTAGTTTACATCTCCAATCCAGATTGGTGCTCCATAAAGGAACTGAGGTCCGCATTTAGCATTGAATACTTTCAGTGCAGATGATATGTATTGGTGTCCCGAGTGAAGAAAAAGCGCTGGATTGCTGAAGTGTTATTGTTGGCTGCGGCAAGTGCCAATTTTCGATGTACTGCCCAATTGAGGTTGCTAGTGAAAGTAATGCCCAGACTTGCTCTATAGGTCTTTTGTTGATAGTCCACATCTGGTGTCTGGTGAATCATCTGGAGAATACCAATATTTTAGATTTCTCATAATTGATTTTGAGTTCATTTGTCTTACAATATTCGGCACAACGGTCCAAGAGACGGGTGAAGCGACTATTTCATAATATTTATTTATTTATTTATTTATATTTTAGATTTATAGGCCGCCTCTTCCCCGAAGGGCTCGAGGGCCACTACTGAAAAAAGCTCAAAACTGAGAAGTAGATTTAGAAAATAACACATAGCCTGTGAGAGAAGATGGACTAAATGCCTTAAATAGGAGTATGGAGCTGCTACACTGATGCACATTGGAAAGAGAATCTTTAAGTCTGTGGATTCAAGTATGTAAGGTCTTTTTTAAAAAAAACTGGCATCTCTAGCAGAACTAAAAAACAAGTAGGAATCCAACAAAAAATTCCCAAAATGTAATAATGCATGTTACTTGCTCAAAACAGTAACTAAGCTGCCTTATTATGCACCACCTAAAGTTTCCAGGTTGCCTTTAAGGTTGCCACATTATAGTCCAACCATAAAGTTACCGTAGAATGGAATTGTAAGGTCAACCAAGTTAGGAAAAGACTAACCTCCATAATAGTCACATTCTCAGAGCACAGTAAGCTGCTTTTATATACTTAGCAGAAGAAATTATAGTTTGTTGCTATCAGCTCATAGATAACACTCTACTCCAAAGCTTTGGCTGATCTCATTCAGAAGTCTAACAGATATTTAAAAGCATGTGTAGTAATACCAAAGCCTTTAGAATACTTCAGGGTAAATCCCAAACCATTAACTCAAAGTCCTTGGTCATCACTTTGCAAATATAATCAACAAACCATTCTACAGCTTTCCTCCTTATCCTGACAACATACTTCAAGGGTATGCAATAATACCTAATAATTAATCTTGTTAAAATCACTGAAAGACACAGTATAATTGCTAAAGAGGCATTTCTTTTATTAGTCTGCAAATGAAGATCATCCATCAAAGCAACCAACACTATCTCTGTGCCATAACATTCTTTTCTGCTATCTGTGACAGTTCTTTGGCTTTTCACTATCGCTATGGCATGCTGTCTCAAATTCAGCCACGATTTCAACAGTGCAGACACTGGTTTCTGGAACTGGTTTCCAACCCAGGGATGGAAGGGGACACTTGCAAGTAACCCCAAGTAGTCTAGTATTGCAAGCCCCTACAAAGACAACAAAGTATGGGGGGGGGGGGGAATTGAAATTAGATAACCCAAAATTTAAAATAAAGTGTGGTATTTTAACAGCAACAGCAACATGCAGTCATGCTAATAGGAATAGCAGAATATTTAGATACAAAGTTAAATATCATAACACTGAGTTAAATATCATAACTCAATGATGTATTATCATACCCATGGTAACATATTAACTGTGGACAAATCAGTCACATTGAAACAATAAAAATATGGGTTGATCTTTCTTGGCAGCCAGCCCAGATAGCAGTCTCACTGCAACACAATAAAAGCTTTGTTATCCAGCAGTCTTGGGAAATGTGAGTTGCCAGTTATTCAAATTTGCCTGATATATAATTCAAAGTTATTTCTCTGCCCAGCCCCGTCCAGAGGAATTCATAACAACTAAACCCTACCCTATTGGAACCATCATGGGAATAATCCTCACACCTGGCATGGTTTTCCCCCTGTAGCCCCCAATCACCTGATCCTTCTTTTGCAGCAGTCAACAAAATAGCTCAGGAGCTCACTGACAGAACTGGTTCCCAACAGCTCAAGGCAGATGAATGGAAAGGAAGAACCAGTGGATGAAATCAGGTGACATTACTGGCTGTCAGAAACCAAGCAATGTCTAGAGCAGTGATGGCGAACCTTTTTGAGACCGAGGGCCCAAATTGCCACCCAAACCCACTTATTTATCACAAAGTGCCAACCCAGCAATTTAACCTGAATGCTGAGGTTTTAGTTTAGAAAAAAAACGGTTGGCTCCCTCTTCCTCCACCCCACCGGCTTGAACAGGGGCCAGCCTGCTCTAGCCTCCATCAAGTCCCACGCGCACCACTCTGTGCCTCTCTAGCATCCCTGCCTCCTCTGTGCCCCCCCCCTTGGGCAGCAGCCACCCAGAGCACAGGCACCAGACCCGCCAGCCGAGTCCTCCCTGCATGTCATGCTCAGTGGCCCAGGCCAGCCTAGATGTGTGTGGTGTGTGTGTGTGTGTGATTTTCCGCCCCAGACATGACGAACTATGTGCACGTGTGCCCACAGAGAGCGCTCCGAGTGCCACCTCTGGTAACCCTGCCATAGATTCGCCATCACTGGTCTAGAGGCATGACATTGGTCGTCTGGAAAAGCAGAAGTGAGGCACATGCATGTTCAAAGATGCAAGGATATGATGGTTGATGGGGGAGGATGTTACCCTCTTGAGTGATGTCAGGTAACTGAGCATTTGAATAATCAAGTTCTAATGTCTTCAAGCTTAATGTCTTCAAGGGCAGCCCATACTGAGTGCACTGTAATAATCCAGTACTGTGGCTTGTCTAAGGTTATTTAGTAAGTTTGTGACTGAGGTACAATTTAAAATGGTAGCCTCCTAAATTGCAGCTCATTCTTATAGTCAGAATTCTAAACCAACAATTGATTCTGATGAATTCAGAAAATGAAAAATATAATTTGTTGCCCAACTACGTGAGTATGTTAACTCATTAAAAAGCTGTTAAATCTTCTGCAGCACTCATTCCAAATTTATTGGCATAAATTCTATTTTAAATAGTTTTAAGATTTTTTAAAAACATTAAACAACTAAAACTATACACAAGAAAAAGCTCTACTATAAGATAAAAAAGCAGACTCCTGATGTCTTCTGTGCCAAATACAAACACAATTAAAAATTTACCACTTGCTCTCTAGTTACAAATGTGGAAATATAATTCAATTAATTATTAACTATTATTACTAATCAAATAGGAGTCACACTTTCCTCTATTATGTCACTTCCTTATTCCTCTAGTCCTCCAATCCACAAATCATCAGTTCATTTTTTCCAATTTTAAGCAAATAGCCATCAAGATTTTCCAGTTATCAATAAACTTATATAAGTTAATGTCTTTAATTAAAGAAGTGAGTTTAGCCATTTTGTCAATTCCAATGTCTTCACAAGCCATGTTGTAGGTATATGGAACTGCAACCTGCGGCTCTCCAGATGTTCATGGACTACAAATCCCACCAGCCCCTGCCAGAATGGCCAAAAAGCCGCAGGTTGCAGACCCCTGGATGATGTTTTTCATCTGGAGAGCCGCAGGTTGCAGACCCTTGGATGATATTTTTCATTTTTGAAAGATTCCCACTGCTGACCAGGGTTTGAGTCCCCACTTTGCCTAACCTACATCACAGAGTTGCTGTGAGGATAAAACACAGAAGGGGAAAACATTATCACTATTTTGGGCCTCCAATGGGGAGAAATGAAGTAACATGAAATAAACAAATGTTCCCGAAATAAAATAACATCCCCAAAATAAAATGAATAAATGTGCTCAATTGAATTTTAGGCAGTGGGTGAACACTTTTCTCCAATTGTACAAATTCTAGACCTCCCAGCGCTTTATAAATGACAAACATAACAATGTATGTTCTGTGCCAATGTTGTTTTTCCAGATGGAGCCAGCAGATGAACATGCTGATAAATTTTCATGGAGAACCCAGTAAGTAGCAAATAAAACAGTTTACAATGTTAGCTGACGATATTACTTGAGAACATTTGTTAGCTAACTTCACTTCCATTTCATGAACAAGTAATGTATAAAAAAGCCTTTCTCTCGACACATAACTTGCCAAACAATTGGCTACTTTATTCTGCTACTGTTGTAACATGATCTGTATGACTATATGCTGAATAAATCTAGTTGTTCAGCCTTATTTCATATGGTAAGTGCCAAGGTGAAGACATGTAACTATACATTTCAACCAACATTTGATTATTGGGGAGCTTTCTTTTCAACAACAATGTCCTGCATACATTAGTAAATTAATTTTTTTTTCTGAAGAAAGCATGATAATGTTAGAGAACTTGACTAAAGATAGCTATTCATATGCTTGACAGAAAAGGTACACTATATGCATAGGTTCCCTACTTATCAGTACTATGTAATTTGATAAGCAAACAATATAACAAACCTTGAACTTTACAAAGATGAAAAGTTTTAAAATAGAGCTTTGGAGATCAACTCCCTTTATTGTTAAAACATATAACAGTCTTTGGGGGGGGGGATTCTTCCAGGTTAAAAGTAATTTTTATCTTTTGTGAACTGTATTTTCATCTGTTGCAATTTTCCGCAAAAAAAAAAAAGGTGGCATTTTAACTCCCAAGGAGGAAAATAACTTCAGTTTAAAAAAAATATCCCTGAGTTTATTCTTTGGTAGAAGAATATAGATACGGGGCTGGAGGCCGCCACCCCCCTCCAATGCTTCTATTGCCACAAAATGTATTCACAAGCTGTACAGTAATTAACAACTCTTGACTGGAAAACTGCCAACATGTTCAACGTGACACTCTCTCTTTGAACACTAACAAAGTGCATAAGTAATTTATGTTGGATTAAATATCCCTAACAGGGACCCTTAAGTAACCCAATCACTTTAAACAGGCTCTACATGTATGCTCCTGTACAGTGAAAATGTCAGACAGTGATAACCCCTTAATAGCACAAATCTAACTATATTCCAGCTATTAGCATTTTATGTCATCAATCCTCATTAAATTGTGCAAGAGGGTAGAAAAGATACTGATATTTCCCAATTTTGCAGCCAAGATGCAAGAGAAGTAGGGAAAATGTAGACAGGTGTTATCTCCCCTTCCCTTCCCCACACCCTCAGAAAAGGATTAACATTTTTTTAAATGTAGTTGCAATTTTCTGTTAGTACCTTTGTTTGCTCTGAAAGAGAGACAACAAAGAGGAAAGGGCTACAAGGACCTTGATGGAATCCAGCCAAGAGTGAAAGAAAAGCCTGGTATTTCAGCCATTGTGTTCTCTGCTAAAGCACTGTGCCAACTCATCTTCCAACCCGTTATATGAAATTTAATTTAACTTGCTATGCAATTAATTCAGATGTTCAGCCTATTTTTCTCATGGCAGAATCCCTCACACAATGCCTTATTTAAATATTAATCAGTCTTCTTTCAATTAGGACTAATTTGCTTCACAGGGTTTCTCTCATCTTCTGATTGCAGGAAAATGGAGGTAACTTGCAACGTTTGAGGATAATTAACATGGTATTTTTATAATACTGATACATCAAACGGGACCTTAATGAACCCCGCTGATTCCATTTAGTAAAGCATGCCTCAAAGTTATAATCAAGAGGAAAGCTACTGCCATCTGTTTAAATTGTTGCTCCTTTAGTATTTTAAACACAGAATAATTATTTCTCTAAATTGTCTGTTGTAGGGGTCTTCCAAAGTCATTCTGTCATGCAAACTAATTGTACAGCATTTTAATTTGGACCTTTTTTACAACACATTTACAAACACTGACTTTCTACGTTGCAGACCCTGCTTAATTAAACACTGACAACTGTGGCTATATGTAATGTTTGGTAATGTTCATTTTTAAAACATGCTGAGCAGTTGCTCCAAAGGCAATACAGAGAAGTTTTACCACCTTCTAATGAACATAATATTTCATGTTACAACTGCATGGTGCTTGGAGAATGCAATTTTAATAACATCTATTTCCAGTCTATACAAAGCTGAAGAACAAGGCACATGTTGCTTCTGTATTAGTTGCTATGAAAGGCATACAAGTTAACATTACACTAAACATTCCATCTGCTATGACAGAGGTCAAAGTTCATCCTTCTAATGTTTGGAATCAATTTAGCGCTCCTAGAAAAATCCACGTGACTGAGGTTTCAGAAGGTGCTACAAGGTGAAAACACTTCACATGAAGCAACTGCAATAAATCATAGGGGGTGGAAACTCTGCAAACTTTTTAGGTACTTGTTCAAAGGGCCATTGGTAAGCCCTTTGATTATGACACTGAAAATAAATTAAAGCAGTCCTGCTGAAATTTATATGAGCCCGTTCACAAGATTCTTATTGTGCTACTCAGTTACAATATGGGGTGGAGCGGGGGGGGGGGGGGGCTGCAGAAAAGAAAATGCGTCCCAAAATGCTGTTGGTAAATAGTAACATAATGTAAGTGTACAAAACAAAAACAAATCAGATCCATACCCTTTTCCACCATTCACAGTGAAACTTCCTGGAGAACAATGTTTTAAACAGATAAAAGATGAATGTTGGCTGCCAGGATCTCTCCGTTTCTCATCTTTCCACTGGAGGGATATATGGCCACAGGCAGCAGATGGCACACCTGGTAAAGGATATATTCCAACAATCTTGCTAATGTAAGATGGTCCAAAGGGGATAATTTAAGTCAAATAGCATGTAAATGCACAACAGATACCCTCTAGTTCAGGGAACGATGGCAGGAATAGCACATACCAAGTTTATCAAGTGAACCACAGTTATGAGAATAATATAACATGTGAATTCAGCAGCTGCAACATATATTGGTCCCTAGATTTTAGAGGCACATTGCGTTTGTTTTGATTACACAGTATAGCAAAGTAGCTTGGATGTATTTAAACAGACAAAATCATCTTTAAAAAAGGGAGGGGGGCATATTTCTTGGCAAGATCCTCCATCTGACCTGTAAAGGATTATCCCAAAATAATCTTTACTGTGATTCTATGTCATTTACCTATGTTGAACATAAATAAGCAGCTACACAAAGGCAAACTAGAGAAACTCAAATCTGACCATTTCAGGAATAAAAATATAAGCTCTGTCATTTGCTGCAACTCTGGGTAAAAAAAAGTCTAATTATTCAACATAAACACCAGCTGGCTTAGAAACAAGTGTTACAAGTGCAGCTTCCAAAGCAGATCTGCAAACTGAGTGTACATAAGTTGATATGTAAACACTACAGATCTGAGTAATTTCAAACGAAACTCATCAGTTGTTTCTATCACCTTTGTTTAGCCATCAGCACAGATGATATATACTCCTATGCAAGTGTTTCAAATAGAACAAAGCATAGTGCTATGATACAATCCTCGACTTCTTTCCACTTTGCTATTCATTCATTTTTGCTATAAGACACACCATTCAGCTTTCCAAAAATATCCTTAATGTATCTGTTATTCAAAAGCTTGAATATCTGTGTAGAGCTCCTGTGAGAAAGGCAGGGTTTACATAATGTAAATAAATATTCATAAACATGCATTGGAAAGATATATACTTGGAAAAATTTACTTGATGCAATTTACTGCAGATTTAAAACTTTCAAAAAATTGATGCAAGGCAAAGGGATCAATCTTAAGCGGGTCTACTCTTAATTACCTTTTTCCAGGGGGCCTTACTCCTAGGAAAGTGTTCTTAAGTCTGCTGCCAAATTCTTTGTGGTAATGGATGGAAGCCAAAAGCAAACCCCACACCCTAATAATGTTATATAAGCAGCTCATCAATATAGTCATAACAGAGCCCAATTATGTGTGAAGCAAAACAATTCTTCTGAAACTGTGAATAATTAACACATTTTGAAATAAGTAGCTTATGGCAGTTACTGAAATTTGGCAGCTAAGAAGTGTATCCAATATTCAACATTTATAACATTTTTCTTTGAAGAAATAAACTGTCCTGTTTCAGTCACATGAACCTATCTATGCACAGCTTCTTTTAATTTAATAATTTGATTAAAATACAAACGAATGACAATTGATATGTACCTGAGCATAAAACTTACAACCCTACAAGATGAACTGCCGATCTACATCCGCAAGATTCCACCCACTTGTGCACAGAAAATCCTTCACCGCAGCTAAATGTTTTTGAATCATTTCCAACTAGAAGTAAAGCCAACTGTGGGGGTGGGAGAATACAATGAGCACTAGAGGGTGGTCTTTGGTGGGGTGGGTGTGGGAATGAAGGGGCATATTCTGAGACCCATGGAGGATGGTTGGCTCACCAAAAGCCATCCCACATTCTGTCCCCAAACACCAAGCTGGGTCCTGAGTTGCATCATGTGAAGGGGAATGAAAGGGCCCTCCAGAGCACTGTGTGGAGGCTTGTCAGCTTCCTGGCAATGCTGCTCAGGGATCCGCTTTGGTGCTTGTGTGGTGGAAGAGCGGGAAATGGTAGGGCTGCTGTAGGGCTCTGTGGAGTGCTGAATACATCCTTATTGGCTTACCACTGGCACTGTCTTAGTCTTTGGGTGGGTAGGTTGTAGGAGGAGTTGGGGCCTGGGAGAGAGAGGGAGAGTGGGAAGGCTTGGACCAGGCCAGCAAGACAGTGCACTGGAAGCCGGCACTGCTCTGCACAGGCCAGGTGGCTGTTGGGGGCCTGGGAGAGCGTGGGTGAGGGAGTGGGGAGAAGAGGGTTGGGTCAGGTCAACAAGGCAGCACACAGCAACCTTGTGCTGCCCCACTGGCTTGCTCCTGGGTGAGGAGAAGTGGGGTGGGAAGAGTGGGTGGAATGTTGGCAAGATGACCTTTCCATCAATTTGTGCACGGGTCTGAGTCCTGTGCGCCAATTGATGGGGGACTCATCATCAGGATACTCCACTCTTTCTTTGCAGCTGTCCAGTTTATCGTACCCATGGAACATGATCACTAGTTCACATATAAACCTCTTCATTCAATAAGATCCTTTTTGTACTTTCTTCAAGCAGAGGTCAGGAACATGGAAACCAGAGATATAACTTTACCGGTTTCTTCTTTACCCTACTTTAGCCACCAAGCCATGACACTCTTATTCTTATAAACATTAAACTTTTAATGTTTGCTTGCTTTGCTCCTGCCATGTTTACCCTACTGCTCAGGGCTGAATGTAGAAAGCTATCCATGGACCAAAGAAACAGCTTTCTTCATCTGGATCTTTCCTCTGCAGCCACCTTTAGAGAGACATTCAGAGTTGTCATAAACATGCAGTTAGTGCACTGTAGCTGAAGGGGAAAGGAGAATTTCTAGCGTAATGCTGGGAGCAGTTTGGCCTGGTCCACTGGAATTTACAGGAGGCATGAAGCCTTGTTGGGTACCAAAAAGAATGAGCAACCAACAGAGAGTTGCAGCTTTTCAGCTTATATTTTGGCTGTGCCTTCTCAGAGCAGGCTCTTTCTGCTAAGGATGGAGCTTCTCCAAAACTGTGGCCTGATGGAGCTTAATTTTGAGTTTACTTAAATGAATGAGAGGGAGTTTGATATAAGTTTAAATTTTCCCGCTGTGTGATTGTAAGTGAAAGTATGGGGGGAGGAATTCTCCTCTGTCCATTCCCTGTCATAGTTGGCATGGAATAAATGACATGACAGGTTAAAAAACAGAGAGAGGAAGGAAGGAAGGAAGGAAGGAAGGAAGGAAGGAAGGAAGGAAGGAAGGAAGGAAGGAAGGAAGGAAGGAAGGAAGGAAGGAAGGAAGGAAGGAAGGAAAATCTGGGGTGGCATTCCAGAACTAGGGATAGCTACTCAAGAGCCTCTAGTGAGGAATGGCCACTTTAGCATTGAGGATGCTCTTTTTCTGTGAAGGATTATGCTCTGGCTCCCTATAGTGCTTTTCAATTTCTGTTTAACTGCTGCTCAGCTATTTGGAGGCAGTGGTTGTTGTTGTTGAGTTCCATTTTTCACACACAAACACACAAGGAAAGGAAGGGAGGTTAAAGGGAGTAAAGGAGTCAATGGCATCCCTTCACTGAGGGATTTGGTTCCTCTTTGAGACCAGTTGTAATGGCCATTTTGTCTGGTGCAGAAAAGTTGCCCCAAGTTCCTTCCCCATGCATGCCTCTTTAAAGTTGAGGAAGTTCTATAGGGAGCAATAGGGGAGTGATGGTAGGATTGCTTATGTGTGAGTAGAATGAGTGAGTGTGCAGTGTGCGCGTGCGTGCGCGCATAAAGGATATGGCTCAATGGTAGAGCATCAACATGGTGTGCAGAGGGTGTTAAATTCAATCCTAGCATCTTCAGTGAAGGGTCACGTGGATGGAAATGTGAAAGACCACTGCTTGAGGCAATAGAGAGCTGCAGCCTGTCTGATCATGCTGAACCAAGGGTTTGATTTAGTAAAGGGAAACTTTCTGTGGGTTCCATTTAGTATCAGTTACTCAGTGATATAACACTGTCTGTTCATGCACGAGGTTCCAGGTTCATTCATGAGATAGTAGGTGATGTGGAAGACTTCTGTCTGGAACTTCTGTCTGGGAGCTTTGATAGCCTCTGCTAGTCAGAGTACACATTACTCACCTTCATACACAAGCAGTTTGTGGTTAAGGCTGAATGGAACATGCTGCTTGAAATAAGTGAACAATAGGTTGAAATTAAGGCAGTATTTGGAGAAAGATAGATCTCAGCAGCAGTAACAGACACTTGAGTCAGTGCGGCATAGAGGTCACAGTTTGGAACTAGCCACTGGTTCAGGTCTCACTTCTGCCACAGGAGTTGTTTTTCCTATAGGGTAGCAGCAGGCCTGTCATAGTTGCCATGGCATTAATGGCATGGCAGATATTTGTTTGACATTTGGAGCATGGTGCCAAAGACAACCCAGTAAACAAGGCAGTTTGAGTTCAATGCCCACTACCCAAAAGGCATCCCATGTGTTTGCCATTAGACAACAAGAATGAACATGGCGTAACTAATTTAGCAACAAGAACAGGAACTTTGCAGACAACTGCTCCAACTTCTTGCCTCTCTGGGCCAGTCATCTAGTATAACTTTGTGGTCAGGTATGCCACTGGGAGATCAACTAATATTTCTTCTTCTTCTTCTTCAGTGCAATTTTAGAGTGTGGCCTAGGTGGCAGTGCTGCAATCAGAAGCAAGGATACATGTCTGAGTAACTCCCCAGTTGTTGTTTTTCCAGGCTTGGTGCCTAATGCCTTGTTGCTAATGATCCCTTGGATTCGCTGGGCCAGCAATCAGTTTTTGCTTCTTTAAGGAATGGTCCCAACTCTTGGGACCCATCTTGTATTATCTTGGTTTAAGATTGAAGACTGACCACATTAAATTGGAATTGAATTGGAATTGAGGGGGAATTAAGATTTTTTAAAGACAATGGAGAAAAGTTGATTGAAAGAACCAGTGCAAGTGACTAACTCACTTACTAGACACACCAGAGTTAGCCCAGGTACAACCAGATGGGGATTCAGTCCGTATTGATCAGTATATGCTGGATATGTAGAGTCTGCATTGATTTATAATGCATCAGTGACAGAACCTGCTGTTTGTCTGGGAGATGTGAAATTAAGAGTTGTTTCACTTCAAAGGTACTTCTGGATTATTACTGATAGGAAGTAGATTACAGATGGTTCAGCCTTGGCTGCCACTGAGAAATTCAATGGTACATGGGGATTTAGAATGAACAGACATGCAGAGGATAGGGACCACTGAACCATTCTCAATGGATGTGTTCAAGGTTCCCAAGTGGACAAGAGGTGGTGATCCCAGCAGCTGACTGCATAGGCAGCAGATGAAGTAAACCTTGTAAAGGGAGCCCAGTCAGCTTAAACTGCTGTTTTGGATTTGAATAATACCCCATCAGGAGAATGCACCATGCTGGCTAAGGATTGTAGTAAGGGCTTCAGCAGTCTTAGTAAAGCTACAGTTAGGATCTGAAGTATGGTAGGGCTTGGAACTTCCTTTTTGAGGCAAAACGTGAAGCCTTGTGGCAGGAACTATATGTTCAGGAAAGTTATTCTCAGGCAAATACAATAGTTTGGGGCAGATGAAATGTACATACTGGGTCTCTGCACCTGGTAGAGTTCTCTAGACACATGACCAATAACAGTCTTTAGTGTTGTCCCCTTCAGCATTAGGGCCTTCTGGCAAATCATGGTTCTTACTGATGGAAGGCTGATGTACAGCCCATCCATTTAAATATGTTAGCATACTTAAATGACACAAATCAGCTAATTAATCAAAATAAATTAGTTAAATCCAAACAGTTGTCTCCTGTCTATTTTGAATGGTTGCCTGGGGCAATGGGCTATTGAAGATATCCATTTGAGCAAATCAAAATAGCTTTGGGTTGGCTTCACCTTAGTGTGATTTTATTGTTAGAAATTGATTTTATTAAGTTTGTTCTACTTGTTATGATTTTAAAATGAAAGGTAGTAGAAGAAGGGACTGTGGAGTAAATAGTAAAGGAATAAATACATGGTCATTTCTTTATCTAGATGAAAGTCACCATCTTTCTTTTTAAAGACATGAGTATACTGATAAATGATCGTCCAATTTTGAATATTTTGGTATCCTTTTACTCTTGCTAACACTGATCTCTCAGATTCAGCTGTTAAAACATATTTCAGAAAAAAAGAAATAATTTACGACAAATTCTAGGAAAATAAAATTGGAAAGTGTTATAAATAATTAAGATGAAGGATTAGAATATAACTGTTATTTGTTTAAAAGCATAATTGGCAAACCTGTGGGAGGAAGAGCAAACAGATAATTATCTAAATACCATTCTTCATCTTCTCTGGGTGGCTGACCTACTGATGACCTTTGTGAAGCTCTAAAGCTCTTTTGTTATCACCAAAATACATTCCTTTTGCTTAAAATTCTTTTTTAATCTCTATTTTGAGTTGCTTCACTATTTTGATTCACAAAAAAGCTTTTGTAAAGTACTGAAGTAATTTATTTTGAAATATACAAAATGCAAAAATGGGTATGTTATATATAGTAATAAGATATTTATAAAATGATGAAGATATGTTGGGAAATATTGGTTATTTTTCTTGAGTTCTGAATTGCATGGTAGCCAGTATACTTCTCAAACTTTGGCAAAAAGAGGATTAAAACTGATACTTACAAGCACATCTTTATATTCTTAGCAACAGAATTTGTCAAATTAATTTTTCATACTTGCTACTTTAAAGATTTGCAATCCACAGCCCCCTAACCATAATGAAAAGTATCTTGTTGGACTATTAAATGATTCACCATAAACTGGAAGTGATCCAAAAAGTAATCTAATTCAAACTTATTTTTTAATCAGTATCTGATAATACAAACTACAGCA
Organism: Sphaerodactylus townsendi; assembly: GCF_021028975.2. Classification (NCBI taxonomy): domain Eukaryota; kingdom Metazoa; phylum Chordata; class Lepidosauria; order Squamata; family Sphaerodactylidae; genus Sphaerodactylus; species Sphaerodactylus townsendi. The sequence goes on from NC_059433.1 coordinate 56,748,561, forward strand.
TGCCTGAGACAGAAAATGTGCGCAGCAAGGGAACTTCAAGATTTCTGCTTATGAGCCACATCAGAATCCACATTTAGAGAACTGTGTACACACATTTTATTAATAATAATACCTGATATTTTGCATTTATATAGCTCTTTCAGTGTTCAATGGACATTAAGTGCGTTAATAATTGTCACTAGTACAACAACCTGTAGACAAGCATTATATCATAATATCTGAAAAGGGAAGGGGGGATAAAACTGAGAGATATGGTAGAATTTTAAGACCACTTAGTGAGTTCCTGGCAGAGGTGTAATTTGAATCTGGGAGTCCAGATCACAGTTCATTCTCTTTGCATTTTAGGAGCTTATATAAGTAGCTAAGACAGAACTATTGCAATTCAGATACAGACACACAACTTCAGTGCAAGGAATAAGCTTATTTCAGAATCTCTGTGTTCAGATCCCATTGAAACTGCCAGATAACTAGGAAAGCTCCAGATAGATTTTAACTAATTAGCATCTTTCTCTAGATTCAGATACTTCTTTAAGACATATGTTACCCAGATCTATTAAATGTATGGTATAAACAATGAAATACTATTGGTTTCATTTTAATGTTTTTTAAAATGTGGCTACATACTATCACTGCCTATTAATAACAGGAATGACTTTGAAACATTTATTCTAATTGATACCACACAATGAATTTACTAAACAATAAATATCTCTCTACAAAATACAGTAGTATATTTGCAACTTATACTAGTATATCAGAGGATCAGAACTTCTATTTGCATTAAACATTTATATGGTATTAGAAGTAATGAGGTTTCCTTAAATGTCTTCTTCCAAAACACTGAATTCCCTTTCATGACAGGACTATTATGTCAAATCATCTTGTAGAAAAGTTAAGATAAAAAAGTATGAAAATGATTAATTTTTGTAATTAGGATTTTCTCCAGTTATACTTCACAAAAAGCAAATTTCTTTACAACAAAAAGATTGGCAAAATAAGATACATATGCTTGCTTTTTATCAAACGGCAAAAGCATGTTATCATCTGGAAGGGAATCAATGAAAGGGAATCACAGTTCTAGCAGTCAAATAGGCCAATGGTGCTCGGGATCACCCTTGAGAAGTCTTGTTACCCACAAGTTTAAAGTGAGCAAATTACATTTCTTGTTAAGTTACCTCCTAAACCAACTTGACACTCTTGCTCTGACATAAGCTGTGAACAACCTCCTCTGGTATCTGCACAATCATTCAACTATCACCCTGTAACTATGATACTTCTAGGAACTCAAGGGACATATATAGTTTGTTAGTCTGTAAGGCCTTCAGGTTCTGCTACTGAGCACCACTGAAGGAAAAGAGAGATTGACACCTTAATAAAAAGACAGCAGCAGAAGCCCTTATGTCTGATCCCTCAGTATCCATGCAAGCATATGACCAAAGGTCAACTATAGCACCTGGGAGAATCTGCAGCTCTCTCAGTTCATCTCTACCACCAACAAATATACTCTGATTTATAACCACTAGTTAAGTGCTAACTGGGGACTAGAGAGGGAGGAAAAGAAATCTGTATTAGCTTTGCAGATGGCTAGGTGGATTCCACACAGCATATTTATAATGAGTTGCAGTCATTATAAAGGAACCTGTTTTCCTTTTTTCCCATTCGGATGTGTTGTGTATCCCTTCAGGAAATGATTTGAGCCCATGGAAACAATTTGGGTTGCTTTTGCACCTTCACACAGAAACTGTTCTTTTTAATTTTTCCCAACACAGGTGTAGCTGCAAAGCCATGCAGAAATGAACCCTCACAGCCATGCTGATTTTCCCACAATCTGATTGGCTGCACCTGTGTGTCCAACACAAAAAATAAAAAAGAGATGTAAGAATACTGTCTTGCAATGGCCAAGCAATAAGGAATGTTGCTCTCTGTAGATCTCTGAGTGCAATGGCAGTCACACTTGTTGCCAATGGGCAGAAAACATGCTTGGGGGACTTGTATAGTAGCAGGCAGGCAGAAACTTCTCAACATAGCAGACGGCAGCAGACAAGAAAGTAAAAGGGTAGAAAGATGGATGGGTCATGAGAATCAGCCAGCAGGCGGGAAGAATGAAGTATCTCCTGCCTGTTGTGTTTGAGCAGAAGAATATTTTTTAAAAATGGCAAAATGACATTCCCAAAATACACCCCATTCCTGAAGCAATAAACTCTAAGCATTGCTAAGGGAGTGAAATGGTTAAATGATTACTGAGCTTTTAACAACTGTTACTCTAGCTGTGCCATGAGATTATGTACTCACATGGAGAATCAATGGTAATTAAGTAGCTAATCAATGAAACTACCTTGTTAAAGTGTAAAAGCCTAAAAATGCTAATCTAGTTCCTAAAACTAAATGGAGAAAAGGGGGGAGGATCAAGCAGCTTTACTAAAATATATAAACCTCCTTTCTGATAACTGCTTCAAAAAGTGTTTTACATTTGTAATACATACTAGATAAGCTTAAATTTCTAAGAAACAAAGAGCATTGTGGATGTGTCATTCTGGGAAGAAAAAATCTTTTTATCTAAGCAAGATAACCATAACAAAAACTTATTTAGAGTCAGGCAATTCTGGAACTGCAAGTAATTGCACAAAAGAACTCACTTGGGTATCAGGTTTTGTAATCTACAAATTGCTTTAGATAATGTGAATTTCTTTAGTGTTTCAGTAGTAGCTTGATACTCCTTGGGCAAAACTTTATGGCAACTTAAACATAAGATCCCATGTGCATATGGCAGAACCATTTCTACAGGATATTTCCATACTTCCTCTGAACTATTCCAAGAAACAACAAAAAAATAGAGTCTCTTCCTTCTTGTTGAAGTTTTCTGACATAGTAACCTTCCGAGTTGTCCAGAATTTCAGTGTTTTCAAATAGAATGTTATGTCCAGTTTTGTTTAGAGCATGTTCTGCTACTGCAGATTTTTCAGGATGGTTAAGCCGACAGTGTCTTTCATGAGTCTGAATGCTGCATTTTGTAGTTCCAATGTAGACCTTTCCACAGCTGCAGGGTATGTGATAGACTCCAGCAGAAGTGAGGGGGCCTCTCTTGTGCTTTGCTGAGCATAGCATCTGCTGTATTTTTCTGGTAGGTTTGAAGATTGTTTGTAGGTGATGTTTTTTTCATCAATTTCCCTATTTGATCTGTGATTCCCTTGATAGAAATAGTTTTCTTGTGGGGGGTTGTTTCTCCTCATTCCTCTGGGTTTCTCTTGGGTCTTAAAACTCTTCTGATTTCTGTTGTGGAGTAGCCATTAGTATGTGGAGCCCAGTCTAGATGATTGATTTCATCAAGGAGGAGGTGAGGTTCACTTTGTAAAGAGGAAAACCTTCATCCATAGTTTAATGGTGCCAATCCACACCTTGAGGAATACTGATTTAGTTTTAAAATAATTCCTTTTGCCATATGGCCACAGTCATCTATATGATTTACAAAGGGACTTAAATTTGATGAGACCAGAACAGTTATATCTCCACAGGGACGACCTTTCTTATTCATGCAAACTGCATTCAGGGAATATACATTACATCCAGTTTAAAAGATTTCATGTAGACTCCACGTTTCTTGTAGTAATACGATGTCATACGAGGAGATAAATTTCAGAAATGACTTATCACTCACTTTGCTACCACAGCCCGCTATATTCCAGAAAACAAATTTTAAATACTGTGCTTCCTGGGGTCCAGAACGTCATTCTTCCAAGGTGATAAGAAGACCCTCAGAATCAGAACAAACACAACTATTGTTAAAACTTTTCTTCATCCTCAAACTTAGCAGTGTGAGTACATTATTGTTATTCTCAGCAATTAATGTTGAAACTGAAGTTAAGACAAATTTGACAGTATCTCTGGGAGTATTTCTGGCAACTGTTCATTCCTTGCAGTAACAACTTGCATAGCAGGATTTTGGGTAAAGACTGTAGGGTGATCCATGCAGTTAGATTTTGAAAACCTAGCCATATTTTGGAAAAGGTAACTCCTTATTTGGAGCAGCCTATCCATAACTGCCTTTTGTTCAACAAATTTTTTAATTAAATTTAAATTTTTTAATTATTAAATAATCCTGGTTGCTGAGAATCGTCATCTTCTGATTTCAAACTTGTAAGTGTTGAACATCCTTAATGGAATTTTGAACTACCTCACATGGGGTAAATTCTCTTTACCATCAGGAACAGTATTTTTGAGGGGCACACTTTGCTCTAACTGGACAGAATTATTCAGCTATAACAGCTCCTGAGCCCAGGATTTTCCTTTTTCATATTGAGCTGGTTTCATTTGAAGTACTTTTGCTGATCTTCTGTCAATATCAATTTCTATTCTTTCAATTTCTGGCACTTCTATAAGCCCTGGTTGAAAGTGCTTCTCTGTTTCCCCCCCTGCCCCCCCCCAGCCCTGACCCCCCCCCCCCATTAGAGGAGGAATCTGTCATTTGGACGTTATTGTTTAAGATTGATTTGTTTTTATGAGGACCTTCATGGAGGTTATTTGTGTTCTTAATAGTATCCAGATTTGTATTCATTGCAAATACTGGAGTCACAACCTGAGGTTCTCCGTTTGGTGAGAGTTTTAAAATTCCCTTTTCCTTAGTGTGCCTGTGACCTGGAACCAAGCTGGAAAGAGCCCTATTTTTGAAGACTCTTGAAATCCGTATATCATATCTGTTATACAAAGTGTTCCTCATTTTCAGAAGAGTTCCAGGGGTATTCACATGATGGAAATACAGAACAAGTATCTTATAGTTATCACACTGTGGGAATTTTTCATACTTCATTAACGCAATGTCAGTAATTTGGCATTCAAACAGTAAGCTCAGAGTCAGTTTAATGTCTCTAAAATTTTCCCATCTCTTATGGTTTAAATTGTTTTTACCAATAAAAATAGCAACCTGCTTCCTGTGCAAAACCAGTTCAGTTTTAAGAGGTTGCCAGTTAGACTGAATAGTTGACTGAGCATTACCATTAGCAAAATTATAATTTAAGAGGTCCTGCCATGTTTCTAATTTCTTAAAATTGTCCAGCAATAGTTTCAACATTTTAGAGATTAAAAAAGTTTCCCTAGATAATAAATGTAGAAATGGTGCCAGTTAGATTGACTATAGCAGGATCCAGCAAATCTTGGAGTTTCCATATTCCTACTGAGCCCTTACTTCACCCACATTCTCGTTTAGAGACTTCTCATGAGCAGCTGCAATTTCTGACTGTTATGGGAGCTTCATCTTGGCTTAGACTCTAGAGCAGGGGTCTTCAAACTATGGCCCTCCAGATGTCCATGGACTACAATTCCCATCAACCCCTGCCATCATGGCCAAGTGGTAGGGCTCATGGGAATTGTAGTCTATGAACATCTGGAGGGCCATAGTTTGAAGACCCCTGCTCTAGAGGAACAAAACATTTTGTAAATTGCAACTCATTTATGAGCTCCTCTATAACAGAATCGTTCACCACTTCTTTATCACAGTAGTATTTGTCAATTTTGAGTTGTTTGCTCAGTTTTTGCCCTTGAGAAGTTGGCAAAGTCTGCTTCCTCACACCTCACAGTAGAATTGCTGTGGCACCTTTAAAGAGGTTGCTACTGCTTTAAGTGAACCTCACCTCCTCCCTTCCACACAACACAGGCAGAGTGGGTTGCAGTCGGGATAAAGTAACCTGCGGCGCTCTCCTATTTTCACATTTGAATGCATCCATGCAGGCAGCGAACAGAGCCTGTGGAAGCAATACGAGTTGCCATCATGCCTTTGCACAGAGGTTCATTTTTTTCCTAGTCACCTCCCTCCTCTCGATAGCTACATGAGCAGGCAGGCATGGACCTCCACAGCCATGTTGATGTCCTTGGGCCCTGCATGACTACACAGCTGAGAGACTGGGACTTTTTAAAAAAGGGAAGTGTGGCTAAATAAAGCGCTTCCCCGGCAGACATTCACTCATGAGTGGCTGCAGTCCGCATTAAGAATCGGATAGCACACTTCTCAAAAAAAACCATGTAATTTGATAAGCAAACAATATCATAACAAACCTTGAAATTTACAATGGGGCAGCCTCGCTTTAGGGCTGGGAGCCAAACAAAGTTTCTCCCCCAAATGGCTTTCTTCTGGTTCCCAGCCCGGGTTTATTGGCCTGTGCAGAAGGGGCCTAAGAAAGACAGAAGGAACAAGAAGCACTCCTACCACAGAGCCATCTTGGAGCTTTTCCTCTTAGATATGATATAAATGTAGCAAACTTGTAAATATCACAATTGAAACAGTCCATGTAGCTGAAAGCTAAATGATTGGGACTATGCTGGGAATGTCATCATGCTTTTTGCAGGTTATTACTTGAGATTCAGAAAATCAGGGTGACAAATCCTTCCATATTAAGAGCAAATTAATTTTTTTTATTTGCCTTATGGGGAACTTCCACGTTTGTTGCAATCAGTACATAAATAACATTTCACTGTGCTTGCTGCATTAAAAAGACTTAAAAAACATGTGGACTTTTGTGAACTATTTATTAAATTATCTTTAACCCACAAACAGAAATGATTTATACGGAAGAAACTGACTCCCAATTCAAAAGCAGCACAAGTCTCATTTCCCTTCCTACTGCAGCCTCACTGAGCACCCTGAAATTCTGTTCCTAGCCAGGAATAAACTGTCAGAAACAACATCATGTATTAAATGGCAGATCAGATTTGGTAAAAATCATACCCTCTTTCATATATGGAAATGATGTTCCATCCGAGAAATTGTACTACCCAAGAGTACTAACTATCAACAATTATTTTGCGTCCCATATACACATTCTTTTGTAGTGTTGCTTCTTTCAAATACATCAAGTAAATGTTTGAATGGTCTATCTGTGTACTTAAAAGCTTTATTCTGTATTTCTCATTTTTCTTTTGCATAGATCAAAACTGGAATCCAAGTGATAAACCAATTTGATTGTTCATTATTCTCCTGTTGAGTTTCAGTCAATTTAATCCAAGAAGAAAGGTGAGTATAAACATTTTAATAAAACAAAATAAACTAATAATTCATGCAATATCAGAGTATCGCCGCATATCACACACACACACACATATGGACATTTGAAGTGTATTACTAGAGATAACATTAGACTTGGTTTGGAAAGAAAGGAGAGAAAATGTAAACATCTTACAACTTAAATACAATCCATTATCCAAAATGGAATCAAGAGCAAAACAGGTGGTCTAACTTGTGGCTGATACAATCTCTTGCAAGCTATTATATTTACACATGAGTATAATGAGATGCATTTAGGGATCCAGCAATTGTTTGTTCCATAAGGAAGCTTGCACACTTCATTTGCTATGTTTCACTTTTATGTGTCATCATGTTTCTTTCTCGGATGTTTCTAATCACTGTTTTCCCTACAGCTCCCCAAAGTGCCCATCCCAAGTACTATGTACCAGATTGGCTATGTTGGGACAAAGCCAACATAGGCATATGCTTCCATAGTAAAATCTAGATATTTCTGGATACACAAATTTTCTATGTAAATTTCTAAGCCACTAATGCCAGAGACAGCAGAAGTGGAGTCCAAAGGCATATGCATGGAACTTGAAAGTAAAATTTGGATTCACATTGTTAAAATTCACAATTGGTAGAAAAATCAGATGTTGCTGATATGCATACTTAATATGTGTGAAAAGTGCTGTCATGTTGTAGCTGACTTACACCAACCGCATATGGTTTTCAAGGAAAGTAGTTAAACAGAGGTGGTTTGCCATTGCCTTCATCTGTAAAGTCAAACTTGGTGGTCTCTCATCCAAGCATTAACTCTGCTTAGCTTCAAACATCAGGCAACACCATACCATTCCACATCCCACATACTTAATACGTATTCTTTTTTTTTCACCATATAATATAAATTCTTTTCATTCATTTCAAATTATGCTGATTTAATAAGAGAAATCTTGTAAAATCTCAGTGTTTACAAATCCCTCTTTCATTTGGTTAACTTGCACGTGGTTTTTGTTTATACATTCTAAAAGCAAATCTTCACAGTAATTTAATGTGAATATCCTTGCAGGTTTGTCCATAAAAATCCTGTCACTCACTATGAAAAGCACAAATCACAAGCTGTTTTCAATGATTTTCCAGTAATCAATGTTAGTCATTATTTGATCATGCAGCATCTATAGATCAGTTTATTTACATTTTTATATTTATTTATTTCTGTAAATTTATTTTCCACCCTTCACCAAAGTCCCTGTACAATCATAAAGGCACAATTAAACATAAAAATAAAAAATATAATTAGAAAAATTATTTTAAATGATATAAAACACAATTATAAAAAAATCTAAAAACCAGGAAAGAGCTGGTACAGATACCCTAAAAAAGGGGGAGCATATGGAAGGGGAGGTACCACCCAGAAGAAGTCAGCAGTAGGTTTGGTTACAGGAGGTGGTCTTAGGTAGGTGCCTAAACTTCTGCAGAATTGGCACCTGGTGGACCTATGGGTTCCAAAGTGCTAAGGCTACCATAAGATCACAGGTGTCAAACTCGCGGCCGTCCAGATGTTATGGACTACAGTTCACATGGTAAGTTTGACACCTATGCAGAAGATGGTTCCAAACCCCTGAAACTCAGAAGATGATAAGGCCGTCAGGAGCTCCTGTCCCCCTTGACAGCACCTGGGCAGCACTTTGGCAGCACCTGGGTGACATTCCTTCAGAAATATAGGGCCTAGGCCATGTAAAGCTTTGTATATCAAAAATTGGGCCCAACAGCAAATAACAAATGCAGTTCCACAAGTGTGGGTGTTATTTATTTATTTATTTATTTTATTTAATATACCGTCCCATCCCTGAAGGGGATATGAGATTATAACCGAAGGGTTATATGAGATATAACCGAAGGGTTATATGAGATACCCACTAGTAGTTGAGCTGCAGTAGCTGAGCTGCAGCATTCTCCTCCAGCTTCTGGACCATCTTCAAGGGCAGCCCCATATAGAGTGTGTTACAATAGAATATTATTAGTGCATGGATGACTATGGCCAAGTCACCCTTGTCCAAGTAAAGGCAGATCTGGTGTACCACTTAGAGATCCTCCTTGCCACCACTGCCACATGGAATTCCAGTGACAGATCAAGGATAATCCTCAGGTCCCACACACTATCTTTTTGTGGTAAAACCACTCCATTCAGTGCTGGATGCCCCTTAATCTCCTGACACTTGAGATTCAATTTCAATTTATTTGCCTCTCATCCAGTTCATGAGAGCCTGTAGACATCAGTCAAGCTCTAACAACTCCTCACCTGATGCAGTTGGAACTGAGAGGTAGAGCTGGGTGTCATCAGCATACGGGTGCCAGCCCATGCCAAACCCCTGATGATCTCTCCCAGAGGTTTCAGGTAGATGTTAAATAACATAAGGGTTGGTAACAAACTTTGGGGGATCCTACAAGGGAGCTCCCATGGACCGGAGAAGCTGCCCCTCATTTTTACCTTCTGGTACCTGCCACTGAGGTAGGAGAGAAACCACCATACATGATACCTCCCACTCCCAAGAGCTGGTCCAGGAGGATATGATTTTCCTTTAAGTGATAAATACATTAAATGATTTATGGAAAGATTACTGTAGTAAAACAACTAGTTTGCTTTCATAGATGTATTTATTTAAAAACTTTACCAGCTGCTTTTCTGCCTTGTAGGATGTACATGTCATGCTGGACAGTATGACAGTAATCTGAGAAATGTCCTGTATGACTTTACCACTAACTGGAAGAAAGGCATCAAAAGGTGTGGCAAGAAGTCAAATCACAGATTTAAATAACATACTGCAAAAGAAGAAGAGTGAAGAAAGGGCATACAGGTAGCAGCATACAGCATACAGGTTGCTTTAGTAACCCCTTCTCTGCACTCAGAAAAAATTAGTAACCACTTCTAGAGATGTGGTGAGAACTGGTTGGATCCCACCTCTGAACCAAGTATCATATCATATCCAGTTCTCATAACAATGAGTTCGACATCCCTGTCCTAGAGGGCCGGTGACCACTCATGACATCCTGCTTAGAATACATGTGTACCTCTTGCCTTGAACACAATATGTTCAGCCACTACTTGTCTAAATTTAGTGAATACAGGGGCACAAAGAGAACTGCTACCTTGAATTGCCCCTTTATAACTATGGGCTATTTTAATTATTAGATAATGCAACTGTCGCAGAAACCATTTCATACATAAAGGCAATGACTATTTGCATAGCTTACCACTGAAACAATCTAACAGTATGAGATTTATGAGTTTAATATTTGAACTCACTGTGGTGCTGTACTTTTTCGGCTAAATGTTGCAGTCCATGTGTTGTTTGTATTTTAATATGTGTTTTGAAAAAACATATATTTAAGATGAACTTTGTTTAATAAAATTGATTATAAAAATAGATAAGCATGATGTTTATATCACATTATGATGCTACTTTTCAGTTTTGTAACACAGTATTTATTTGTACTACAAAACATACAAAGCAAACCTGCAACTCAGTTCATGGAATTACAAATACTTCCCACTATCCCAGAAGTATTTTAAGATTATTGTACCCTGTATATTTGTTAGAATATACCAGGGGTGTTGTGTTTTTTTTGTCAAGTGTAATTTTAAACAACATTCTCATTCCATTCTTTTTCAAAATGATATGTGTAAAATATATTGTTTCAGGTATATAATAAGGTATGGAAAGCTATAACATGCTTATAAGAAATTTATGTTAAGGCCTAAAACATCTCTGTTATGAGTCAGATATGTCCCTTTTTATGCTTCCTTCATTTCTGAAACTAAAGGACGCATTACACAACAGATTTTCATTTGTATCAGTTTTTTTGTGGTAAGATGCACAGTATGACACATACCGTATATACTCGCATATAAGTCGAATTTTTCAGCACATTTTTGTGCTGAAAAAGCCCCCCTCGATTTATACGTGATTGAGGTGTATTTAAAAATTTTTTTAGGGTTTTTAATTTGTCGGCCGCCAGGGGGCGCAGTTTTTAGGCTAGCAACACCACAATTTCAGGGATTTTTCAAGAGACACTCCTAATGATACCATCCAAGTTTGGTAAAGTTTGGTTCAGGGGGTGCCCCCATCCCCCATTGTTTCCAATGGGAGATAATAATAGATGGGGCTACATTTTGAGGGTCCATAACTTTGGACTCCTTGAACCAAACTTCACTAAACCTGGGTGGTATCATCAGGATAATCTCTTGATAATACCAGCCAGGTTTGGTGATGTTTGGTTCAGGGGATCCAAAGTTATGGATCCCCAAAGTGGGTGCTTCCATCCCCCATTGTTTCCAATGGAAGCTAATAGTAGATGGGGCTACCGTTTTGAGGGTCCATAACTTTGGACCCCCTGAACCAAACTTCATCAAACCTGGGTGGTATCATCAGGAGGGTCTCCTAAAGATACTATGAAATGCGGGTACTGCTAACATAAACATTCCTCCCCTGACAGGCACCCTCAAATTTCCCCCAGATTCTCCCTTAAAATCACTCCCCCCCTTCTGAGTGGATTTAAAGGGAGAATCAGGGCTTACAGAGCTCGTTTACTGTTTTTCTTTGAAATAAATATTTAAAGATATTTAACCTACTGATGCCACAATTAATGTCATTTTATTGGTATCTATTTTTATTTTTGAAATTTACCAGTACCTGCTGCATTTCCCACCTTCGACTTATACGCGAGTCAATAGGTTTCCCAGTTTTTTGTGGTAAAATTAGGTTTCCCAGTTTTTTGTGATAAAATTAGCCTCGACTTATATGCGGGTCGACTTATACACGAGTATATATAGTACATCATTTCTGAAAAACCAACCACGTATATACACTCCAGTTAATTTAACTGAAGTCTATGAAGGAAAATGAATGGAAGATTATGATGGGTGATGAAGGTTTTGAGAACCAGAGCAGTATGGCAGCTTGTCTGTCTGATTGGGTTAGGCGGGAGACCTGTGCAAGAAAAATGTGTCACAGAGAGAAAGAGAGTTATATATATTGAAAATAAATACTGAAACATCAAGAAGATTGCTGATAATGCCTTGCTAACAGAAATAATAGATTTAAAAACTAAAAGTTAACACAAGATCTTATCTTTTTAAAAAATATATCTATAAGAATGTCTGTAATGTTGGTTTGTTCCCTAAGCAACAAACATAACATGATTTAGTATTGTGCAAACTATTTTGCCATGTGTAATAAAGACAGACTGACATTGTGATGAAAATAAAAGGTTCTGAAATGTTGCCTAAACATTAAACATTATCTCCTTAAAAATACTGTACTTATATTATAAACCAGAAGAAAGTGATCGACATTAATAGGAGCCTTTTGTTCAGAAGCCTCCATTATGTACCTTTTTTTTGACAGTAATAGCATTTTATTATATACTACAGCACCTTAACATATTCTTACAGGCATTTAAAAATGCTGTTGAGCAAAAGGAAATTAACCATCTTTATTCAGAGGGATTTCAAAACTTGTCAGTACTCCCCCCCACCCCAATTCTCTGTATATATAAAAAGTTGAAAGGAACTATTCTGATGTTAATTTGGATCAGCCTTGCAAACATACGATTCCAGGTCTCTAAAAAGAGCCCCATTTGAAGGAGTTTTAAAGCTGAACAAAAAAAGAGCCCTGGGGCACTACGACTTACATTTAACCTACTTCCTTGAAAAAGGAACTGCTTTGGTTAAGAATAAACTTCCAATAGCCCAGGTTCAAACCACACATACCAATATATTAATGGGGAAATTAAAAAGCCAGTAGTAAACCTACTGGGGAGCAAACTGAAGGTATATCAAACTTATTTGTTATATTATATCATTATATATTGTTGTAAGGAACTTAGAGCAATAATTTGGTTATATGAAATGATGGCTTTCTATGCTTTAATTGCAGGCAATTAACCTTTTGTGCATATATGGACAGAAAGAGTCACTTGTCAACAAACCAAATATACCTCTTGCCCAAAAAAGGTATGGGAAGAAAGATTAGAATTGTCCTGCTAAAACCCATCTGATCATTAAACAGCTATTTTAAAAAGGCATGTCTTGGTTTACAACAACAGGCAGACCAAGAGGTACGTTGTGATTTGGCAGCATAAAATTTACAACAACGTGTACTCTTAACAGTCTATTTGTAACTTGGAGCTTTAACTATTTTCTGCCTACCTTTCTGGTAAGTAAGTGGAAAGCTTGTTCACTAATTGTCAAGTTTCTTTCTCAGTGATTCCAGGGTGGGACACTCTCAACCAACAGGAAGTAGTTCCTCCTTAGATGCAGTCAGGGTCATTAACCTTTTTTGATTACTCCAACTGGGAAGGATTTTTCCCTGAGGCTGTTTCCGCACGGGGGAATGCAGCGCCCCAGGGACGGCAAAAACGCCATCCCTGGGGAGGCGTTCGCACAGCAGGCGCTGATGCAATGCAGCAGCACCGTGCTTGCGCCACCCAAGTGGCACAAAAAAGCCATTTTTGAACCTTGCTCCACGAGCGAGGTTTTTCAAAAGTGGCGCCTTTCATCTGCTGCCGTGCGAAAGGCAGCAGGTGGAAGGCGGCGTTTCCCTCCCGCTTTCCCCATCCGACCTACCTGCTCCTGCTGGCTTCCGTTGCATTGTGGAGGCCAGGGGACATGCCCCCCTGGCCTCCATGTCCAGAGCCGTTGCTCTGGCCAGGGGGGCGTGTCCCCTGGCCTCCACAACATGATGGAAGTCAGTAGGAGCAGGTAAGCCAGTTGGGGAAGATGCAGCCTGTGCGAAGGCTGCACCTTCCCCTGCGCCCATATTGGGACCGTCTGTGCGAACGATGCACCCCTGCTCAGTGCCCGTGCGGAAAGGGCCTCAGTCACCCACACCATTCAAGAAGCCACATAATTCCCAATAACTATAAAAAAACATATTAACTCTGTTACCTCGGTTTGGGTAGCAGGGTTGATGCCTGATTGTTCTCAATTACCACACCAAGGGTGAAAAATTTAATTCTTTATTTGGCATGTCAAATAGGCTCCACTATCAAAAGGCAAAAGCATAGAATCAGGCAGGATCCCACATTTCTACCATCCACCTCACCATGTTTTGATTACTTAGCCATTGACATCATCTTGATATGACTTTTTGCTCACATTTTACATATTTGCACATTACACCCTCTGCACACTTCCTCATATGACATATTTGGGGGGGGGGGGACGACAGTTTAGTCCTGCCTACAGGTGTGTGATTTAAAATACTAATGAGACTTGAGTCACTCCCTGACACTTGTCCTAAAGTGTCCGTTCAATAACCTTCTTGCACCTGGCTTTTCTATGCCTGCTAAGCCTCTATCTCACATCTGCAGGTGGTTATGCCCTACTTTGACCTTGCCTACCAAGGAAAGCTTTGTTCCGCTAATTTCCAGTATTGCAGGTGTTTTCTCTGCTGCAGCCTACAATTTCAACAAACAATTATTAAAAAGTCACTCCTCCTTTCCTCTGCTCCCTCTCTTTTCCTCCCCTTCTTTTTTCCTTTTTCCTTTTTCCTCCTTCCCCCTCTTCCCCTTCCCTTACTTTTTTTCCTAACCCATCCTTTAAAAACTTGAGGCTCCTCATGCTGGGTACCTGGAAACCTGGAAACGAGAGACATTATTGTTTATTGATGATCTGTTTTAATTAATTTAGTGAATATATTTTTTTAAATTGTAGTTATTTTGTCAGTCACCCTGAATCTTGCTTTAGTCGGGAAGGATAGGATGAATTGTTGTTGTTGTTGTTGTTGTTGTTGTTGTTGTTGTTGTTGTTGTTGTTAACAATAATAGTACAACAGCCATAACAGTGGCTGAAAAGAAAGAGTGTGGATAATTGATGTAGCAATACCTGGTGATTGCAGGGTTGAAGAAAATGAACAGCAAAAGATGACAAAATAGCACGATTTGAATGTGGAAGTTGAGAGATTAAGGCACAAACCAGCAGTTGTTGCAAGGATTATCAGCACTCTGAATGCCATACCAAAAACTTTGGAAGTCACTTGAACCATCTACATATTGATAAAATCAATTACAAAAGGTCACATTGCTTGGATCTGCACATATACTATGCTGATACACTATGACATCCTAGGTTCCTGGAAGAAACCTGTGCGTACAAAGGCTGAAGATCCAGCAGCTATGATTTCTAATCATGATCACCACCATCACCACCACTTCAGCCCCTGTTCTCAACTGTCTTTTACATAATCAGCTAAGACATGTGTTTTCTTTTTCTACAGTTTGTTTGACCTGCAAGTCCTCTGCTTTCAGTTCCATAGGGTAAATATAATCTGTCAATGTCACCATGAGGGTGTAATGCATAGTGAACAGCCATGAGTTTTCTTGCTTTCTGATCCAAACTATCCAGTTCACCTTTCATCCAGGTAATAATTCCAGCAGAGGTCCAGGGTAGAGCAGTCACAACCAATGGGATATACAAAAGCAGTGCATCCCAGGATGGACCACTTGAAATCCTTGTTAGAGGATTGAAGAATATTTTTCCTCCTTTCTTTTTTTCCCCTTGCCTGAGCTGAGAGGGGACCTTGTTGAAACGTGCAAAAGGCTTGACGTTGCAATTTTTAATTAGCTCTGAAAGAGCTGAAGCTAGCTTTGGTCTGGAGTCACCAGAGGGCTGAGACATCTTTTTGCTCTCTTTCCTGGGATTTGGCAATACCTTCTTTCCCCCTTGTTTTCTACCAACTATTTGTCTATGACATCCCTGAAAAGGTAGCTACTTTGGTCTGCAAGGTGGGATCCATCCACTTCCCAACTATGCAATCAGGCATTATGAGTAATAGCTGGACTGCATCAAGGGAGGCATCTTTTGTGAATGCTGCTGTCGAGACAGTTTTCTTTAAATCATCCTTCAGCTCTTTAGGTGTGTCCTTGTTATACCCTGTTCAGGATAAAGATGACAACAGATCTGAAAATTCATCCACCATTTTCTGGATCATCTTTGTTCTAGAATGCTCCACTTGGGTCCTAGTGCCTTGGAGAACAGAACTAGGTAGGCAATAGGACCCAAGTGGAGCATTCTAGAAAAAAGACCGTCCCGGAAATGGCAGATGAATTCACAAATCTCCTGTTATCTTTACCCTGGACAAGGTTTTTCTTATATAAGGCCAAGTCAGTCTTGTTGCAAGGATCCCTGAGTAGTTCATCCAACTTGGCAGAAATGTCAGTGTTACACGTCAGGTCAGCCTTGAGCACTGATCTCCTGGAATCTTGAATAGTAGGGCACTTCCACAACCACAGAATTGAAACAGAAAATAATTTAGTGGTTGACCTTGAGTCTGAAGGAGGCTTCCCTTCCATCTTGATGGCTCGTCAAAAAAAGGATGGATTAAAAAAAACCTACAGAAGTCCCTACAGGTCATATCTCATCCAGTGGAGCTAACGGAGTCCCGTTCATGAGGGCCCTTCATTCCACATACAATCTCCAGAATCAGAAAATCTTGGAAAGAAATGTAGCAAAAACCTCCCCAAAAGAGAGGTGTGTTTGCATGGCCATTATCAGATATTCCTCTTTCCGAGGGATATCCTCCTATTTCCTAGATGAGGACTGTTCCAAGTTTTCAAGGGCTGAGTCTAGAAAGGGACTATGTTTCTTATAGCCTGCAAAGTAGAGAGGCCTGCACCCACAGGAATCCATACCACTGTTGGCCTAGCAGACCTGAAATCACAATAGAACTGGCTTTTGCATCTAGAGTTATCTTTGTGATTGGTCCCTCTGTGCTGGACACCCATTTGCTCTGTATTAATGGGAGTGCTAATCTCCTTCTCTTCTTTAATCCAGGCAAGGATGTTAGAGTGAGCATTTTCACCTGATAAATCAGGTACTGGAAAATCCAGTAGTTTTCCTGGCTAGAAAACTAATGGACTTGTTCTGTGGAAGAAAAGGAGAAGCTGCTACTGGAAGTGAGAAGGCCCTTCCTCCAAACACTGTGGGATGTCAAGATCAGTCAGCCCAGCAGATGCCACCATCTTGCCTCACTTTCGAGCCTTGGCCCTAATGAGAGAAGGGGACTGGCCCTCTCTCAAACACAATTTTACACTGCCCAGTTTGGGCAGTGATGGTGTGAAGTTCTGAGTTTGGAAGGAACAAGCACCACTTCACCATACCTCTTTGTAATCACTTGGTCTGATGGAAGGTTGAATGGAATGACAGGATGTTCCTAGTGAAAACACAGAGTGATTTTAACTACATCAAGCCACAATAATTGACTACCACTTACCAAACAATTAAACAAAAGCACTGAATAAATTATTCCCAAAACAACTATTTAAATAGGGGAACAAAAAAAATCAAAGAATTACACCAGAAGTCCTCAAAGTGACACCCAGGCAACCATCATAGCACCTGCAGGTACTTCCCCAGGTATCTGCCATGTGCCTCAGGAAATTATGCAAGGCCACTGGGAAGGCAGTGGCCGACTGCTTTCATATAAATAAAGGAGCACTTAGACTTTTCAACTACTCACCAGAAAAGGATTCAGGATCTTAACAGGATTTGTGGAAGGATGTCAGAAACAGTGTTTTTAGATCTATCCTATATTTACTTGAAGGCAATAGTCATACATTTGTAATATTTGTAGAAACACTTGGTCAATTTTTTTTTGTTCAGAGAAGAAGATAAAAGGATGGTTTAAATGGTTTAGTTCCACTATATGGAAAACACCCATTATCAACATAACCATCAAGCAAAACAAAGAAGATCATAAATTGAAAGTTTAAAAACAAAACCTGGTGATTATGGTAATTTAGAACGTTTTTGCATCACATTTAGGTTTGGATTGCATTAACGGAAGCCAGGCATATATTATCACACACACAAAACAGAAAAAAAAACCCTCTCAAATTATAAGTGGCAACTGTCTCTCTATTTCATTCCAAGTACATTAATGGTTACCCTCAATTTTTAATAGATAAGTATAAACTTCTAAAACAATGCAAAAAAGCCCCATGTTGATTCAAGGTAAAGATGCAAAAATGTTTTAGGTGTGATCACCTTTCCTCTCCATTATAGTGATACTTTATTTCCATTATACTTGGCATTAATTAGCTTTGTATTATAACTTAAGTTATTATTTTTGTCCCATAAGGCATGAAAAATCTTCTGAGGTTATTTAGAAGTCTATAGAAAAAACTATGAAGTGGAGAAAACTTTTTAAAATAAAACATCTGAATTCACACAGAGTTGCAGGATACACTTCTTCAGGCATATTATGAAAGTATCTACATTTGTCTGCCAGCATGTGAGGTAGCAAAGGCCCAATTTAACACCCCTTTTAAATACATAAGACACACATACAAAGAGATCCAGACTAAACTGTCAGTTTCCATAGATTCCACTTTCTGCTGCATATCTCCCTCATGCCCTTCCTCGGGATCCCATATACCCTAGCAGAGGCATTTCATGGATATCAGCAAGCTGAAGTGCAAGAGAGACAGGAACACTGCAGCCAGTTGATGGGAAATTTCATCTGACTCAGTCCCAAAGAAGGGGAGCATAGTTCAAATACCTGTTTTGACTTTGGAAAAGAACGGTTCACTGCAAATAGCAGGAACAAATTGCATACATCAGCTACTCACAAAGCATGTTGTATGTACATCGAATCAGATAAAAATACTTTTGATAATTAATTTTCTCATTCTCATTAGTTCGTCAAAACAATCTGCACACTTTATTAATTATTAGCAGGGCCCGGCCACGTGTTGCTGTGGCTTACTGTGGTGAAATGGGAAAGGAACATAGCAGCAAATCAGTTGCAGAGGCCAGCAGTACTTGCTTATGGAAACGCGCAGGCTGATACTGTGCGATGTCATTGATGTGTGTGACCGCATTCTTGGGGGGGATGGAAAGGCACACCTCCCACACATCTAGGCTGGCTGGTCACGATCCTTTACCTGGGAGTAAGTTGGGGTGGTGGCAATGGGTGTTGCTTCTGAGTAAACCCTCTGAGAGGTGCGACTCAGCCATTCAAAGTATGGGACGGTTGCTTTATCAAGCTTACTCCTGAGTAACACGTGCCTCGGAGGCAACCTGGTTTTCTGAACTGTAACCTCAGTATTCAGGGAATCTAGGCTGGCTGGGCCATCCCTCCCCTCCCTTGCATGCCTCCCCCTCCATCCCTTCCCTCTCCCACCCTCTATTCCCTTGCATGCCACCCCTCCCCCTCCATCCCTTTCGTCTCCCTCTGCTAGGGTGGGTGGGTCATATACAGATGCTGGGCCCACTCCCTCCCCTCCCTTGCATGTCCCCTCCTCCATCCCTTCCCTCTCCCTCTGCTGAATGTGTATTTTATTTATTTATTTATTTATTAGGCTTTTATACCGCCCCATCTCCGAAGGGCTCTGGGCGGTGTACAGCAGATAAAATGACAATATAAAACAGTTAAACATTTAAAAGCAGCGATAAAACTAGAAAATTAGTTTACACAGTCTCAATAATATGTGGTTGGCGCCCAATATTCCAGTTTTAAAATTCCCTCTCCCCTGGAAAGGGAGGCATGGCGAGTCTCGTTGGATGGTATGTGGCCTAGATGTCAGGGCCACAGAAAGGAGGGGGGGCACCATTAGCGGCTGGTTTCTCCAAAGGCCCAGCAGAACAGCTCCGTCTTACAGGCCCTGCGGAACTTCCCAAGGTCCCGCAGGGCCCGGACAGCTGGAGGGAGAGCATTCCACCAGGCCGGGACCAGGGCTGTAAAGGCCCTGGTCCGTGTGGAGGCCAGCCGCACCGCTGAGGGCCAGGGACCACCAGTAAATTGGCCTCCCCCGACCGGAGAGGCCGTGCAGGGACATATGGGGTGATGCGGTCTCGAAGATACGACGGTCCCAGGCCACGCAAGACCTTAAAGGTCAACACCAACACCTTGAAGGTGATCCGTGTATGAGAGTAGGGGTGTTGTGTGGTAGCAGTGGGTGAGGCACAGAGAGTGAAAGGTACCTGTGTGTGAGGGGGGAACCCCACCTGACGTCTCACACGGCAATGGGTGTATGTGTTTCACTTCCACTTGAGTTAATTTCTATGTACTGTTTTCACTGCTCATGTCTGGCCATCTGAGCGAACATTCTAAGGGCACAAACATTCTAAAGGTGACAGTTACACACAGGCAGTTTTTAAAACTGCAACAGTTTTTACCTCTTAGAGTTTCATATCAGCTCAAATATCACAAAGCATATGAATAGGTTAGTTGCATTCTATTATTCCACTGTACTAATTCCAGAATTTTCTTCTGGTTCAGGGTGCTTCTTTCATCAGCCATAGACTCTTGCATTGGAGGACAGGGCCAGTAATCACAAACCGAAATTGTATCTAAGTCTTGACTAAAAATCTATATTGCAACCAATTCTATATTCTTGGAAGAATTTCAACACAATTTATATTTTGAAGCAATTTATATTTTGTTTGACATCATATTAATTATGTTTAGAACCACAGCCAAAATACTAGAACGTTGTTTTTTATTTAACGCTAGTGGGGCCTGGCCACGTGTTGCTGTGGCTTATTGTGGTGAAATGGAAAAGGAACAGTAGCAGCAAATCAATTGCAGAGGCCAGCAGTACATGCTCATGGAAACACGCAGGCTGATACTGTGCAATGTCATTGATGTGTGTGACCGCATCCTCCCTCACTTCTCTTCCCTTGCATGGCACCCCTCCCCCTACCTACCTCCCCTTTCCCTTTGCTAGAGTGGGTGGTTCATATCCAGATGCTGGGCCCGCTCCCTCTCCTCCCTTGCATGCCACCCCAACTCTCTGTCCCCTCCCTCACTTCTCTTCCCTTGCATGCCTCCCCCTCCGTCCCTTCCCTTTCCTCTGCTGAATGTGTATGAGAGTAAGTGTGTTGTGTGGTAGTAGTGGGTGAGGCACAGAGAGTGAAATGTACATGCATGTGAGAGGGGGAACCCCACCTGACGTCTCACATGGCAACAGGTGCATGTGTTTCACGTACACTTGAGTAATTGCCTATGTACTGATTTCCCTGCTTGTATCTGGCCATCTGAGCGAACATTCCAAGGGCACGAACATTCTAAGGGTGACAGTTACACACAGCTTCATGGCCTGGTGTGCCAGGAAAAAATGTTTTACGTGGCTCAGGTGTGTTGTCTGACAGCGGGGGGTACGTAAGAACACAGTCAGGGGAATGAGTAAGGGTCTGTGAAATTTTCAGAGCATTTGGGCCAGCAGGTGCGGGGTTATTCTCAAAGCAACAAACACATGGTTCCATTTTTACATATATAGATCTGTGTCTTATGAGCCATCAGACATTCAAAACAGAAGGAAGCTCTCTAAAAGGAGAACACATGCACATACTAAATATAAACATGACCATAATAGATATTTATCCAACTATAACTATGCGTCTGCCATTTCAAACAAGATAATATCTACTTGCCCATGAAATCTAGCGTTACAACTGATTTTATAGTTTAACAGTGAAATAAGCAGAATGGGCTTGTTATTTGCTACTCTGAGTATTCCATCACATTAATTTAGATCTAGACTTTGGTTGGAATAAAAGAAATACTATTTATTCTTTAATTCTTTAACAAGGGAAAGGCATGAATACATTTAAGTAAAACTGGTTATATCTGCAATACAAATTCCTTTTGTTTTTTTGAATAATTTATTTATTTAGTTATGCAATTATAGTTACAATGTTTTAAACACGTAAATAAAAGAAAAGAGAGAGAAAAGAAATAAAAAGAGGAAAGAGAATAGAGAGTAGATAATAGAAGGAGAAGCCAAAGAGAGAAACCCAAAAAATTAGTCCATTAAAAAAATCAAATACAACAGTAATACATAGACTGTAAACACACAATTATAATGAGTAAGCTGATCTGTTGTTAGTATGTCAACAGTCCATATATGAATGGATGGAATAATGCAAATCTTTCCATCGTTCAAATCTAAATTATACCGCTGACTCCCAAAATGAGTAAATTTCTTTTACAGACCTCTTGCTGAGTAAAAGCAACTCTTCACCCGATATTATACAGTGTTCCAGAAACAGTTTAAAAAGGGCCATGCAGCAGTTCCATGTACCATTGGGAAAGCTACCTGTGTATATATATTTTTTTATTTTAGTGCTGTTTCATCCTCTTTTTTATCCTTACAACCTGTGATGTAGATTAGGTGAAATACAATAGGGTAAGCATAAGTTTCATCTGTACAACTGTACCTCTTGAGCTTGTAAGTTCACTGTCTATCATTGAATATTACCTGAATAAACCCAGGACTTCTACATATGATCTCTCAAGGGTGTTTTTGCTAAATTTTACAGAAAATGTGCATCTGTGTTGAGCAGACAGAGCCAGAATGATAAACACATTAAATAGTTTATGTTTCAGTTTAATGTATTCAGCTTATTTGCTACCTTTCCCGTTATGGGCTTAGGGTGGCTGTCAACATAGAAAGCAATAAACCCACACATTAAAACAAATTTAAAAACATGCATGGCAAGTAAGCAATCTAATCTTAAATACTAAAATACCAAAAATTTCCACATCTCAGTCAATGGAGTACAACTCACAGAAAAAAAGGAGGGGAAGTATTTTTGATGATAAATTAACCATAGCTGCCTCAACCATATGCCTGGTGGAACAACTTTGTCTTATAGTTCCTACAAAATTACATCAGGTCCCACAGGACCATGGTCTCACAGAACAGAAAATTTCACCAGGCTGGGGCAAGGGCTGAAAATGTCCAGGCTCTGGTTGAGGCCAACTGGACATCTTTCAGGTCAAGGATCACCAGTAAATTGTTAGTTGCTTTTCGAGGAGATATTGGGAGAGACAGTCTCACAGGTTTGATGGCCCAGACCATTCAGAGTCTTGAAGGTAAGTACCAGAACCTTCCACTAGATTTAGTACTCCACCTGGAGCCAATGCAGCTGGCAGAGGACTGGCTGAATGTGCATCCACCACAGGATTCCTCTCCGAACCCATGCTGCTGTATTCTGCATTGGTTAGTTTCCGGAGCAAGCCTAAGGGTAGCCCTGCATAGAGCGAGTTGCAGAAATCAAGTCTAGAGGTGACAGTTGCATGGATCACTGTAGCTAGATCAGTTTTGGATAGATAGGGCACCAATAGTCCCACCTGGTGCAGATGACAAAAAGCAAAACAAGCAACATATGTGATCTCAGCTGCCACAGAAAAGGAGGCATCAAGGTGCGATCTGAGACTCCTGACAGTTGGTGCCAGGGTTAATTGCACCCTGTCAAGAGTTGGCAGTTGACAAATATGTGTATAAAACATACAGGAAAACAGTCTAAAAACAATGGAAAACATTTTCACACTCTATAAGAGATGCCATCTTTATATAGCTATATTCTTATGAATATATAGAACATGAAGTACTAACAATACAAAATAAGAGTTTATTCAGAAATTTGAAGGTGTAAAGTCTAAAACAGGAATTATAGTTTCATTTCACACTATCAAGACTTGAAAGTAACTTCACTTTCCACTTTGATCTCCCCATGCATAATCCTTATGACAGCATAGTGTAGAACCAGGGCGATGTAGTGGTTAAGAGCAAGTGGACTCTAATCTGGAGAACTGGGTTTGATTCTGCACTCTTCCACACGAGTAATGGAGTATTATCTGGTGAACCACATTTGTTTATCTACTCTCACATTCCTGTTAGATGTCCTTGGGCTAGTCACATCTGGTCCCACAGGAATTATTATTTGTGAATGTCTCTTTCAAAAATTTTGTGTAAACATTCTACCAAGTGATTTCCCTAGTTTACAATTGGCAGTCACAGTAGCACCTGATAGTAGGCAATAGTCTACAATAGTTCATAACCTCCAAATGGTGCAACTTGATTTACATAATGTTATTTTCAATAAAAACACAGCTACATTTGAATACTGAACAATGCAGTTAACTTACTGCAGTTAACTTATCGCTGAGAGGTATAAAATATTACCACATCCAACACTATTAAAAAGTTTTTTGTGTGCAAAAGGCCAAATTCAGGCCTTTAAATCTGGTTATGAATCTCCCCCGTTCTCTCCTCGCAATGACAGAAATCTGATGGGTGATGTGACAATGACAGTTGGTTCAGTTTAAATTTGCATATCCTTCCCAATATGGGCAAATTTTGTATGCTGATTTTGTATGTTTATTTTATGCCAATAAAGGCTTGTGACTACTCATATCCTTCCCAATATTAAAAATTATGTTATTATTTTAGATGAACACTGAATATTCTTTGTTACATTTTGTAAGGCACTCTGAAGACCAAATATCGAGCAGATGCTATATACATATGAATATATACCACTGCTACTACTAAAGTCCTAAACTTTTCTAAAGGCACTTCTTTACACATCGGAAAAGAACACATTCAACTTTGCTCTTTTCTTCCAATGCAACACCATGTCTTTATCATCTCCTTTCCCCCTGTAATAAATATTATCTCTTTTTCCCTGGTACAGAAAATAATTTGGGTGAACTCTGAACTGCATTCAACTGTCATTAGTAATGACTATAGCAGAGAAGAGCAATACCACACACATAAGAATGAAAGGTGCAAAATAGTTCAGAATTTTTCTATTCATGTTTTCTTTTTTAAAACATATCTTGCTAATATCTTTATGAAGGCATAAATATGACTCAGAATAAAAATGTGTAGTTAACCTTTAGATAGAAACAAACTGCTGAAACAGAACACTTGTTTGCTTTTAGTCATGCTACTCTCAGTATTCCACAAGTTACAATATATTGATGACTACACTTTAATACAAAAAGAAAATTAATGTTATTGTCAGCCCAATCCACCTGACACTGGATTGGTCCACTGACAGCCCAATCCAGAGCTTCGGGCAGATGGGGACACCCTGTTGCCTTCAGAGGGATTTCTGGTGGTGAGGGGAGGCTAAAAATAAAACAAAACTTCTCTGCTGTGATAAAACCCTCCATTGGGCTACATGAAATTATGCTACCCAACAGAGTGGAGTAATTTGGAGCTCAGGGTCACAGCATAACTGAAGGCCATGACAGCATGGAAACCAACTAATGTTGGCTCCAACCACAACCATGCCTCAAGAATGCCCTAATGTACTGGCAAGGCCAGCTGCGTTGCGGGAGCATTGACACAGCACTTAGTGCTGCAGCTGGGTATCTTGGAGGGTTGCGGTGGCGGCACACTGGCTTATTTGCTCCTCTGCCAGGGCAAGTCCCCTGGGGAGGCAAATCCACCAGTGTGGCCCCATGCCACCTTCAGAAGTCACTTCAGCATGCTCATCTGGATTGGCCTGTAAGTCTCTTTGTCCTAAAAATATCAAGGACTGTAGTGTTATAATAACAAGGAATGCACTCATTAAAGTGCACTATGATTCCTAATTTTAACATAACATCAAGAACAACATTCGCCCTCTTCACAAATATTTGCCAAAGAACAAACATTTTTTTGAAAGCAATGTGTTACATTCTTTGCCGTTGAATTAGACTTTGACCAAAAAATAATGATTTATTTACAGTGCAATTCTATGTGGAATTATGCCAGTCTAAGCCTACTGAAATTAATGGGTTTACAGTAATTCTCTTTAGGATTGGTCTGTTAGTTATTTAAAATACTGATATTCTGATTTTATGGTAGGACTAGACTCAAAATGGTTTACCTAATCAAAGCTTAAAATCATCCAGAAATACAGAAAATAACAGTCCCATCCGGGGAAAAGGAAAAACCCCCACTGGAACCAGTGCACCCCTGCACCAGTGGAAATGCTTGTTCTGTTGGCACAAGATATAAATGCACTGGTGGAAAGAGTATCTATCCAGGTGACCGGGTGCTGCCCAGCTCTGCGATACTCAACACTGGAAGCACATCTGTCACCCAAGCCAGTCAGCACAAAATGTTGCTGCAGCCTGGCCAGAAGCATTCAGGGGACGGGTTGGTGGAAGGGCCAACTGTATTAGCTTCCAGACGCCATTTGGCTCCTTTGCACCAGTGGCCGAGATTTGCCATGATGTTCGTAGCGTGTCTCTATTTTGCACTATGGGGGAGTGTGAGGTGAATTATTTTTTCTTTTTTTCTCTCTCTGGGTTTCCTGCACCATGGAAAAGCCCACCACCTGACAGCTCTGGATGGGTCTGTAAAACAGGGGGAACTTGCCCCCTCAAAAACATAACATAACAACATCCAAAAACCAATAGACTTTTTTGGCATCAACAATTAAATACCTCAAAAGTTTGTTTAAGCCATACTGCTTTGCAGAATTTCCTAAACAATTCAATGAAAAATATTTCTAGCTTGCACTGGCAAGTTCTTCAAAAGAGTTGGAGAACCAACAGACAAGGCCTCAGTCCAAGGCTAGAACACATTTCACTGCTTTTCAGAAAGGAACAGTTAAAGCTTGAGAAGATTATGGAAGTTGCCAAACAGATCTATATAAGAAAGGAAGTATTTAAGACAGAGATCCCCAACCTCTTTCGGCCTATGAACACCTTTGTAATTCTAGCACAATTATAATATGGCTGCTGCCAGAGGCAGAGCCAATCACAAAATAGATAACATAAGAGGCAGAAACAACAACAGAATGTCAGGGACTGATGTAATGTACAAGTCTAATAGTAATTCTTCAATATTTCAGGCAAAAACTTGTATAAACATAGCACTTATTTAGAGTCATGTACTTAAAATCCTTGCACTCTTGTGGCAGCTGCTGCCAAAACAACTTAAAAAAAATCTGCACAGCCAATCAGATCTTCAATGGTCAAACATAATTCCCCACAGGGCCCCCTGCTTTCTAAAAACAGCTGTCATCAACAGGCACAATGGCACCCATGAATACTTACACTGGGAATCCCAATCTAATATATAAAATGTCCAAGGTTATGGAGCTTTAAAGGTTAAAGTCAACACTCTGAGTTGAATACTATAGCAAATGCAATGCAGCCAATGCAAATATTTAACAATCAGGTTCACAGATATATTTCACTCACGCTAACTATTGATATGCTGCATTTTTAACCATCTATAGCTCCCAAACTGACCTCAAGAGTAGTCTTTCATAGAGAGCATTGCCCTGTCACAAGATTACCATAAAATGGATTAGTGTGGCGACTAAATCCATGAAGGTAGACAATTTCCATGCTAAATGTATCCAAAAAGGGTAACTCCTTGGCACTAGGTTCATTATTCTCCAATAAAAGATAGGTGCTGCAAGACTTTTGTATTCTCAATTCAGCCTGTCAAAGATAGATTCATTTTATTTAAGGCCTCATCTTTCCCACAAAGAGGATGTACCCTGGGGCCCACTGAACCATACAGTACAGCACTCTATTTCAGTACAGCACTCTATTCAACTAGTTGCCCTAGAGAGCCAGCTCTGATGCTAAAGTATTCCTTGTATTTAGAGGTTTACCACTAGTGAGTGTGAATGTTTTCTTCAGTCATCACGGCTAATAGCCATTGTCAGACCTGTCGGCCAAGAATCTAATCCCCTTTTAAAGCCATCTAGACCCTAACAAAATCCCACAATTTACAGGACAATCCTGAAACTAAACTCTACTGAATAAACTACATAAGGGCAAAACTAGAAAACATGGATATTTGCAAGGATGCCCCACTTCTCCTATGTTTTACTGGATCAAAATGCCCTGTTTTACTGGGCATCACATCACACCACACTACACCGGTCCTGATCAGAACTGGACTCATGGAACACCTTAATGGAGAACTCGCTGCTTCAAAATGGCAGGATTACCAGGGACACTGTATTGGTTAGTTCAGTCCTAAAGTTATGAGCAAGATTCCAGGCAGACCGCCACTGTTAATTACTTGTCAAGTCAAGAAGTATGTTTTTCTGCCAGTCCTGCTCTATTTACGTCATATTCTAGCATTATGGGACAGGGATAATAAATCTTCTTTATTAACTTTTTCTACTACATGCATAACTTTATTTTTTAACTTTTTTTGCTCTTTTCACAGCTGACCTATGGTGACCCTGTAAGGTTTTCAAGGGAAGAGAAGTCTGAAAGAGGTTTGCCAATGCCTGCTTCCACATCACAGCCCTGTTATTCCCTGGAGGACTCCCATCCAAATACTTGCCAGAGTCAAGGCTAAGAGTATGTGACTGGCCCAGCTAGTGTCCAAGGCAGATTGAAGATTCCAGCCTGGGTTTCCCAGATCCTAGTCCAACCCTTAACCACTACAACATGCTAGCTCTTACAAAGTTTTATGCCTGTATCATATTCCACCTATTGTTTTCCTTTCTCCAAACTGAAAAGGCCAGGACTCTTTTTTAGTAAAGTATAATGGGATATTTTTAAAATATCCTTATTTATCCCATGTTTAATAATAACAATTATACACCAAAAGAAGAAAAAATAAAGAAATCTGCCTGCAGTGGGTGAAATTATTACAACATGACCTGAATTCATTCCTAGATTATAGACCCACATATCCAGGCAAAACAGAGTAACCCACATTTATCATTGTAGACTTCACGGGTTTTGAAGGATGAGATTAAACTAGATTTTACAGAGATCTGGATGAAATACTTGTATCTTCAATTTGTTCCTGGCTCACCGGTGACATAAACAAGCATAATACTTCCACAACAGCAGTTCTGTCCTTTATCTAAGATCCAAATAAGCATTTTTTTCCAAATTAAATTACAAGTACAATTTGTATAAAGGAAGAAGACATTCTAAAGGATCAACTTATAGGAAGGAATGATAACAGCATTAGTGTCTTGTAACGATTGTCCAAATATGCCTTTAAAGGTGTTGGATGGGGAAGGTTGGGGGGGGGAGATTCAGTTCTACAAATATGTTCCAAAAATTACATGGTAGAGAATATTGGTAAAACAAAAAAAAACATTTACTATTAATGTTACTGACTCTTTGCCAATTGATGCATATGTCTCAGAGAATCAGTATCCTGTATACAGTGGATGCTTTTATGCTAATTTTACAAATATCCTGAATATTTGTGACTGAATGTTTTAAATTATAGAGCCAACTAAAATAAATAACTTGGGGAGGGGATTGGTATCTGACTCCGTTCTTCAATAAAAGCATGTCACACATAAGAGGAAATATTGTTTGTAAAAAATTCTGTAAACATAGGCTTCCGGAATCAATCAAGTTTAGGATTTTCATATTACAAGAGTTCAGTCTGTGCTTTTGTGTTAAAATTCCCGTTGCTCTATATGAAAAAAAATCTGCATCTCATTATCTAAAGCTGTAGAAGCATTTTTTTAAAAAAATGGAATGAAATAATTTAATTCTTACTGACATACTGTAAAGCATTCTGCCTTAGGTTAATTCTACTCATTATAAATAGTACTGTTTTACAGGACAAACAGGAAAAAGTGAAGACTATCAACATCAAGAAATAGTGCTTTCATATTTATGATGCTAGACATACGCTGGCCATCGACTATTAGAGCAGATACAGAATCACAGAAGCAGGGAGGTTGGGATCCTGCCCATACGCAGAATAATATTTCTGGAGAAGAGCCATAGAACAGGTATGAGAAGCACCATTTTGTATCACAATTAATTACAGCAAATTAAAATAATGTACAATGTTTGACTAATACATACACATATCATGTGTACATTATATGCAATTAAGTTTAAACAATAGCAGCATTTAAAGGCACTATTAACAGACACAAATTCAAATACTGAACCTACATAAATAATATCATGAATCACCATAATTGTATTATTAATATCACACTAATGATATATTAGCAATTAAAAGGAATCCTGTAAAGTAGGCTAGGGCGGGTAATAATGAGTAACAATAATCACCAAATGAGTTGGATACTATGAGTACATTTGAACAAGTTTTCATCATCAAGGACCAGATCAACAGAGGCCACAGAAAATCAGGCTTTGCAGATATAAAGTCGGGATTTGGTCAGAACCCAGAAACACTAATATACACAGTTTCAAATTACTTTGAAAATGTAATTTAAAAAAAACACCATACGACGGACGCTTTTCACCTTGTAAGTGAAAAAAATAATGGCACTGCGGTCCATCGAAAATGTGGTCAAAATAAATATACCAAGTAGGGCCAGTAAAACATATGGATTAATACACTAAGAAAGAATGAAAACTTAAATGGCTACTATATCTGAATATATTTCACTGTACAAGATTTTGAAATACACCTTTCATTCTACAGCTATTTCATTTTCTTTCATATTTTCATCAGCAGCCAAAATATAGCACAAGTTATATCTTTCAAGGCAGCCAGTTATTTTAACAAGATGTATTTAATCCACAAGAGTACTTAAAAGCAAAAGACTACTGTAGTGTTGATAATGGCAAATGGCCACAAAGGGCCCATAAACTTTAGTCACTTATGAGGTGGCAAAGACATTACACTCTGCATTTTTCCAAGTCTACCGTACTTCACAGGCATACTATTCAATGAATTGTAACCAGTTCATAGGTTAAAACTTTATGTTCACACTCAAATGATCTATGTTCTGTAAATAACTGCCACTTTTCCTAAGCATTTTATGTTAATAAAAAGTTGTCACAAAGGTTATTTTGTCTTGCTATAAATGGGATTTTCCACAACATAAATTTTAAGTCTTAACTAGATTGGGAGGCTTCCGTTAAAACCACTAATATGTTCTGCTAAGTCTCCTTTGTCTTCACTCCGATTTCCTATGTTGTTTTAAAACAGCTTTATTGACATGAAATTCTGAAAACATTAGCATTTGGAAGCTTTAAAGTCTACCACTGTTGTTATTAGTAGATTAAGATCAAGAGTAATATCAGGCTATGAAGGAAGTGCAAAATCATATTTTATAAGAACAGTTTTGTCTTTCATCAAATCATTTGGAAAGGATAAATTACAAATGCATTTGCTACAGTCAGAATATAATCTGAATTGTTTCCACATTGTACTTCATCATAAAATTGCTGACAAGTTTGATTTGTAAGAGATGCTTACACTTATACGTATTAATGATCAGCTATGATATACCAATGGCATGGATCCAGGACAGTTTGAGTACATAAGCAACAAGTATTCAAAATGTACCACCCCTAAATTCTTTAGAAGTTATCTTGGTTTAATAAACAGATTGATGAAATGGGGAAGATTAAATGTAAGTACATGTAAAGTTCTATCATTCAAATTCTGGGGACAATAAGCCAGATTCACTCAAAACAGTTAATGATCACATAGAAAGCTTTTTAAAACAAGTACTTTCAATTCACATGCATATAATGCTTTTTAAAAAAATCAGCAAACTCAAAACTCACAACTAGATCAGCATCAAGGATTCCATCCTGCAACTAATATGTTGCATGTAATGTATGTAGATATCATTCTCTTAAATAAAGTAGGAGACTCACTTTAGTTGGTGGATGTAAAACATGGAAATATAGAGCTGGAAGAGACCTCGAGGGTCACCAAGTCCAATGTCCTACCCATGCAGGAAATTCACAGCGACCTTCCCACCACTCCACAGTGACCCCTGCTCTATGTCCAGAGGTTTAGCGCACTTATTCTACAGGATTCTTCTGAAGTTGTTAACACTCACGTTCAAAACGTCAATAGCAATAAAGGAATCATAGGCAAACACATAATGAGTGGGTGCATTCCATCCAATAGGTACAGTACATTATTTCACATTATAAAAGTTATTGGTACTGACCCTTTTTTATGCTAAACATCTTGTTTAGAATGTGTTATGAGTCAAGTAGCAAAAAATGTATTTAGAATGTGTTTAGAATGTGTTATGAGTCAAGTAGCAAAAATATCAATAGTACATTCCCCCCTAGAATTGTACAATTTCAGACTGCTCATGAAGAATTTTATCTCTGAATGTGTTCTGTCAGCTCTCCACATGTGGAAAGGGGTTTTAACCAGCTCCCTGATGGACTATATTTCTATGCACAACAAGATTTCATGAAATAGACCCCAATCCCACCCCCACCCTCCACACACACACACTTTCATGCAATCTGAAAGAATGTTCTTTTTTTGTATGCTGGAATAGAATCTATGCAGTGACATACTATAGTGAATAGAAAAGCCCTCCATAAGCACAACAGTAGCATTCAGACAAACAGGCATTCCAAGGAAGATGGTAACAAGAGAATTAGAGAATCCTGCCATCAAATCCAGAAAATTTCCTAGACAAAAAGACATCTTATCAATATTTATATTTTATCTTCCACTCCAGTGATCTTTTTTTTAAAAAAAAAAAAACCCACAGGTGAAAGTACCAAGACTGGAGACACATACAACCTTTAGCTGACAATTTACAGGGAATATGCTGTAGAGGAGTCACGACATTTGTGTCAACATATAAAACACGCATTTTTATTTCATGTTCATTTACACATATGAGAGGGCCCTAACGGTAACACAAAATGAATTTTTTTAATGATCTGGCAGTGACACTTTAATGCAGCATCAGTGGATTACAACTAAAGATCTTTTTTTGTACTTAAAGAAGGCCTGTGTCTGTTTTTCTGCTCTTTCATACACACAAAGCAATTTAAATACTCAATATTATTAGATAAGGAAACTAACTTGGTTCAAATTAAATCTGAGAAAAATGAGATCACTAAATTCCTAGCTTGATAGTTAGTAATAAATAATATGCTCCTATTCAGTCTGCACATTAAGTCTTTTATACAACCTGGAGACACTCTCTTATGGCTGTGCCCATTATATTGTAGCCATAGAAACTGACACATTTATTTCTTGGATTGAAAATATTAATATAATGCAGCAAATGGGAATTTAATCTAATCTGCTGATGCTAGGATGAAGTCAGGAAAAGGCTGCAGTGCCTTTACAGCAAAATGCATATTATATCTGTTGAGAACTCTTGTTATTATTGATTATAAAGTTCAGTTAACAGCTGAAATATTGCATGTTCTTTCCACCTTTAAGCAGGCTCACTGAACAAGAGTCAGCATTGTATCTGAGATTAATTTTCTTTTTCACAAGAAAAGACAAAATTCGGAACAAAATGGATTTCAATAAAATGTTCTTAACCTACTACAAAAAATCTTTACATGGGGAAATAGATAAATTTAAAACAATGCACTTCGCAATTAGGTCTCAGTAATGTACCAACTGTGTGTACAGAACTGTGTGCAGAGGTTCAAATTCCCACCCTTCAACTCGTACAGGATAGGCTTACATAAATCCCTGGAGAAATGGACTGATAAAGTTTTTATTCTGTATCACAGCCAGTTTACCAGGCGATGACATGGAAAGGGAAGAGGGGGTCTATCTGTCCAAAATCTGTCCCCCAGAGCAAGCACTACAACGCAGGACACACTCCAAACTCCACATGGACTTCAGGATGTGGCCCACCTGTTCAAGGCTGGGCTCAGCAGGACCCATCATCAAACTGAGTGATGGGTCTGACCTGACTGGAGGTAGAATTTTGGGGCAGAGACATCAGTATAAAGCTGGGGGCAGTCAGACCAAGTGCTCAGTTAGATGCTGGGCTCAGTCTGACAGAACTGAGCCTTAAACAGCAGGCTTAAAGCATTCAATTTAAAGCTGGACCCAACCAAGCCAAACCCAGCATTGAACAAGTGCCCTGCCCTTGAATCCCAGTTGAAGTTTGGGGTGCAATGCAGTGGCCCCCAGAGGCTGTGGGGAGTAGGCTGGTGCCCCTTGATAAGCAGCACTCAAGATATGTGCCTTCCCTTATCCCAACCTAGATATGCCTCTGAAGGCGAGACCCTGCATCTTTCAGACATGCATCTAGCAGCTCCTGCCACTTATATGCATAACCTACATACTATCCTAGAAAAAATGGACCCTTATTGGGTAAATGTTTGAGGGTTAAGAGATTTAAATTGCAATCCTTAGAAGGCTTTCCTGGGAGTAAGCACCATTGAATAAAGTTGGAATTGCTTTTGAGTAAATCTGTTTTGAGTGCAATGACTGGCCTTATTCTTGGTTCCAGCAATCAGTATAGTGTTTATAGTGATTACCAGAATCAAGAGACTCTTCCAATTTGTCTCACAGTCTACCCTCAGATGTGCCATGCATATAAAAGTTGTAATCCCCAGTTTTGCACATCTACAGTATAAGAGGGACGAGGACTACCCTGGGTTTCAGTTTAGTATATGCCTGTTAAATCTGAAGAAGCCCAGATTCATATTTATTTTATTAAAAAAAAGATGTAGTACAGAGGAGGTAGCACAAAGTAGTTTTTTTTTCCCACAAGGAGTAAATTTATTCCTTTAATTACATATTACAGAGGTTATAGTGAGACCAAAGAAAACCCATCAACACATTGCATAAATCCAGAACAGATAACTATGTACATTACTGAGGCCATCAATTGGCATAAACTATATATTTTAAATTAATTTGTTAGTTTTCTCTTTCTGAACTTCCCAATATTAAAAGGGAACTATGCATTCCTTATTGACTACTTCCTTTTCCAGTCCATTACAGGCTGTGGAAAACTAAAGGCTACAGCAGACATTTCCAGGGTTGAGGAATAAAAGAAAGTGGGAGCTGGAGACAAGGGCTTAAAAAGAACTTTTCAAACATATCTTTGTTTAAAGAACCAAAATAAATATTTTAAAAGATGTAACTGCCTTTTTCCAGTTGGAAAGACTTTTTAATGCAATACAGCAAAATGTGAGAAATATATATTTCAATATTTATATTTGATGACTTTTCTCTCCAATAGGAACCCAAAACAGTTTCCAAATTCCAACTTTCTTCTCAAATATGCATTTCATCCTAACCACCTTGTGAAGAAAGTAAGGCTGAGAGTGGCTGGCATCTAGTGAGTTCTAAGGCAGAGTAGGAATTTGAATCTGTGATCATAACTAGAAATTATAGACACATAATTTCAGTAGGTGCTTTTTCACTTACAGCTACTTGAATCTGTGTAAGTAGCTCCTACATTCAGCTTCCGTTCCATTTGAGTATGGACTTAGCCATGCTACTATATGCTGAACACCTTTTTGTACTACTAGACTCTGTCCGTCGACCTGTTCTCATGCATAAAAATGTCTATTTTCTTCTGTGAAATGTTGGAAGGTAAGTAATATAGTCTTTTTAAAAAGTTATAAACAGTACTTTTATGGAACATAAGAAAAATCCTATGGTGAACTGATTAAAGACCCACACAAAGGCAAATACAGTCTGAACCATGAGAACAGACAAAGAGTTGTGCTGTTGTTAATTTTCAGGTCCAAACAATCTGTCCATAAATATTAACTTCTATTCGAGTAGATCAAATTTAACACTGGCTCCTAATAATAAGTCATAGTGTTCGAGAACTGACTATCCTTTACAATGGTGGTGTACTACATAAATTCAGAAGATATATTCTGACAGATGAAGCATTGTTGAAAAGCAAAGTAACGCACTTTGTCCTTGAAATGTTAACATGAAATGCCATAAAATATTCAAATAATAATTTACTCAATCTTTCAGGGTAATTAATTAAAATGCTCTAGGTGTTAGAGAAAATCACCTTGAGCTCAAAATTGGACAGTCTCTTCTTCTGCAATCTGCATGCAAGCTGCTTCAATGGACTGCCACATGCTTTTCCAGTTATGGTTTTTGATTTCAGCAGATAATAAATAGCCAGGATCTAATTTTGCCATGTCAAAAGCGATTATGTTTCACAAGAAAAGGTGGTGTGCTTACCTACCAGATGAAGGTGAAACATAAAACCACTTTTATTTATGTGATGTGTCCAAATTCAACTCAACCTGGCACTAGGCACTGGGAGTGTGTAGACTTTAACTGTCATGTGGATTTATGTACCCAAGAAAGTGTCAAATATAAACATAAATTTAATCAAGGGAATAAAACTTTTATTATCAAAGAAACAAACAGAGTTTTTGACAAGTAGTATAAATTATATTAATATATTTTGTTCATATTTTTTCCAGAAGGTCAAAGGAAAGAAAAAAATGTGTTACTGATGAAATGAATAACACTAATATTAGCAGCAATATTTTAAACATAAATTTATGAACTACCACAGTTGTACTACAATCAAAATATCATAATCCTGCCCCTATTGATTACAAGACGATAAACCCAAGACATTACAGAACAACAGATAATCAAGAGTATGCATTATTCTGCAGTTTCCTCAGCTGGGTCATTATGGGACTTTATATTAATGGTTACAAAGAAAATCATACATGATGAATAAAGATGCCATTATCAATTAATACAGACAAAGGACCATAGCCATATTTGGTAAATGAGGTAGTTTGTGGTGTATGAAAAGACAATGCACAGACACTGTCACATACATCACTGTCTAGAACTCTAAGCAAGTTAATGATATTTTTGTACATTTGCCCAGATACATGCCAACACATTTGTTGGGCAAGTATTAACTCCAAATTAAATAGAACAACTATTATATATATTTTTAAAGCTCCTATTAATTCATCAATATGTACTGAAATAGTGATACTTCCTAGCATATGAAGTATTGTGCTACTGGGTTCTACGTAATAACCACCAGTCAGTGTTTAACATTGTTGTACAACAGCGAACTGGGTTAACTGCAACAATTTCTATTTACTTCATCCTACTG
The DNA here is from genome assembly GCF_021028975.2 of Sphaerodactylus townsendi. NCBI lineage: Eukaryota > Metazoa > Chordata > Lepidosauria > Squamata > Sphaerodactylidae > Sphaerodactylus > Sphaerodactylus townsendi. Next base: position 56,785,139 of record NC_059433.1, read on the forward strand.
AAAAGAAACCTTATCACCTTTCAAACGTACCTTTATGTTTAGAGAAGATGGGCCAACTGCAGCTCCTGCTAAGGCATAGAACTGGACTAAAATGCATGACATAAATAAGGGGGGGGGAGAGAGAGAGAGAGAGAGAGAGAGAGAGAGAGAAGTATTTTATATGGTTTTATTTTTCTGGGTTTTTATTAGCTGGATTTTAACATTAATGGCTTTTAATGATTTTATGTTTGTATGATTTTTTGTTTTATTTTGGGAGTTATCTTAAGCAGATCTCTGAAGCAGCAGCAAATAAATATTTGAAATAAATATAAAATATTGTATCATGTATTTTGTTTGACATCACAGCTACCAGTTCTTTAGCAGTTTGTTGGCCTTTCATTACATAGCATTCATGCATATTCCAGCAGGGCTGCCTTCTGAATCTGACAGATGTTAATTTTGTCGATTTGAAGATGTTTCAAGGGCTGCCCTAGCATTTTCAGAATAGTGCCCAGGGTGCCAATCATCCCTGGAACAAGCTCAGCTGGTTTGTGCCATTAGTAATATTGAAATTATTCAGAGATTTAAAATTATTCAGTTTCAAAGACCCACGTGACTACTGCATACACTGCCCACCATTCCACCGAGCACACATAACTACATTACTATTACTATTAAATGTGCCGTATATACTCGTGTATAAGTCGACCCACATATAAATCGAGACACCTAATTTTACCACGAAAAACTGGGAAACTAATTGATTCTTGTATAAGTCTAGGGTGGGAAATGCAGAAGCTACTGGTAAATTTCAAAAATAAAAATAGATACCAACAAAAATGTTTTATTTATTTCAAAGAAAAACAGCATGGTGTCCACAATAACTTTAAAAGTTCTGAAGTGGAATATATAACTCTCACAGACAGTATCTCTTCAGAGTTTCATAGGGAAGATGCTCAACAAGATCCCCCTTTTAAAAAGTCCCTATAGGTTCTCCTTCAACACGAATAGCTTATAATTACACAGTGAAGTTGCTTGCGTGGTGATGGCAGCCACTGCCCCAAAGCAAGTCTTTTTTGCAGGTCTGTAAGCTCAGCTGGACAGAAGTCCCACCTGCTTTCCAAAAACACTGGGTGGGTGCCGAGAAAGGTGCTTGCAGTGGCTGCACCCCAGGGCACCCTGTGTGTGTGTGGGGGGGATTTCTGCCACCATGGGCTCCAGTGGTGTGGATTTCCCAATGAGTATGGCTCCCTAGCATTCATGGAGCTTTCTGGCCAGAACAAAAATTATGTAACGTATAAATTTAATATTTACTATTCACACCTACTCACTGAATATTCACTGTGAATGAAGCTGCTAGCCACCTGTAGTGCAGTGAAGCAACAGTCCAAGGCTTACCTGGGAGCTGTCTACATAGCAGGGAGCAGGTGCAGAAAAACACCCTCAGCTCCCAGCCTTTTTTTGCTCACCACCCACTCCCCCCCCCACCTGCTCGCCACCCGTTCACTAGCATATAAGTCGAGGGGGGGGTTTTCAGCCAAAAAATGTGCTGAAAAAGTAGACTTATACGCGAGTATATAAGGTATGCATAAATGTGTGTGTGTGTGCGTGTCCTTGATGACGGGTATTGGAGAACATGGGCTATTTACTTCCATTCATCACACAAGGCATGCAGCTCCAAGAGGCTTGCAGAAAATCAACCCTTCAGCAGTAGCTGTTTCAAGATGCAAACCACCTGTCAACTCCCAGACCTACCAAGCACTGATCTGGCCAAGTTTCTTGGACCATGAATGTGGGTACCACATTGGGGAATGATGCTCTGAAGAGCTGCAGGTGGCATGTGAAAAAGCAGGCTCAAGTATCACTGACTTAATGAGCACAACTTGTAAGGTAGGTAGGGCTGAGAAAGTTCTGAGAGAACTGTGACTGGGCCAAGGTCACCCAACAGTCTTCATGTAGAAGAGCAGGGAAAACAAACTTAATTCACTACATTAGAGTCCATCACTCATGTAGAGGGATGGGGAATCAAATACAATTCTCCAGTTTAGAGTCCACCTCTCCTAACTACTACACCACATTAAACTCTCAATGCTTGCAAAAGGTATAGGGTCATGGTGCTTAAGGTCACAGCAAGGAATGAGCTCTTCAGCCAGCTCTGACTGATCCAGAAGTTGCAGAAGAATGCACAAGTTCTTTGGTCTCTGAGCTTGAAGCCTTCAGTTACTTGGACTGCAAATTAACTGCAGGTTGGAAATAGATTTTTTAAAAAATACAACAGTTTTAAGATTAGCATTGCTTGTCAGTTTAGCCCTATGCTAAGTGATCACTGACTTTAATACTACATAAATTAATCATTATATTGATTCAGATAATCAGTCTTCAAACTCAGCAACAAATATTGTACAACATTTTTAGCAATTTTGTAGAAATAACACGAGCATTAGGAAGATTATTTTATTAGTTTTCCTATTTATTTTACCTTTTGCAAAAAGCAAATTTACTGAGCATTTCTATAATTTTGCAATATTGTCCACCATGTTTTCAACTGCCAGTTTGCAGAATTTTAAAGAAATGATGTCTGTCAACATACATAAAATGTATAACATGGCAATGTGTCCAAAAACATTTCTTAAAACAGAAGAATAAAAATGTAACATTTCGACTAGTTGAGAGGTGTCAGGTAGATTCAAGTAATTCAGAAGTTGAAGAAGATTCTGACTCACTAAAAACAATCATGACTTCGGTAGGTAGAATTTACAGGTTGGGAGTGAACTAAGGGAATTTAATCTCTGGTATCCTTGCATTAAGAACATAAACACTATTCTATTTGATTAGACAAAATATCTACACACCATGGTCTTTCCAGAGGCAAACCTGAACATGGCATCTTGGGCAATAGGCATATGGTAATCTGAATTATATTTCATCCAAATGTGGAAATGGAAGCTATCATGGCTGCCACCTACCACCACCTGTGTCCCTCCTACTGGTTGTTTTCTATTCTTGTATCTGTTCTTTTCCGGATAAAGATGACAGGAGATTTGTGAATTCATCCACCATTTCCTGGATTTTATTTGTTCTAGAATGCTCTGTTTGGGTTCTAGTGCCTCAGGGACATAACTGGTAGGCCAAGCAGAGCATTCCAGAACCAAGACAGATCAGAAATGGTGGATGAATTCACAAACCTCCTGTCATCGTTATCCTGAAAAGGGTATAGTATGGGCTTTTCTGAGGCCGTTTCCGCACGGCGCCGATCGGGCTTGGGCCAGCGTATTCCACGTCGACCCAACTCCCCTGGAACCGTTCGCACAAACGGTCCCAGAAACAGCCGGGAAGACAGTGCCGCGGAACGCCGTCGCCCAGCTGACCGCCCTGTCCGTGGCTGTCCGGCGTGTCGCCGAGGCCTGGGGACATGCCCCCCTGCCCTGCGCGACTGCTCCGGCGTCATAGCGCAAGGGACATGTCCCCAGGCCTCGGCGACGTGCCGGACGGCCACAGACACGGTAGGTGAACAATGGAGAGGAGAGGGGGAGGGCGCCTTGGAGCCGCTGCCATTCGCATGGCAGTGGCTCCAAGCCGCCATTTACCGAAAGCAAGGTCGGAAAACGAGGCGGCTTCGCACCGCTCGGGCAGAGCGAGGGCGGCGCAGCTGCGCAGCAGCTGTGCCCCTGTGCAAATGGCTCCTGGGGACGGCGTTTTTGCCGTCCCCAGGGCGCCATATTCCGCCCGTGCGGAAGGGGCCAGAGTGTTAGACATTACAGCTTCCTGAATGCAGGAAAACAAACTACAGTTTAGCACAAATGGTGTCAGTTGCATCACTGTGCTAACAAACTGGGAGCTCAACTACACTAATATTTACATGAAAGCCAAGGACATCTGAGATATCCAGCAGTGTAGTGGTTAGAGGGCTGGACTATGATCTAGAAGATGCAAGTTCAAATCCCCACTTTGTAATGATACTGTAATGATACTTTGTAATGAGCCAATAACTTGACATGGTCTGTCTATAACATCAAAAAAAGTAACTGTAATTTTTTTCCAAAATCCCAAGCAATAGTAAAAAAAAAAGACCGAGATATCAGTATTAAAACAATATTAAACATAGACTGTGCAACTGTTACTACATTCAAGTACATTTCTGAATTATTCTGTCTATCTCAGCAACAGACTGGGTTTCCATATAAACAAAAGTGGACATCACCTGCAGCACAATACATAAAATGTAGCTGTATCACCATCAGTTTGGAGTGACTCATAAATTAGTTACCCTGAATACAAAAGGCAATTTTAGAGTACAGCAGTTGGAAAAATTCTGCAGAAGTGACACCTAATTTAGAGATGTAGATTGAAAACATGCAAAGGGTACCTGCTGTACTAAACACACTCTTGTTTTTCTTTCAACATGAAAATGATTTCATTTCTTCACTGACATATAACTCTAAACACATGCACATGCCATTTACAGCCATTATAAATACTGAAACATATTAAAAATTTAAAACTAAAGAGAATAAACCATTTTATTGGCGCTAGATTCAATTTAAAATACACGGTGATAAAACTAAGACATGAGAATGGAGGAAGAACTGCTGACAGCTGGGAGCGGTTCCATGCAAACAGCATAATTTAAGACATAGCAAGAGCTACATGGATGTTTTTCAGTTTCTTACACTATTATGATGGGCTACCATAATCTGACAGTTCATGTTAAGAAAACAGTGGGTGCCTAGAATTATTATAGGCAATGTTAATTATAAGTGTTTGCCAGATTTTTTAAAAAGTGTATTTCACCTTTTCCCATCAGTAGAGAAGACTTCTAAAATCTTAGCAGACCTATGCAAGGACAGTTTCTAAAAACTTACCTAAAACCTTGATAATCCTAAATCGCTCAGGTAACCTACAAATGGTAAATATATGATACAAATAGGGAATCCATTATGAGAGCTGTTACCCTCTCCATACTAATTCCTTTCTCTTCTCATCACAGCTCCCATATCCTCCACTTTCCCTACCATCATCTCTCCTTCACACCCACCAACTATTCCTGTCCCATATTTTCAGCCTTAATCATTTAATTCATAGATACCTTCTTTTCTTCCCAACAAAAATCCAAAGAACTTATAATTTCCCTCCTCTCTTCCCATTTATTCTCATAACAATCCTGTGCAGTGAGTAGTCCAAGGCCACTTATTAATGACAGAGTGGGGATTTGAATCTGAGTCTCCCAGATCTTAGTCCAGGGGTCTGCAACCTGCGGCTCTCCAGATGTTCATGGACTAAAATTCCCATCAGCCCCTGCCACTATGGCCAATTTTACCACTTCACCACACTGATTTTCATGCCATGGCTGCTATTAAATAGTAGTGAGTCTCCAGGTGGCTGCTGATGAGCCTAGGTAGTTGTGCAATTTGCACAGCAGTGAATCACTTGGTGATTACTGGTACTGATAAGTTCTCCTTCCAGGACAAGAGGAAGGGGAGCTGGGGTGGTCCTGCTTTTTCCCTCTGCCTTTTACTGACAGAAACTAAGGCCGTTTCCGCACGGCCCAAAAACGAAAACGATGGTCTGGCGAAACCCCAGGCCGCCGTTCCACAGCGCCGCTGCTGCAACGCAGCGGCGACCTGACTGGCGCTTTCCCCGCCCCCCCCCCCCCAGGCTGCCAGGCCGCTAAACAACAACCCTTTAAAGGGTTGTTGTTGGGAAGATTCGCCGCTTCATTTCTCGAGGCAGTCACGTCATCGCCTGCTGGCCGTGGAAGCCCGCCCTGACACCGTCCTCCGACCTCCAGGGGTGGGAGGGGCAGCATAATGGGGCTTCCACGCCAGCAGGCCATGACGGTGGGGCCGAAGAGGCGGCTCCATCGCGAGTCGCCTCTCCTGCGGGGCCTCTGCTTGGTCTACTCGCGACGCCAGCGCGGCTAACAGGCTAATACGCGCCCGGCAGAACTCTTGGCGGCGTGGGGGTGCATGGCGGCCTTGCGGAAACGGCCTAAGGCTTGAAGGCCTGCAAGATTATTATGGTTGCCACAATAACCACTGAAAATTCAGAGGGCATCTATTTCTAAAAGATATAGGAACTTCTTTGATCGTTTGGGAGGTCTAACTCCCAAAGTATTTTGTAGATTTCAGAATATTCTACAAACCTGGGGCTTTCAGTTTCTAGGAAGATGTGGTATTTCTGTTTATGCTCCCAGTATCTGGATTTAATTATCCACAAATGAGCCCACATAGTGAATTAGATATACAAGCAGGGAGCTTGCAAGGACATACTGGAAGCATATAATTTTCCTCTCTTTCGTTCTTTCCCTTCCTTGAAATCCTTTACAGCTTCTCCTTCTTTCCTGTTTCCTTCTCTCCTTCCAACCTACCACTTTTTCCCAACTTTTTTACAAGTTTATTCCCTTGCCTATAAATAAAGATTCTAGATCAGAACAACACCTTACAGTTAGAATTTTGATTTGATGGAAGGGGGCAACCTGTAGTTTGCAGTTCAAGAGAAACATCTAGATGTGGATCCTGTAATGGAATTTACCCTGAGATAAACAGGCACCAACTTCAACTGTTTCATTATCTTTTAGGGTAAAGGAATTTGCTGCATTGTACCTTCAACACTATTGCAACACTAGACTTGTAACCAAGGTTTTTACCTCCATTTTCATAGAGGTTTTCCAGTACCTCAGAAGCACCTTCTTTAAACACTGCAGTTGTCTTTGACTGCCGTTTCTGCTTCATTTTCTCTTCTGATGTTACCTCAGATTTTTTAAAAAGATGGAGAGAGAAAAAAATCTGGCACACTAGATTAATTAGCATTTTCTATTGGTTCTGCCCGCTGGGCACATGAGTTCTATGTCATGACCCCACTGAGCTCTACCCATTGACCCCAATATTCCTGGTCTTGTGGTGGACAGGTCCTGGTCTTCCAAGAGTTGGCAAGCCTGAAGGATGCAGTCTAGGGCTACCATGTATAAAATGCAGACAGAATAGAACAGTATAAAAGGTAGACCCGATAAACTATCTCAATTGAATGTGCTACAATTACCACCCTTCTAGAACTACATGAATGTTAAATAGTTATTTGTTAAATGTTAAATAGTTATTTAAATGTTAAATAGTTATTTAAATAGAATGTTAAATAGTTATTAGATATTTTGACTCGAGATGGTGAAAAAGCAAGTATAAATAACTCCTACTTCTAGATACCAAGCTTCTTTATAGCAACCCAAGCAGAACATTAATATCTTTTCCCATGCAAGACAATTGTGATGGCTCCACAACTAAAGACATTTTACCAGAAGACTATAAATTATTTTAGCTTTCTGCTCCTAACACAATTTTTAACATCTCAAGCTACTCGTATGTACTAATTTACATATACTCAGAACTAAGTTCCATTGTGCATAATGGGACTTATTCCCAGATAAGTGTATAAACCAACTCAATTTTCATTCAAGATTATATTTTGTTTTGTTTTATTGGACTGATATTCCATTCAATGTAAATAATCTTTGGCATCTATTGTTACAACATCTTACAACTATCTGGTTGACTGATCCAGGAGGAGGGAATTAATGCAAGATCAAGGCCAACTCACCAAACCAATGTATTGTCAAAGACATTCACAGTCAGAATCAACTGGCTGTTGTAGGTTTTCTGGGCTGTGTGGCCATGATGTGGTGGTTTTTGCTCCTCAACTTTCACCCACATATATGGCTAGCATCTTCAGAGGCATGTCATAATGCAATGTGTTTCTGTGCCACAGAAACAAATTCTTACTGTAACATGCCTCTGAAGATGCTAGCCATACATGCGTGTGAAAGGTGAGGAACAAAAACTACTAGACCATGGCCACACAGCCTGAAAAACTAACAGCAGCCACCCAAATAAATTCAATACGAACGAAACATAAATATATAAAAAAAAAAACTGATCAGGAAGGGTAGGAAGGTCAGCAATGATGTAACTGTTGCTCCTCAACCATGGGCCTGGTCAAATATCTTCATCTTACAAGTCCTGCTGAACAGAACTAAATCCCACAGATCTCACATATCAGCTGAGTTCCAAGGCCAGGGCCATAGCAAAAAAGTTCTGGATCTTGTTGAGGACAACTGGACACTTCCAGAGCCAGGGACAACCAGCAGATTACTATCAGTAGAATGTAACACTCTTTGGAGGTTACATCAGAGACAATCCTGCAGTCCTAGCCTGATTAGGGCTTTAAAGGTTAAGACCAAAACCTTGAACTTTATCTAGTGCTCAACTGGTAACCAGTGCAGCTAGCAAAACACAGACTGAATGTGTGATTTTAAAGACATTCCTGTAAGAACTCTCTCTGCTGCATTTTGGACCAGCTAAAGATTCCAGAGAAAATTTAGTAATAGTTCTGCTTAGAGTGTTACAATAATTTAATATGGAGGTGATTGTCACATGAATCACTGTGGCTATGCTGGAATGAGACAGGGAGGATACCAGCTGCTTAGCCTAGTGGAGATTGCAAAAAGCTACTCTAGCTGTATTTGTGACCTGGACCCTAACCCTAACCCAAACTCCACACCAGCTGGGCAAGGGGTTGCATGTAAATGTTAAATAATATTGAGGAGATAATCACCCCCTGAGGCATTCCACACACCAATGGGCATTGTGGTGACACTCTCTCTCCCAATGCTACCCTCTGTCCCTGACCCTTGAAAAATGAGATCTGTCTTACATACTCCAGAAACAGTGAGGCAGTGGTCAAAATATTAATATCAATCATGTTATACTCTCTGTAATGTCTAATAACAACAGTAGCACTGACCTTCCCAGCTGCCTCCAGAGATCGTCTGTGAGGGCAACCAGCACAGTCTCCATCCCATGACCAGGCTGGAGGCTGGATGGGAACAGATCTAGAGCTGAAGTATCCTGTAGAAAAACGTGGAACTATTTTGCTATCATACTCTCAACTACCTTACCCAGAAACAAAAGGTTCACTACTGGGCAGTAAAACGTATCACATAGATTCAAATACTTTTTTTTTTCAAGAGTCATCTTACGACTGCCTCCTTCAACTTCTCTGGAAATAACCCTGAACTCAGAGATAGATTGATGATGTTTACCTGAAGGTCTCCCATCTTGTCAGTGCTGGCCTCAAATAGCTACAATGGGGAGGAAGGTGGTGGGCTTCACATCAGCCAGAATTCTGAAAACATTGGCCCATTAGAGCTGGCTGAAAATGTCCATCTAGGGATCTGATGATAGCCAAGAGACTTTCACTTCACTCACTGTATTAATATTGACAGGGAGGTCATGGTGGTCAAAGACCTGTTCACACCTTTGGGGTGGTAGCAATGCCAAGTCCTGGGTTCTGAACAATACTCAAACACAAAGCAAAAAGTTTATATCTCTTATTTAAAGAAAAGTTGTAAAATAATAGCTTTATAAAACAAGCAGTGAACACAAAATCATAAGGTACATTTCTAGATACACAATAAAACAATAAACTACATTTACTTACTACTGGCTATAAAATATAGTAGAAGCCCTCAGTGCATAAGCAGAGTTCTTCAAGCAAAGTACTAAAAAAAATGGGCTATAAAATATAGAACTCCGTTGTGCATAAGCAAAGTTCTTCGAGGAAAGTAGAGGTGAAGTAGACAATAAACAAAGGAAAGATGGCTCCTAACTCTGATAAGATTAATTTATGGCATAAGCGGGTCACTCCAAATAATTACCAATTAACCAATCAGGTATCAAGTGAGTGAAAATTCTCTGGAAGGTGAGTAAGTTACCCTGCCCTTTTGAATCTTTCAGTTAGGGCTTTAGCTGATTGGTTGGATCCAGCTGAAAATAATTGGAGATGTTTCAAGGCACATAATGAGGAATCTACCCTTGATGGTGGTTCAGCCTGTCTATCTACAAACACCTGCTTCTAAGCTATGTGAAAAACAGGATAGACAGAAAACAAGATTTTTGTTTTCAGCAATCAAAATGGAGTCTCTTTAGTCATCGCAATATACAAGTAAATGGTTATTCTCTTCACAATGGTGGAGCTATAAGACTTTATCTGCAAAATAGTTTTGCAAAAGCTCCACAGCCAATTGCCAAACCACTAACATTTTGAGATCCCACTGAATGGATGCAAGCTAGTGGATGTGACGGAGGTAATCAAATATTTCTTTTTTGTGGCCTTCACTGAAATCACATAGGCTTTCATAATCGCCCTACATGATGCTCTTGCAGTCTTGCCATGAGTACGCTACCCCACTCAAAACAGTTGTTTAAGTTCCCTCTTCATCATCCAAAGCTTCATAGTATACCAGTGAGTTAAGATGATGTGGTGTAGATTTTGTGATGACTTTAGAAAGACAGCTATGCTAATCTTGCACTCTTTGTACTATGCCAATGATGTACCCCTGTTCAAATTGATCTGCTTTAACTGATTTACCAATCAGTGCCCTGAAATCACAGTTACTCAATGGCAGTAGGCTTTATGTTCTGTGAGCTTTATATTTCTAAACTAGCTTTGTAAGTAGTGTGGTAATCTATTACATTGTAGTATTCTCTATTTACAATGAAAATGAAGCCTTATGATTATAGTGGATTGTTTTAAATACAGTATACAATCTGAAAGTTATTCTAAGCAACTGAATTTTTAAGAAAAATGTGATTAGCTTATATTTTAAAATATTTTTGGTATGGCTGACCTGTAAAAATGTGAAAGAGAGAGACAGAGAGAGAGAGAGTCAGTGAATCCACTTAATCTAATATGCAGACATGATATACAATTAAAAACTCCATTCACATTCCTACAAGCCTGTTACTCAAGAGAAAAGTCTTTTTGACAACATTCAGTCAAGCGTACAAACTAACTGCCAAATGAGAAGTTAAACAATAACAGTTTTGTTATCAGCAGAAACAATTTTTATCAAGATTGGATTCAGTGTCTGAAAAAATCATTTTTATTAAAAGAAAGAATGTGAAATAGAGCTTTTCTGCTGCATGAATTATCTCTATAAGAGGAGAAAAGGTCTAACAGAAACAAGTTAACCTTTCGCTTTTCAAACAATGATTACAAGATAGTTTACTTAGGGTAGAGAATGTTTTTCTAATTATATTTTTATCACATTGGTTCATGCTGGAAAGAAATAAAATAGTTTTCATAATTCATACAAACTTGTACAACCAGCAAAGCTATCCAATTAGAAGCTGTTGGGTAGTAGATTATATACACAATGCTATTATTATACAAGTACTGCATGTTGAAAGCATTTTAAATTTTGAGAATGTGTAAGTATCTGTCTAAAATATTTCAGTATGCAGATAACACCACACCCATAACTCACAGTTTCTGTTTAATATCCAATCAAAGAATGCTTTCCTTCAACAATTTTATCAAGTAATCTGGGGAGGGTCTGAACAGCCATAGGCAACCAACCGACTCTTACACTGGAGTATTTGCTCTCTCTTTCCTCATACCAAGACCATTTTGCCTGACATTATGACCTCCATGCCTTGACCCTCATGAGGCAAGCGGTGGAAAGCCAGAGCAGCCATACTGCAAACACTGGGCATCACAGAGTCCCAGGGCTGAGGCAAGCCCATGCACAGAGTCCCAGCAGCTGAGGCAAGCCCATGCACAGGTTGAACTCAACATCTTCAGTGGGGAGTGGGTCACGTCCCTCTCTGCCCTTCGGCTCTGATTAACAATTGAATTGGTCTCTATGCCGGGTGGTCCCTGACTGGTTCTGGCTGTTCTGTTATCATGGTCCTGCCACCTTGCTACAACACCTCCAAGGAACCCTTCAACTACAGCACACTTGCTGGTCATGCTGACTCAGATGCAGCCACTGGAGGCAAGTTACTGAGGCTTCTTTCCTGCCAGCTGCCTCCTGAACAAACCCTTCAGGAAACAGACTAATGGCACCATAGTTATGCCATGGTTGGCCACCATATCTCGCACACACCTCAGGATTTCTCTGCCCATTTGTTTTATGGAAATACATCTATAAAAATCAGGGCTAAATACATATTTATTGTATCTAATTTAATGCTGTGCTCTATCTAATTTGTTCACCGCCCTGAGCCCTTCGGGGGAGGGCGGTTTATAAACCCAATTAATAAATAAATAAATAATAAATAAATAAATAATATTTGCTTGTCAATCTGCTGCCAGTATATTGAAGATGTTACCCATTGATTTCAATTTGGCAAAAGTTAACTTCTGAAATTGAAATATTTGCTACTTTACCTTTTACAGTAACTGACTGAGAAGGAGACCAGATGCATCCTGACTATTAGCAGTCATGACAAATTGCCTTGCTAATGAACATTATGTACTAAAAGTGCCACAACTGATTAAACTACATTTTCACACTACCAGAGAGGGAGAGATAGTTGGGAACTCTAATGTTCCACCAACAGCCCTTCAGGGCACAGTATGGTATTTAGGAACACATACTCTGTAAATTCCATAGAAGTATATTCTAAAGACTGAGGAGACACCCAACAGGTTTTGTAGAACATTAATTGGACTAGCTCAGGTCGAGAATCATCGAGTCATATGAAATTGTTAAATTGTATCTATCATTTATTAAAACACTGCCTTAAAATTATTCCCTTTTGAAGTTTTCCCTACTCTTCTCCCTTCCCTCTCCTGAAAACATTTCTTGTGCTTTGCATTTCACAAAAAAAATCTCTCTTTTGTCAGTCTCTTTGTTGGTGCAAAATTGGCAGCAGTTCAAATTCAAAGTACTCCTATTCATTTACTGACCATTAAACCAATGTCATTCTAGTTCACATCAGCCAGGGAGCTAAGCTCTAAAAAACATAAAAGGCTTGCTTCACCACTGACGAATGTGTACATTTTTATAGAGCTTAAACCTTAATGCTTTGCCTGAAACTAACAATGCAGTATATCTTATCATTCCTTTTTCACAAGCAAGCAGCTGCTGAAATGCTTGCCACTTCAAAATATCAATTGCTTGCCAGAGTTGTCCTCAACACACCCTGTCAAACTCATGTATATTGTGCAATGAAAACGCTGCAGCACTGAAAGGCAGAAATTGTGTCAAATTCTTCTGTAAGGGTATGATGTGCAAAGAACAATGTATGACAACCGTAGAGACCATGAACAATAGCAATGGGGCCAGACGCTACATATATCACAACTGTGCCTGTACATATTTTATTGTCTGTATTATATATTTAAAGCATGACAAATGAACTGTTGTGTCCCTGTATGGCACAAATAAAACTCCTTCAGTTAGGCAGGCTTTTCTCATTTCTCTTGATGATAGAAACAATGTTACATTTCTCTGTTCTCTGAACATTTGTTTCCAACTGAAATGGGAGGGGGTGTAAATGCAAGAGGTATCAAAATGAGTAACAGAAAACATAAAACAGTAATGCATTATATGAAAATGAGATTTTGTTCCATTTGCTCTTCTCCAAGGACATAACTAGGGTTACCTTAAAGAATGTTAGGCTATAGGAAAAAGGAAGATAAAAACACTGCTATGCCCATAAATTACAGCATATCTAATTTCAATGCAGATAAGTGCTGGCCTATTGATTTGCATGTTTCCTTGGCAAAATGGAAATCCCATGTGAATCCTCTTTGTTTGGAGAAAGTATATTTTATAAAGCCTTTATGAACAGAGCAATCCCTGCCAAAAGGGAATATGTGAGCAATAAACAGATTACTGGCATATAGTGTACTGTACCAAGTTGAAACCTAATGAAAACATACTGCATCTGCAGATGCAAGAACCCCATTCAAAGCCTACTGGTGTCTGCATATACAAATTAGTTTCTCTCCATTTTTAATCATGATTACAACAAGCCTCCATGGTCTAAATAGTGTAGAGGGCCTTTTTGTCCTGTGATCTTAAATGAATCAAGGCAAAGCTGAGCCCTCATACCAAACAGTGGCACAAGTTAACTCTTATCAACTCTTATCATATACCGGCCAATATTCACATAACACGGTTTGCTAAACAAACAAGCACAAAGGAGCACAGAAGTAAAAGATTAACTGCATCACACATGAATCTCTCCCCAGTACAACTAGGGTGTCAAAAGCTCTGGAACACAAGAATCTAGAAGTGTCATTAACTCATGTACAACTAACAAAAATGAATAGATATGCTTTTAAGGTGTTAATAAATATTTTGGAAAGAAAATAGGTGTTGGAGGTGCTTGGAGGTGCTGACCTTTCCTGTGTTTATTAGCGGGACAATGATGCATTATTAACACAGCAGCAGCTGTACCTGAACTGCTGCCACAAGCATAATAGGCTTTTATAGCCATCAGGGGAGTGAGATAGGAGGCCTTTATTAACCACTAGACATGATTAGCACATTATGCAAACTTCAGTAGGCAAATTATCTGTTAGTGAAATATAATGTTAGTTATATGCAATTATCAAATGATATTTTTAAAGCAAACTTCCCAAGGCAAAAATTAAAAGGTTTCACTACTGGTAAGCCAGTTGTGGGTTAGAAATTTCTAATAAGGCAATTGTTTCCCCAAACTGTCTGCTTAAGCAATCTGTTAGAACGTCTATGAATGAAGCACAGACTATAATACCACATTTAAGACTTCTGCTCCATGAATATTAATTTCCAGAATATAAAACTAAACATAAAATCAAACATTTCTATCATAATTAACTGACCTGGTTAATCAGTAAGGAACCTGATGTTTTTAAACACATTTCCATTAAGGATACAAGCAGATCTTGAAAGATTAGTATTGCAGTAAATTTTGTTAACTTGAAAAATAACAGCATAATTTACTTCAAAAATCATAATTTGGACAAGATTATCCCATTATCCCTACAACTGAACACAGCACTGAGAGGCCATTATGAGCAGTCTTTAATGCCTCAGCAAAAAAAGTCATTAACATAAAATAAATCATTAACTATGATATTAAACTCTACTATCTGTAGCTTTCTATGACTAATTTTAATTACTGTACTTGCCAAATGAAAAATGTACTTTCGTGGAAAGTTCTTGTCATTTCAGAATTATTCTCTTTCTTTCTTTTGCTAGCATTACTACTTGAGCATACACATAGTATGTATCTTTTAATTTAATTCTTATTTGCAGGACCACTGTTATACTGAAAACTTTTGCCATGAAAAATTACTTTGTGCTAATTTTGAAATGAATTCACAGTTTAAACTTGGGAATCAGCAGATTCATTTTTTCCCCCTGTGGCAAGAATGACAACGATCCCAAAGTAGAAGAGTCCTAGCCTTCCAAGTAAGTTTAGTGAAGTACAAAAGTAAAATATAGCAACAAGTTACAATTCGATAGAGCAGGCAAATAGGAACAACAGTGCAGAAGTGATGACCATTTATTTTGTTTCTAGACAGAGAGAAACACAACTGGTGTAAACCAAATGCTTGTAATTTACCTGTATTAAACAGAAGCCGTTGACAAGGGAAATACATTCATTTAGTAGTATTAATATGAAACAGTAACAAATGAGAAGATTTATAGACATGCAGACTTGTTCGTGCAGACAAATGATAGATTACAGCCAGTGGTGACCAGTTTCTGAATGAAACACCTGGTGCTGGTTACTGTGAATCATGCAAAAAAAAAATTTGGACTAGTGGAACATAACAGAAAGGAACTTCTTTAGCAAGAGTCATACTCAGTCTCACAACTAGAACTGTCAACTTTAAGGTGGGGCCAGAAGATCTCCCAGAATTACAATTTAGTACAGCAGTTCTCAACTTGTGGGTCGCAACCCCTTTGGGGGTCGAATGACCCTTTCACTGGGGTCGCCTAAGACTCTCTGCATCAGTGTTCTCCATCTGTAAAATGGATAAATGTTAGTGTTGGGGGTCACCACAACATGAGGAACTGTATTAAAGGGTCGTGGCATTAGGAAAGTTGAGAACCACTGATTTAGTACAACTACCCAAATCAGTTTGTCTGGAGAAAATGGCTGCATTGGAGGGTGGAGTTTATGGAATATACCCTAGGTTCCTCCCAAACCCTGGCCTCCCAAGGCTCCATCCCCAAATCTCTATGAAATTTCCAACTCAGAGGTGATAACCCTACTCATAACACAGCTAATTCTGCCATAACTATTAAGAGTTAACAGGTGTTCTTGCTTTTATTTGTGGATCATAGGCACTGTAACAAGAAACAAAGGCCCCTTCTGCACACGCAAAATAATGCGTTTTCAAACCACCTTCACAACTGTTTGCAAGTGGATTTTGCCATTCCGCACAGCTTCAAAGAGCATTGAAAAAAGTTTGAAAGTACAATATTCTGCATGTGCGGAATGAGCCAAAGAGTAGATAATACAAGATTTAAAATAGATTATTCTTGGATTATAGGGACATATAAAGCACCTTTCACTTTATTTCTTTGTAAAAATTTTGGAATAGAACTTACAGTTTCTGCAAAATATAACAGTTAAAATATAAACAAAATTCTTTATGGTTTTAGACAAGGAATGCCTTGGGGAGGGGAGGTCAACTTTGCAAATTCAGCATTTAAGGGAAAGCTATTGAACCCTGTTCCTGCTCCTGTTCAGAAATTTGAGTGCCTATGTGCTAATTATTAACTAATTAATTAATTATATGCTGCCCTCCCTCTACCAAAACAGGACTCAGGGTGATTTACAACAAGAGAAAAACATCATCAATAATATAGGACATAAAGCACAAAAGTTAATACACTAAAATATAGAAAAGTACAAAAATATGGCACCCAAAAATCAATCAACCACCAGCTGTTGAGAAGTTAAAGTATGTGTATGAATAAAACGAATAAAGCATATGGATGAATTTTTAAAACGTTCCCAAATTATTAAATATTCAAAGAGGAAAATTCAATCCCCAAGTTTAAATTATACATACAAGCTCCTAATTTTAAGAGCAGAAAGAATAAATTTAGCTACAGAGTATGATTCTCTTATTGCTACCAGCCAAGAGAAATAAAAAGTGAAAATCATGTGAGCAGACAGGAAACATGGCAACAAGAGGTGTTATAAAACAAGCCCTTCGAGTGGTATATAACCACAACTAAACAAAAATGAGTTAATGATTCAATGTCTGATCTTCCGCATGAAAAAGATCTCTGGGCTAGAGGGATGCCAGCACAACAGCCCATAATTTCTACCAAAGGTAGTGCATTTACCCAGACTAAAAAGAAAAGCTGACAATATATTGGGACTTTAAGAAAGTTAAAATATTGCTTCTGGACAGAAAATAAAGGGGTTGAAAACTCCAACAAACATATTGTTGTGGCATCCTTGTTGATGCTATCCTGATCATACTTCCTTAGCAATTCAGAAGTTTTCTGCCTAACACTAGGGATGTCCAAAGAATGTAAAGATACTCCAATGCTTCTTTAACTTCATATCCACTAAGATGTTCCAAGATGACACATGGCAATTCTGCTGTGACCACTGTCATGCACCCATATGGGGTAGAAGTATAGGCCTTTCAGAGGTTCAATACCGCAATTGGTCTTGGACTCAAAAAGCTTTCATACGCGGAGTTAAAGAAGGGATATCCAGTTTCATTTAGTACCTTACTATAATCAAAAGAATCAATAGTACCTACTATAATCAAAAGATTCCAATACCCACTGCTGTCACAAGAAGAATTCCATAAAAGTGAAATGATAAATCCCATGTCACACATCCATTCTTGTGTAATTCATCTTTTTCTTGGGTCAATGACCCATATCCCACCTCCTTCTCAGATAACCCTCAGATCAGAACATCCCTTTTCCATAAAACGTAACTCACAACTGTTGCTATTCATAAAGGACAGTGGTAAGAAAATAAGACAATCCAGCCTCTTCAAGCAGGCAAGCTGCCTGCTATCCTTCAAGGCAATGCAGGCAGGGTCTTTCCACTGTTCTACGAAAGCAGAAGGAGCTTAAGCAAAGAGAAAGGAACTGCATTCAGTCTAGTTAGTAGCTCCTGTACAATCTGATTAACAAAGAGTCCAGCAAATATGGAAAAAGGCCGCTGAAGTTAAGTTCCATGACAAACTTTACTGGGTAAGAATTCCTGCACAGTTGAACTTGTTTTAGATAACTGGCTCTACAACTTTCCCCTCTTGGGGCATTGTTTACTAATGGCAGAGAACAATGCCCCCAAAGTACAGCCATTTACCACTCCCAGAATTAACATTCCTCCAAAGTCAATTGATTTTGTCACTGGATGCTTTTCTGACCTGATCAATGTATCCTATTGGAATAATAAATGTCCCTTGACTTTTTGCCAAGGAAAAGTGTTCCAGACAATCACTGAAGTTGTATAGCTTCAGGCTGGTACACATAATGCTGGAGAACATTTCCATCATCACATACAAATATTTAATTCAGGATAAAAACGACCCATAAATACCAACAGCACTACAGTTTAAAAATTACATATGGTGTCTTCATTTTCTGATAGTTTTCTAACATCTTGGGTTCAAAGTCTGGATATTTTAAGATACATCTGCTACTTAAACATTTGATCTGTTTGCTGACAAGTTGGCATTAGGCTCTGGAGTACTGAATTCACCACAAATCAAATATGATTTGTGAAAATTTCAAAAATATATTTTAAACATTTTAACATCCAGGAATCTAAAGGAAGATTAGGGAGATTTTGATGACCAATGAGAAAAGGGCTGAAGATACAGGCAACAGAAGTGAACCAACAATCAATGAGAAAAAAGAAGTTCTGCGCTGATATATTAATTCAAACTAACGAACTACACTTTGGCTGCTTGTCCTTATTGTAAAAGTAATCGGATACATTTTATTCATCAGACTTAAAGTGTCAGCTGTTTGGACCTCTTTCAAGACTACAGATGACCCAATAAAAATGGCTGGTGAAGATCTCAGGGAGACACAGCGATTAAAAAAGAAAACTAGGTTTATATACTTCAATGAATTCGCAGACATTATCAAACAAAATATACTGTGAAGGAACAACAAGGGAATATCTCCGTGTTTGTGTGTAAGAATACTCTGTGTTTGCATGTAAGAAAGAGACTAGAGCGCATTTTTACCTTAGCTACTGCTAAACCAGAATGCAATTTCTCTTGCTTCTGCCATTCCACCAGTATCTAAGCAGAAAATACATTCCCATTTTCAAACCCAATGCTGTAGGGCAAAATGTTATAGCCAGAAAAATCTCAATCATGTTAAAGATAATTACATGTTGTACTGCCTATAATTAACGATCTACTGGCACTTCCATTATGAACCACGTTTTCTGTAGTTTGTCAAGATTCTTAATGAAAAACTATTCCTTGGGCAAAACATCCATGCAAGGCAAATATCATCCTCATAAAAGAAAACAGTGAGAACTGTCAATGATTGCTACTGTTGTGTGCTTTAACAAAAAGAGCAAGGGTGAAACAGAAGACAAGACTATCCTGTATTAACAGTGGTAGAACCCTAGCCAAAATGGAGAAGCTTTTCTAGTCTTATTTCAGTATGCTCTGTTAGCTTGTCCTTGAATATAGAGTTTCAGGAATTCTGATCTCTCACCTAGTTTAAGTATGTGAACCCTAATCCTAAACAGACGTGCCTCTGAGCAAACTCTATTGGAATCAATGGCATTTAATTTGCTAGGTTTGTATTCCCAGTCAGGATTTGCAATATTATATTACATGTTGTGGTCATCAAAATTTCTTTTTATAGTCTTCCTATTAAGGTAAAAATTATAATCCTTTAAAGATGGTAGGATATTAAGTCCATTCAGCAAAAGGTTGCTTGTTCTTTATGAGAACACAATGGTGCCTCAGGATACAATATTTTCAAGGCAAGGCACCAAGGGCTCCAAATGTCATATCAACTTGGGACTCCTCTATCCTGTAAAATACAAGTTCTTCTTTTTCCTGAGATACTTGAATCCAATAGTACCTTTAAGCCTGAAACTAGAACAACCAAAACAATTCCTAACTTCAATAAAGTATGTTAAAAGGCTCCAAAACATGCTAAAAACGCCCACACAACAAATCAATATGAGTACACTGCATCATCCGTTAGATGAACTCACAAAATGTGTTTTATCCAATCACCATTTCAGGTCAACAGAAATGAACAAAACAAATTCTACACTCATCTATTTCTGGGCAAAAAAAAAGTCTGTTCAGACATCACAAACAAAGCAGGCTTGCTGAACAGATAGTGTCTACTTTTCGGTCTGGTATAAAAAGATTAAACACTCAAAGACATACTTTGGCTTTTTGACTAAAGTCACGAAGAAGTTTTCAAATATTACCTTTACTATGCTCTACTATGTTACATTTCACCCAGCCCCATTTTATATTCTCTTTCTCATCTGTCTTTATTTTTTTATTACACTGATAATTATTAGGAAGTAAATAAGTTGTCCGCTTCTATCTGTGAACCTACAAATCTTGGGGCGGTGGGACATGTAAAATGTTGCAAGATTAGCTACAGAAAGCACTAAAGGTCATAATCACACTCTTATTCCTGGCATAAGCCAGAATTCCTGTCATTACCAGTGCAAAACAAAATAATATTAAACACAGATAACAGTTCAGCGGTGTTCACAAAGTACACTAACTTGCAAAATCATGTTCTTTTACTCTCAATACTTATTACTGCCCTGTCTAATTTGTGTAACTACATGTTTGAAATGAAACTAGCAGAAAACTGCTGAAGTTATTTTACTGCTATGTTCATGCTCCATGCAACTCCTACTTATTGGTTTCTAGGAATAGTAGTATCCATGGATCTCAAGTGCCATCATCATCATCATCATCATCATCATCATCATCATCATCATCATCATCATCATCATCATCCAAAACTGCCTGAATGTAGTTTTGCTATAAATTTCAGAGGTGATTCCTATTACCCCAAGTCTAAATCTGGTTGTCCAGCCTATGAGCTTTACAATGTTATTTCAAAGGCTGACCTATATACAGAAGCATACCATCCATTCTTTCTGTTTGTATAAAAGATACCTCACACAGTTGCCATAACCAACATTGTTTGCATTGTTATTTCACTTTTTCTCCCTCTGAGGTTCAGACAGAAAAGAAACATGATCAGATGAAACACATACAAAGCACATTACCTTGCAAGGGAAAACTTGGCAAAAGCCAATGAAAACATTCAAGATCATTATTTCAAGTTTACAAAGAAGAGATTCCAGTTATCTTTAGAAACAAAGCTCACTGAAAAGGCAGTGTAACAAACAGTTCTATATTACTACATTTTGTTTAAAAACATTATTAGGAAACATCCTTAATAAATTACAGAAATGTCTAGACACAGTTAACTATATAATTAGTAGTTTAAAAGCATTTACCATTGGATCACTCATAAAAACTTATGTTGACTGAGCAACAATGTTTATTTATCAATAATTTACATATTTAAAAATCAAAGATATAAAGCAATTTATAGCAGAGTCTTAAGTGGGATTCTTCTGAAACAAATGAAACCCACTTCAACAGTGCTTCAATTGAAATGTAAACAAGTACAACTGAAGTTTGCTTTTCTACATGTTCAAGTAAAAATACAGAGTAAATTGTGAAGGAGAGCAGCTGTTATTTTGACAAAAATCCATAGACTTCAAGTTCTATGTGCCCATCAAATTTGCCAAAGAAGATGCAGCATTTAGGAGGGAAAGGTTTTCCCACAGCAGTTCATGGATGTGACAGAGTGAGGTGCATTTTTAAAATCAGGAACAACAGGGCACATAAAGTTATGGCTTCATAAAAACATTAATCATACTGGATGGATGGGGCTGAGGGAATGTAGGAAAATGAGATGTTCAGTCAACACATGCCTCATAGGGGCCCAGCCAGCAGAGCTACTCTCAGTCCATTTACTATAATCAATGGTCATTTGCAGAACTGCTTGACAGAGACATGCACTGCTTATAGAACGTGTCGTGTGAGAAACATTCCTGGTATGTTACTCCTCAGATTTTTTTAAAAAAGAAGAAGTGTTACAACTGTGCATTTCTGAACTCTATTATCACTCCTGACTAAGTTAAATAGAGTGCCTTATTAGCATAGTCAAAGAAAAGTTTGTTCCTTCACATATGGCTGGATTTATAGTAAAGAATTACTGATGGGGAACAAGGGCCGAAGAGGGGGAGAAAGGTCTTCTAAATTAATTTATTCCATCAGGAATAATACCCACACAAAATGATTTAAAGCACTTAATTGGAAAATGATTTAATATATTAATGTAATTTCTGATTTTCCAAAGCATTTAACTTTTAAATTAAATCTGGTTCACCATCTTGAGTACAATGAGCAAAATGTGTATTCAAGTCATTACCTTCTTTTTGAAGCTTTAAATCACTGATGGAATTAATAAGCATTGGTCCAGTTTTCATTGCCAAATGGCTCTTCAGACACTTTGGCACTTATGTCATTAATTCTACCCAATGCTTCTTTACTTTTCAGTATGGCAAGCTTACAAATTCACAATAAAAGATAATAAGAGATTATATTTTATAGTAGCAAGTCACAAAGTGAAAGCAGTTCTATAATAATCGTTGTTGAGTACTTAAAGATTCACTGCTCATGAACATCTTGGCACATGTAAGACACATTTCTGCTGTTCAAACTTCAGTCTCTCCCCCCTCTTCTATGCAAGAGAAAACTTTGTTTTAGGCTTTGTTAGATCTGAGCAAAGGGCCAATAGATTATCACTATACCCAAATCTAACTTTTTATATTGCCCCTTGATTTCATGTAAGAAGTCAGAAAAACATTGCAAGTCATTTCTTTCACACTTGTTCTCTTCAGGGATATAAACCGGTCCCATGCATCATAACTGGCAGATGAGATCATGCTGGAAATATTTCTTGAAAAGTCAACGGTGTGTGTGTTTAACAACAACAGTACAGCAGTTTGTCTTCTCAACCCAAGCAGATTTGGATGCAGATGCCCAGAGTGCTTGAAATACCCCATGAACACATACAAGACAATAGACAAATAACAGTAGGGTTATTTTTCTTGTTCAATGTGCACTGCTGTTCTGCAGAATGACACTGGCTGTCTACAGTTTCTTATACTTTTCAAAGGTTACAATCGTGAAGCAAACCACCTTCAAACAAGAAATTGCCAAGAGCTGATTACACAGATTGGGGATTTACATGGCACAAAAAACATGCTGTCTGTAACAGCGCCATTATTTCCAGAGCCAGCTCTTACACAAAAGCCTAAAAGGCACCCAAGTTAAAGCCAGTCTTGCTAAAAGTGCTTGCTCACAGCTCCCTTCTCCCAGCTCAGGGTGTGTGTGTATTTCAAGTTGTGTTTTTGAAATCTTGTACTTCCTGCTTATTTCCTATGGCAAACCGGCCATTCCTCAACAGCCATCGAAAGGACGTAGATAGAGCACATAACTTAGCAGCTGGTTGAATTCAGAAATGATATATGGGAGAAAAGGATAACCCATGTCTTTAGACCTCAGCATATATCAGCAAGAGCACCCAACCAAGGCAGGTACAGCATTTTACTCTCTATCCTAGTACTGTACCCTTGCTCTTCTCTCAAGAGTATGGAGAAAACTTGTTTTGCTGAAGCGTGCTAATGCATGATTTATAGGGGCACTGCCCCGTTTGTATACATACTAAGTCCGCCCTGCCTCTTCAGTAAAGTTGTCAGCTACCTTTCCCAGTTTGAAACTCCCACAAAACTCTTCAAGAGCGAGTTTTTGGTGAGATCTGACACAGGAACCGGCGTGCAAAGGCAATGCTTTGTCATACTCCCATCCGTCGCCGAAAGCAACACCAAAGCGGGGGGGGGGGGGGGGAATTTAAATCTCCCGCAGAGGCACCCAAAGCGTGCAGAGTCACTGCTTAGAAAACACTTTCGTCTACAAGGATGACTGTGCTCCATGCATTTCCTGGGAAAGACGACTCCGTCCGTGGGACCTGCCAGAAACTCGGGTTCGGATCCCTACTAGAAAGCAAGCCCATTTCTCTCCGCCCTCCAATGACCAGTCCAAGATTTTCTTTTAGAAACTGCCAGACCATCCGCTACAACAGACGGCTCACAAAGGCTGCCCCGTTGTCATCCCGCAACCCCCCGCCATCGCTCGCCTACAACATAACGCCGAAGAGGAAAGAGATCTCTACCCCCGCCCCCCCCCAACCCCCCCACAGCGCCGCTGCCTTTCCTCGAGTGTTTCTCTCAAGTCTGCAACCTGCCAAAGCCCGGAGTCTCTGAATCCAGCTCCAGCCCTCCTCCTTCGAGGAAAACAATAATCACCCCACAAAAAGCAAACGCACAAATCACCTTGTTGCAGTAGTAGGGGTCCAAGCAAGGAGAAGGTCCCAGGCAAGGAGGATCAGCTGTAGACTGGGATGAAGGCGGCGGCGGTGGAGGAGGAGGCGGTGAATAAAATCTCACGTCCATTGCACTAAAACATCAAGCAAACTCCACGCTTGCCCCCTCTTTGTGTTTACGTTCAAGCGGGTAGGGAGGAGTGGAACAGGTAAAAGAGCCCACAAGGTGGAGGTGCCCGAGTTCAGGAGACGACAAGAAACACCTTCCCCGCCTCACATCAGTGTGCGGCTTGTAAAAGAGAAAAGGGGGGGGGGAGGAAGGGGAGGAAAGTCTTCCCAAAAAGCACCAGTCTCTTCTGCGGATGGCTGCAAGAGAACCAGCCGAAGCGTCCCCCTTTCTCTCACGGCAGGGCAGGTAACTTCAAGTTCTGTTTGCACCGCCACTCTCGATTCGGCTAAGCGCGGGGCATGGATCTCGCGCGCTGCCTCCCCGTGCGGAGTTGGCTCCTTTTTTTCCCCACCCGCTCCCAGCCCCTCTTCTCTTTTCCTTTATTTCGGGATTCAATTCGAATGCCTGGCTCCCCACCTCAGAAGAAAAAGCTGCCGGGAGGAGTCGAAAAGCGGCAGGGATCGGGAACGGCTGCCCCGCGTTGCCGGCTGCAGGGTGGAGAGAAGGGGAGTCGGCGTGCGCCGCTGCTTCGAGTGTGCTGCACACAAAGGAGCCCGCAAGTCCAGAGCCATTTGCGGCTGGCGGCCGGGAGAGCGGGGAAAAGCAGACAGGGGGCGCTGTAGCATCCAGCCAGCCGCCCGAGCCTCCAGCAGCACTCTGCCCGTTCCCTATCCCCTGCTAGTTACTGCGATACCAGCCCAGCAAGCGGCTGCAGGAATCAGGAGATGGAAAGGGTGGAGGGAGGCCGACCACTAGCAGGGGAGTCAGAGGAACGTGCGCAGGTCTCTGGCGGAGCCCAAAACTTCCCTTCAGCTTCTTGGCTCAGCCTTGGACAGCGGTCGGTACTGGCAGAGATATTTGTTGAGCATGTACAAAGGGTAACTCCTTAATAAATGACCAAAGACAGTTCCGTCGCGAATGGAACTGAGGATTATCACCCTAGCGTCGCTTATTATGGAAATTAAGCAACTTTTATAGGTGTTCCTGCAGCTTTTTCTGGTTTTTTTTTTTTTTTTTGGTTGCCTTGAATCTAAGGACATAAGGCAAGGGACAAATATTTTAAATAAATAAACTCACTGAATGACCTTGGGCCAATTATCAGCACAGTGATTATGTGGATGAAATGAAAGAGGGGGAAACTATGTGGAAGGGCAGGTAGATAATAGAGGGTGAAGAGACTATTCCACATTCTAACAAAACCTCCTATTATTATCATTGTCTTCATTTATAAACCCCCCTTTCAAATGGCATTGGAGAGATCTTTAAAAGGTAAAGAGAACAGGAAAGACGTGCAAATAATTTTTTATCACTTGGGATCATGGTGCCTCTCTTTAAGCCATTGGTTGATTTGAAAAACTTGTTTGTCTTGGTAAAGTGGCAATTTCTTGTAGTAAAATGGGAATAGGGACTCTATTTATCCACTGAGACTATACTGTGGTACAGCTTTCTCAGAGGTATAAGATATGTTGCTTGAGTAACTAGAAGGCTGTCAAAGACCTCTTGCAATTTTTTAAATATACAAATTTAATGAAAACATGACATAAAAAAGTAAAGTGACTCTTTCGGTCAGAGCATGGAAGAATGAAAAACACATAGACAGTGAGAAAAGAAAATGGGCAAAAGGAAAATATGTAAGGATATGGAAAGATGAGAAAGTTTACCACCGGATCTACAAAACAATGAGCTCTGGCAGAATGATAGGAAAGTTGTGAAAATGAGAAGGGGTAAAATCAGATTTAGATTATTATAGATGAAGCTTCCTGAATTCATATGATTTTTAATTGAAGCTTCACAAAATCATCCTTAATATTGCAGCTCATATCTTTGTCAAGAGCTTGGCACTGACATGGGTCAAAAATGCACTAGAAAAGCATAGATCCTCAGGATTTTAAAATGAGATCCATTATAAAATTGTGATTGTCATCAATATTAATAGACTCGACCACAAAATCAAGGATCCAGTTCTTTGTGGCTAGTGAATCCTTGTGGTTTTCATACTTCAATGCCTATTGACTGGATCTAGTATTCTGTACTGCTACACAAAAACATGGCACAAAAACATGGATCCAAGCATGGATACTCATGATTTTTACATGTATTCCATCAAAATCATCTCTAAAGTCACACCTCATCTATATCTACAGACTGTGCCTGAAGAAGCTCATATCCAGTGGGGCTGCAAAAATGCATGTCTAGGCCTAGAGCCTCATCATTTTTACATTAATTCCAGCAAACATGACGTGAAATACAAGATGATGCCCATATCTGTCTATTATACCACAATCCCTACCCTCCCAAGGCTGACACATCATGCTATCACCTTAGCACTAAATCATAGATCTAAGGTGTGAAGCCTTGTGAGTTTTATAAAAGATCCCCCCCCAAACTTAACATGAAGTCAAAAATCACATCTATGTTCAGTAATTTCTCCATAAAGATCATGGGTCTAGTGCTCCCTGATGTCACTGTAGTACAAAATTGTGTGTGTGTTGGGGGGGGGGGATGGATCTTCATGATTGTGAATATTTCCTAACACACATTTGTCCCACAAAACAGACAATATAATAGCATATCGACACCGACTGTGCTATAAATAGTATGGCTCCAACACTTTACGGTGCCATCTTGCACAAGAACATAGATCTTGATTGATTCTTTAAAATTTTAGCTAATCACTTCAAATTCTCCTCTCTGTTCCTCAATCAATTAATTCCCACTATTTGGTCACAGCTCATGTTTGTGTGAAATTTTACTGTCCATATCGTAGATCTTATAGTGCGGTCATGGAATAAAATCCTTTTTTTGTGACAGACAAATACAGTTAGCATTTTTACACATGCACACCAAAATAATCACAATTCACATTTATGTTTTTAGATTTAATTTCAGAATTTAGGCAGAAGTTCACTGTCTCTTGGTGTGTCAATCTTCACGATGTATAATTTTATCACCATACATATCTAAGCGAGGTTGCATTTTAAAAATCATGCGTCTCATACACTGTGACACTGCTGTAGCACAACATCTAGATCAGAAATACCCAACCTTTTGAGCCTGTGGACACATTTAGAATTTGGACATAGCATGGTGGGTGCAGTAACAAAGTGGCTGCCCAAAAATGGCTGCTGCAGGAGGCAGAGCCAGCCACAAAATGATTGCCACAACTTAACTTTAGTAACACAGTGTCGATTTTTGTGCTCTAGTGGGAGTTGCAACATTTTAAAAAACTTCAATAGTCAATCAGAAGCCAATAGTCAATCAGAAGGCTTCTGGTTTGTGCAGGGGGTAGGCAGCAGTAGAGGGGAGGAGCTCAGTTGGGGGTGGGGGAGTTCAGCGGCAGGGACAAGTTAAGAGATAGCGGTGGCAGGGAGAGTTTGGTGGCAGGAGTGGGGAAGTTTGGGGGGGAGTTTGGTAGTGGGTGGAGGAATTAGTTGGTAGCAGGGGAGTTTGGTGGCAGCAGTGGGGGCAGGCAAGTTCACTGGCTGGGGCAGGGGAGTTCAGCTGGGGTCTGGTTGCAGTGCCTAGGACAAGCCCTGGGCACCATTTTGTGGCAGTATGCCACTGGAGGCTTTCTCAGGTTTGGAGAACAATTTCTTAGGTCTTGTCTGTTCATGGCTTCAGTCTCTGGGTTTAAGTGTCCACATATGAATCGTATTGACAACTCAAGTCACTGCCCAATAAGCCTCTAGTTGCTTTAAAATTAAGATTAGCTCACTTTTAGGTGGTTAGCAGCCAGGAGGAAGTTCCTCCAGTTTTGTGCCCATCTCTCTGGGACAAATGATAAATCCATGACCATTAACTCAGTTAGTACTTTGTGATTTTTTGGTTTGTTTCCTAGCTTCTGTAACACATGAGTGCACTAGTCTGATATATAGTCCCATGTCTCTATGACCTTCGTTGCATTATAATTAAAGTGCATTGTAATTAAATAAAGAGGTTTTTTTTCTGTTAAGGTTTTCAACCTGTGACTAAACTGCTTATGCATTCACATAAATGCTTATCTACACTGATAACAAACAGAGGAATGGGAGAATTCTTCGTACACACACCCATGTAACAGACCACTCTCAGTGAACTGGACCATTAGGAGGGAAATATGACATGGAAGAAGTCTGTCTAGATGCCTGAAAGATAGGAAGGAAAGCGGCTCAGATTCACAGTAAATGGGTTCAATCCCCCTCCTCCCACACACACACACTGATATCTCAGCCACTCAGTTGCTCGGAGGCTTGAAACCAGGGTGGGCCATGGAGTTGTGAGATCACAATATGACCTGGCTAGTGTGACTGGTTTCAGAAGAGAAGATATGGTTGTATTACATCCCCACTGACCAGGGCTGCTACCCCCTCTACTCTGAGGCCACTGGCGTAATGGCCATTGGGCAAGGTGGGCAGCTCCCCAGGGCATCACCTTGTGGGGGGCATCAAAATGCTGGGTTCGTTTTTGGGTATTTTAGTGGTTTTCCATTTTTGGCCTGCAGGGGGCGCAGTTTTTAGGCTAGAGGCACCAGAATTTCAGCGTATCGTCAGGAGACTGTCCTTATGCTACCCCCCACGTTTGGTGAGGTTTGGTGCAGGGAGTCCAAAGTTATGGACCCCCAAAGGGGGTGCCCCTATCCCCCATTGTTTCCAATGGGAGCTAATGGGAGATGGGGCTACAGTTTTGAGGGTCCATAACTTTGGCCCCCCTGAACCAAACTGCACCAAAATTGGGGGGTATCATTAGGGCAGTCTCCTGATGAGACCCTGAAAGCTTTGAGACTGTGCCTTCAGAAATGTGCCCCCCACAGCCTGCAACCCCCATTGACGGCAATGCAGAAAACTCAATGCAGAACAAAGATTCTTGGGCAAATTTCTAGGATGTTCTTGCAGGGGGTGCATTTTTGGATGTATTGGCACCAAAATTTCAGGGTATCATCTGGAGATGATGGCACCCCCCAATTTTGGTGCAGTTTGGTTCAGGGGGGCCAAAGTTATGGACCCTCAAAACTGTAGCCCCCATCTCCTATTAGCTCCCATTGGAAACAATGGGGGATAGGGGCACCCCCTTTGGGAGTCCATAGCTTTGGACTCCTTGAACCAAACCTCACCAGACTTGGGGGGTAGCATAAGGACAGTCTCCTGATGATATGCTGAAAATCTGGTGCTGATATGTCTAAAAAGGCACCCCCTGCAGGCACCAATGTCCTGGTGCAAAAAAGATTTGGTCGTGGTGGAGTGGCCACCCATGGGGGGGGGGGGCATCCAACTCAGGTTTTGCCCAGGGCTACAGTTTTCCCAGGGCTGCCTCGTTACACCCCTGTCTGAAGCTCTTAATGTTTATTTATTTAGTGGATAATTGGGTTATGATTGCAGATTAGGCTAGCTTTTAGGCTGATTTTTTCTATTAGCGGCTAGGCTGGGTGGTTTAATTTTTAGCTGTGGGTTAGTTTATTAGATTAGTTTGTAGTGGTTTAGTAGTTGAGTGACGCAATATTGGTCATAAGTAGGATAGCTCTGGGTAGTGATGGGAGGGGACCATGAGGGCATTGGGGCGGATATGTTGGGGCAGGGGATCCCAATTCTTATGGGACGGGATAGGTATGACGGTAGACAGAGGCCATATGGGAGACGGCGGGTGAGAAGCAATTACGCTCGCCTACCTTCTGACCTCCAATCTATCTCAAGGAATGAGGACTGCAAGGCTCAGGCTTTCCCTGCTCCGTCCTTGGTGTTGATTAATGCCAAATCCATTAATAATAAGACCACAACACTCTGAGACTATCTTGGAGTTCAGCAAATGGACCTGGCATGTATCACCGAAACCTGGGTGCACGATGGCGAGACAGTAGCCTTGGGCAAAATCTTGCCCCCAGGTTTTGTGTGTCTCCACCAGGGGTGGGCTCAGGGCTGGGGGGGGGTGACGTGGCCATGTTCACCCTTCAGGGCTGTCCCAGTCCCAAGGATTATCAATATGGAGTGCATCAGCCTAGAGTGGACGGCCGTGGAGAGGTTGGCTGTCTTCCTGATGTAGCGCACCAGGGAACAGCCTGCCACAGCTGCTGGAGGCGGTGGCTGACTGGGCGTTGCAGTTCCCCAGACTTATTGTCTAGGGGAACTTCAATGTCCATGTCGATACCACCTCATGTTCAGTGGTTGTGGATCTGGTGTCATCCATGGCAACGCTAGGCCTCTCCTTGGTAAATTCTGGCCCCACTCACGAGGCTGGTCACAAACTGGATTTGGTCTTTGGGTCAGGAATTGATGTGGTTGTATCCTCTGTTGACAGAGTGCCATGGTCCAACCACTATGCCCTGAAGGTTCGGGTGGACTTACCATGCCAACCCTGTCGAGGCGACAAGTTGATTTATGCTCTCCCGCAGAGACGTATGGATCCTACTGGATTCCTGATTGCTCTGCAGGATCCTGAGCCTGCTGGCACCCTTGATGAGCAGGTGGATGACTGGAATTCCATCTGGAATGCCATCAAGGTGATTGCTCCCCAGTGTCCTCTGCGCCCCCACTCCCGGCGGGCTCTATGGTATACTGAGGAGCTATGCCATATGAAGCAGGATCTCAGATGGCTAGAGTGAGTGTGGAGGAAGTCTTATGACGAAGCTACGTGAACATCTTATAGGAAGGCCTATGCGATGGCAACAAAGAGGGCGAAGAGGGATTTTTTCTCGTCTTCTCTCGCATCTGCAAGCTCTTGCCCAACTCAATTGTTCCGTATCATTCTGTCTCTCCCCTTGTTAAATGAGGGCTTCAAAAACTCCCAATTGGCTATTAGCTGTGAGGCATTTATAAGCTTCTTTGCAGATAAAGTCACGTGTTGCTCCGCCACGACCTCCCTGCCACTTTTGATACAATTAGTGAAATGGAGGCCCCTTGGCCGTCTTCAGGTCCTTCTTGGACCAGTTTTTCCTGCTCACTGAGGCTGAAGTTGACAGGGCCCTGGCTGCTGTTAGACCTACTACCTGTCCTCTGGATCCCGTGCCCCTCTTGGCTAATTAAATCTTGCTGGGAGGAGTTACGACCCCACCTGTTGAATATCATCAACTGTTCCCTTGATCAAGGAGTGTTTCCTGGTGGGTTGAAGGAGGCAGTGGTCCACCCACTCTTGAAAAGACCATCTTTGGATCCTAGTGATCAGGCCAATTACTGCCCCATCTCGAATCTTTTGTTTCTGGGGAAGGTAATTGAGAGAGTGGTGTTGGAGCAGCTTCAGGACTTTCTGGAGGACACATCAGCTCTCGATCCCTTCCAGTCTGGTTTCCGTGCTGGGCATGGGACGGAGACCATCCTCATAGCCGTCACAGACTCATTCTGCATGCAGCTTGATCGGCGCTGCTGGTATTATTAGATCTTACTGCAGCGTTTGATGTGGTCGATCATGACCTTTTGACCCACCGCCAGGCCACTGCTGGGGTACGGGGCACTGTCCTTCAGTGGCTTGCCTTGTTTCTTTGGGGATGGAGTCAGCAAGTGTGGTGCGGGGATCAGGCCTCCCAGCGGTGCCTGCTTCGTTGTGGTGTGCCCCAGGGAGTCCCTGCTGTTGTTTAACATCTACATGCGACCCCTTGCTCAGCTGGTGCAGAATTTTGGTCTGATCTGTCACCAGTATGCTGATGACATTCCGCTCATTCTGTTGATGGAGGGGGGAGCGGCCACTGCCCCTGCGGCTCTACAGCATTGTTTGGAGGCGTTTGCTGGGTGGTTGAAACAGAGCAGGTTAAAACTTAATCCAACAAAGACGGAGGTCCTTTGGCTGGTCCATGAAGGGGGGATTGAGGATTTTCAGCCGCCAGTGTTAGATGGGGTCTCTTTTGCATTGACCCCTTTGGCTCGCAACTTGGGTATCCACCTGGATTCGTCTCTCTCAATGGAGACCCAGGTAGCACATGTAACCCGGGTTGCTTTTTTCCATCTTCGCCAGGGCCGGCGGCTGGCCCTTATCTCTCCCAGACTGACCTGGCCACTGTGATCCATGCAATGGTCACCTCCAGGGTAGACTATTTTAACTCGCTCTACATGGGTCTTCCCTTACAGCTGATCTGGAAACTGAAACTGGTCCAGAATGTGACGGCCCGCCTTCTTACAGGTGGTTCGGCCAGGGATCATATCACCCCTGTGCTGCGCCGCCTACACTGGCTCCCAGTGGAATTCTGGGTCATCTTCAACGTGTTGATACTGACCTTTAAGGCCCTTTACAGCCTGGGGTCCTCATATCTTCGAGACTGCCTTACCCTATATGTCCCGACTCGACCTCTCCATTAAAAGAGGCCAATTTGCTGGTAGGTCCCTCGCTTCCCTATGATGCATAGCTGGGTCTCTACCCAGGCTGGGCAGAGACTTGCATGACTCCTGAGCCCCGGCCTCAGGAATGCTCTTCCTCCAGCAGTTAGGGCCCTATGGGACCTTGGCGAGTTCTGCAGGGCCTGCAAAAGTGAGCTGTTCCACCCAGCTTTTGGGGAGACTGGCCACTGAGTTCCGCCCCTCTCTGATGCCCATGTACCACCTGTTCATTTTTGACAATTTGCCGGCCCCCTCCCAGGGTTAGGAATGGATGCCATCTATCAATTTGAGGATGGAATGTACAGTTGCTACTGTTTAAACTGGATTTTAATTATGTTATTTGATTTGTCTGTATACTGTTATTTGTTGTTTTTTGTTTAATTTGTACACCGCTCTGAGCCCTTCGGGGATAGAGTGATCTATCAAATCAAATCAAATCACATCAAATCAATAAATTAATAATAATAATAATAATAATAATAATAATAATAATAATAATAATAATAATAATAATAATAATAATAATCTGTGCTGCCAGCTGAAGCTATGCATACTGCACTAGGTGTTGTCTTCCCATGTTCAAATGTCTCCTGCTACAGGGCTCCAAACAAATAGGGCTCCAATCTGATTCAACAGACTATCCTGACAAATCTGTAATAGATATGGCCACTTCCCAGAGGAATTATCGTCTAATTCACTAAAACAAAAATTTAAAATGAGGGAGAGATGATAGAATGAGTGAATAAATGAATGAATGAAACATGTCAGACCATACCCATAAATGCAATCTATAATGATCAGAACAAGCATATTTGTAAAGTTTTTATACAAACATCCCAACATTTGTGTTTCTTAACCTGAGAGTGACCTTGTTTCTCTATTAAAATGTTCTGTTTCCAAAATATAATCCCAGTTTTCACTTGGAAAATATATTTGAGTCTTGAGGATGAGAACATTCACAAATTGTGGAGTAGAAGTGTATTAATACATAAGCAACCAACCAAGTCACAAATAATGAAACTGTACAAACTCAATGCTGAAAATCAGTTGGATAGTTATAGAGAATTTGACACCATTCAAAGGTTAGGTTTATTAATTCAGACTCAGTAAAATCAGTGTTACATATCAGATATAGATACAGAAATATCCCATAAAACATCCTCAAGAATCTGCAATTTCACATGGGAGACCACATGAATATTCCCAGCATATATTTATATGTACCACATGTCATTATATTTAAGTTTCAAAGTTGTTCTATCTTTGAATACTCAGATCTGGAGACTTAAGTCTGTGGATACTTAAATGCAAACAGACAAACCAATTTGGAATCTGCAAAAAATATATTGGGGGATAACCCACACCAAATGATAGACGTAGTGCCTGTAGTTTTAATAAATGAGTGTCCCCTGAGAACTCAGAGGCTAATTCAACATACCTTGGAGGGAGGATTCTTTAGGTCAATCCTAGCAACAACCACTGACCAATTTGCTGCCATCAGCTTGCATGGTTCTCCCAAGTCAAGCAATGACCACTTGGTGGCTCATGACAGTGGCCACCTCACAGAAACCATTCTAGTATAGTGGTAAAAAAAAAATTAGACTCAGATATGGGAGACCCAGCTTCGAATCCTCACTCTACCATGAATGAACGAACATGGTTATTGTGAGGATAAAATGGAGGAGAGGAGAAAAATACAAGCTCCCTTGATTCCCCATTGGATACAAAGACAGGGTGTAAATGAATTAAATAAATAATGAAGCTGAAGCATGGAAGTGGGTGGCATGGAAAGAAGGAAGGTGGCAAGTGGTGAAGATATGAGAACTGCTAGGAGGAAAAATTTATAGGGCTTGAATCATCCTGTTTCATATAGTGACCAGGTAGATATTTATTTTATTATTATTTATAATTATTATTATATTCCAGAAACCCTTCAAGAAAGACACAAAGGCACTGGTATTTGGAGGGTAACCTCTTCTGAAAATTGAAATTGCTCACTAGTAGTAAGCAGTTGTGGACACTGACTAATTTCATGTTAAAAAACTTGATGTCCTTGTTTTTGTTTGTTTTGAGCCATGAAGCAGGAGAAATGTTTCATGTGGACCATTAGGTTAAACAAATAACCTACCCTGTCAGATCTCTTTTGTAACCTGTGTTCAGATTTCTTTTGCTTTGCATAATTTTTTTCAAAAAGTTACAACATCTACTGTATAAACTTGTGTATAAGTCGAGTTTTTCAGCACCTTTTTAATGCTGAAAAAGCTCCCCTCGACTTATACTTGGGTCATACTCTGGGAAATACGGTAACTGTTTGGAGCGAAGGGTCCATTAGGGGGAGCTAAAGAGCTCAGATTTCCAAATAAGGAAAGGCTCAATTTCCTCAGAATGGTTGAAGCCTGCATTTCTGGTATGTGAATGTTTGTATTAATTGTTGAGAAGGGGATATTGTGTTTATATTGATTATATTGATATTATTTTGTATTTTGCTCTCCTTTGTTATGGTCTCTTTCCCCCTCTACCAAAATACAAACTAATAGTTTGGTTTCTTCACAGAGTTCAGTTAAGAGGCTTGGAGGCTGTATACAGCTAGAGAGAACTAAAGGACTGAGATCCTACTGGTCTGTTTTGCATAGCAGGCCAGAACCAGAGGTGGGACCCAACCAGTTCTCACCACTTCTCTAGAAGTGGTTACTAATTTTTTCTGAGTGCCGAGAAGGGGTTACTAAAGCAACCTCCCTGCCCAATAGAGACTGGAGGTGTGTGTGTGCGGCGGCGCCACTGTTTGAATCCCACCACTGTCGGAACCTATTATTAAAATTTTTGGATCCCACTACTGGCCAGACCTATTATATGTTTATTATTCTGTATTGGTCTGCCGTATGTTATACTGCACACTATTGTTTATGAAACAGAAAACAGATTTAAAGTTTCTTTTGTTGTAAATCTGGTGAATGTTAAGGGTCACAAGGTGGGATCACACTGTCAAAGACTTAAACTCCTTTTCCATTTCTGATAATATCCCTCTTAAAATCTAAGTTGGGTTACATTTGGACATACAGATGATGATGAGGAATCCAGTTTTGAAGAATTTTAACTCTGGTGTTTTAGCTTGGTTGCTGATTGAGCTGAGGTTTTTGCACTTTTAAAGTTATTGTTCATATTGTTCAAGTTATTGGTTGCTGATTGAGCTAAGGTTTTGCACTTTTAAAGTTATTGTTTTACTTTTAAAGTAGTTTACTGTTTTTCTTTGAAATATATATTCAAAAACATTTAACCTACTGATGCCTCAATTAATGTAATGTTATTGGTATCTATTTTTATTTTTGAAATTTACCAGTAGCTGCTGCATTTCCCACCCTTGACTTATACACGAGTCAATGAGTTTTCCCAGTTTTTTGTGGTAAAATTAGGTGCCTCGACTTATATGTGGGTCGACTTATACATGAATATATATGGTAATCAAAATTTCCAAATTAAGCATCATTACTTTTGAAAATAAAAGTACTTTTACTTTTTAAATAAATGCATGGGGGGGGGAGCTATATGTGTAACTATTGGAGTGGCATATACAAATTTATTCGGAAGTAGGTCTCACTGGTTTAAATGGAAATTGCTTGCAAGTGAGCTTAACTTGAGGCCTAAATTGGCCTAGA
This sequence comes from Sphaerodactylus townsendi, assembly GCF_021028975.2. NCBI lineage: Eukaryota > Metazoa > Chordata > Lepidosauria > Squamata > Sphaerodactylidae > Sphaerodactylus > Sphaerodactylus townsendi. Next base: position 56,821,445 of record NC_059433.1, read on the forward strand.
ATCAAATACTTTGTTTAAAGCAGCAGAAGCTGTCATGATTCAAATTCACCATATTTTAAAAATGTGGGGTGGGTGCACTGAGCATATACAGACAAACCACTTTTACACCCTGAATGCTAACATGCTCCTCCTGAAACAGCAATGTTTTGTAAATCTTTTGTTCCAGATCTTTTGTTCCATATTTTATTTATTCATTTAAAAAATTATATAAGATACAGATATAACTGGAAGTAAATATTTCCTAGGATATAGATAATAGATATACATTGGTTAACTACATTAATCCATATTTCACAAAACTTAATACATGCACTATTATTTGTACAGTTTTATATTCAAATATTTCAGAGAATTTAAAACATGTACTATTTATCAAAATTATCTGATCCTTATCTACTTAACACTTTAGTCCTAGTAATATTAAAGAGAAAGAAAATATATAATAGATAGTTAATAGTATTTAGAGAATAAGAAAAAGAAAATTTACTAGAAACGATTATGAGATCTCTCATAATCAAGATATAGAATAAGAAAAGAACAAGCAGCCCCGTATAAAGTGAGTGACTTCCCCCCCCACCCTCATATACTCTTTTTGCTAGATATTTTAACGTATAGGCAAGCAATTTCAAAATAGACTCACATTATTCTATCTAATCTTACTTATATAAAGAGAAAAGTTTACATTATACAAGAGTGCCTCAACTACTCAATTTCTTCATCTCATATCTGTTATTAATGTATAATTTCCAGTTCTCCCATTTTGCTTCCTGAGGTTCTATTATATTACAATCTTTGTTTCCAATATTAACCTAGTATGAAATCAGGTCTACTGTACTAAACACCTGAACTTTATGAACCCAGTCTTCTATTGTTGGGAATTCTGATGTTCTCCATTTTGCTGCTAGGAGCATTCTTGCTGCCGCGGATAGGTAGAAAAACAGTCTTTGCTAAGAAGGAGATATCTGCAATAATAGGACTTAAAAGGTAAGCTTCCATCTTATTATGAAACTTAATGTTTAATACTTTTTGTATCTGAGTGTGGATTTTTTCCAGAATTTTAAAACTTTTTTACACGTCCACCACACGTGAGTGAACGTACCCTTTTTTACCCCACATTTCTAACATTCCGGAGCATAGTCTTTATACATTTTGGATAATTTAACCGGAGTGAGGTACCATCGGTAGAATAATTTAACGTTATTTTCACAAATTGTTGTGCATGGCGTTAATGAATATATGTTTTTCCAATATCGCGTCCAATCATCTAGTGCAATAGTTCTGCCTAAGTCCTCAGCCCACGTTATCGTAGTTTGTTTGACTTGTTCATGATGTGTTTTCAACTGAAGCAATAGCTTATATATTTTACTAATAAGTTTATTGTTTGCTTTGAATAAAATTTTGTCGATTAACGTTTCTTTTAAATCAAAATCCCAGGTTGCTTTATCTTTTTTTAAATAACTGGTTATTTGATTATATGTATACCATTGGCAATTGCCACCATTAATTACTATTGTTTCCCCTTTTTTCAGCTCATATTTGCCTGCCTCTTTTACTAATAGATCTTGGTATCTTAATATTGTTTGATCATATGTTATTGTTTGCAGCTGTAAAGATTCTGTCCTTGAGACCCACCCTGGTATTTTGTTATGAAGTAATTTTTGATATTTTTGCCAAACTTTTAGTAAGTTTTTCCTTATAAAGTGGGATTTAATTACATTAGTTCTGCTAATTTTTTTGGTTGGATTTGGCCACATTTGGTTATGCCAACCCAATGGCATTCCATAGCCTTCTAATGTAAGTAATTCCTTGTTACTCAAATACATCCATTCACCAATCCACATTATTGCACAAGCGTCATGATATAAGTTCAAGTCCGGGAGGGACAATCCACCGCTTTGTTTTTCATCAACCATATAAATAGATTTTATTTGTGGTTTTCTATCATTCTTTATTCCATTGTTGAAAGGGTTTTTTGGTTTCTACTAGAGGTATATTTTGAAACAAATATATTAATTTTGGGAGGATATTTGCCTTAATTAGAGATATTTTCCCCAGTAGAGACAGTTGCAGATGGCTCCATTTTTGTAAATTGTCTTTAATATCGGTCCAAATATTCTGCTTCACCCCTTCTTTTTAGAAATGGATGTCGAGATTTAGCTTTTTGCAGAATAAAACAGCACTCATTTACATGCAGCGTCGCAGCTCAGGCTTACCATCCATCCAGCCTCTGCCTCTCTCCACTCTGCCCCGGTATGACTAGGTCTTCAAGGAAAGTATTTTGTGAGTCCAACCTTAGCTTTCTTGCTTGTTTGCTTGCTTTTCGTATCAGGGAATGGAGTAGGTAAAAAATTTTTAGCAAGTCTATTCGCAGCTAGCATTGGCTTGGATTTTGCTCCTTTCGCTTCTCCCCCCCCCTCCTTTTTAGTCCAATGGAGAGTCGTGCCTCAACTTTTAGCACAGCACTAGCCGAGGAACTAAACCTCCCCACCTTTTGTATTTGCTCTTCCCCCCTGTTTGGGGTAGAAACACGTTGGATTAATTAGATATTTAGAGGAGTTTATCAGCCTTTGGGTAGTTGTGTCCGCTCGGAGCACTGACCAAACCGGAAGATACCGTTTTTGTAAATCTTTATAACAAAAATTCATGTGCTCACTTACATACAAAAGTTCTCCTTGAAACTTCTAAACCAAATAATGCTATCAGCTTACAATGTAAATAATACAAATATTGACACCTTGTAAATAATCTATCATAGGCAGATTCTGCATGGGCCAAAAACAGTGGTGTGAAAATGGTGTAAAATGGTTTAAAATGATGTAAAGGGTTTACAGCATTTTCATACCGTTTTCAAACTGCTGTTTTTGGCCCATGCAGAATCTGCCATAGTTCCACAATCATATTTGGGTTTGGGCTGACCAAACTCCAGTGCGTTTTGGAATCCCTTCAATGGCCCAATTTCTAGGAGTCAAGAACTGAAATATTACAAACATAATTTGAATAATGTCTAAATAAAGTTGTTACTCACTTATAGCTCTTATATACAAAACTCTCAAAGGAGTGCCAGAGTAAAATATTATTATACACATACTACTTTGAGAGTTTTGTATATTAGAGCTATAAGTGAGTAACAACCAACCCCCCTTTGTTGTTTAACTTTTGTTATAAAGATTTACAAAGCATTGCTATCTCAGGACAGTCATGCTTCAGATTGGCAAACATAGGCATACCACATCTTCTTAATCAAACAACCCACCCATTTAATATCACCTTCAAGATAAAGTCTGGCTCCATACCATTCTATGAATATGTTTTCTGTCCTGAAATAAAAGGTTCAAGGTCAAACTGTCAAAAATACACTGAGGTGGTTAAACTAAAACTACAATAAGGAAACCATAACTGAACTTAACCTTGGCTTTTTACAAGCTAACTACCTATCAACAGTATGACATAGTAACTGCTGCATGGATTCTCATTTCGAGTTGTCATGGCTTCGAAGACACATCATCAACAATTTTAAAAACCTGGGAAAACTATACAATGCCAAAATCGGCAGGAGAAGCTGGGTTCAATCATATACTTTATTGATGATATATATAGATGGCATCTGATGCCAAAAAAACTGGCAAAAATGTATAAAGGTATATCTAATATGTTGGAAATGCCAAAAACCCCAGGGATCTTTTTTCATATGTAGTGGTTATGTGCAGAGGCTAAGTCCTTTTGGGCATGATACTCAAAGAAATACAGAAAAATTGTGAAAATAACCACAAAGAAAAAGCCTGAAGTTTTTCTACTGTGACTAATGGGAGATGATATCCCAAATCAACATAGATTTCTTTTCATGTATATGTGTACTGCTGCAAGGACATTGCATGCACAGAAATGGAGAGAGGAAAAGGTACCAACAAAGGAAGATTGGATACAGAAGGTCACAGAATATTCAGAAATAGCAAAATTAACAACCTTATTAAAGAAGAAGAGTTTGGATTTATATCCCCCCCTTTTCTCTCCTGTAGGAGACTCAAAGGAGTTTACAATCTCCTTTCCCTTCCCCTCTCACAACAAACACCCTGTGAGGTAGCTAGGGCTGAGAGAGCTCCAAAAAGCTGTGGCTAGGTTCAAGGTCACCCAGCTGACGTGTGTTGGAGTGCACAGGCTAATCTGAATTCCCCAGATAAGCCTCCACCGCTCAAGTGGCAGAGTGGGAAATCAAACCCGGTTCTTCCAGATTAGAATGCACCTGCTCTTAACAACTATACCACTGCTGCTCCAGTAGGACAGTAATACAGAGAAGTAGAAAACTAGAAACCTTTTATAGACAACCTGTTGAAAAAATATGGTTGAAGAGAAATAATTGCAGGACTGAAGTAGAATATTAGAAATGATAAGGTGTGTAACTGAAAAATTGTTCCATCTATATATATAAAAATGTAACCGTGCGTTTGTTCTTCATGCTCTAACGCCGAAACGGCTGGACCAATTGCTCCCAAATTTTGACATGACGTGGCTTTCCATTGCGGGCAGGTTTTGCGACCTTCATGTTTTGCCAAACTCACAGTGGACCAATGAGGGGCCGCTGTACCGGGGGAGGGGGCGTGGCCTGCTGCTGGAAGCACCCGCAACACACAGAGACAGGAAGGAGGAGCGTTCCAAGCCACGCCGTGGGAACAAGCCGGTTCGCCTCTCCCCTTCTTTTTTTTCCGCGCGTGGCTCCACACAGTAAGCCACAGCAAAGCGTGGCCGGGTCCGCTAGTTTTAAATAGATGTATGAACCTAGAATGGATTAGAATTCAATAATGAGATAGTGCGAAGTCATTATTTGGTTATTAATCTTTTTTGTATTTCATGTTCTTGTTTTGTATTGTTGTGGTGGTGTTGTGAAAGTTTTAATTTTTTGTTTTTTGTTCTTGTGTATATTGAGAAAATGAAAAAAAATGTACTTCATTGACTAAAAAGGCAGGAGGTCATGATGCCTATAGAGCAAACATCTCAGGATATCTTCTGGAGGAAGAGTCAAGTGGCAGAAAATGGTGGGTGGGAGAAAATGAATGATGAAAGCTTATAAGAGAGGAGGCAAAGATAAAATGCATGGCAAGTGGGAGAGGGCACCACTGTGCCCTCAAATGCTTTATTTTTGTCCATGCTGTCTGGACAAAAAACAAGAGGAGTTATTTTAAGATGTTCCCAGGACATATGATTGTGCAGAAAAATCGTATTCGTATTCAAGAAATGTTTACTGATTTTCACAGTGCACACTTCCATTTACTGTTATTCTCTGTTTCTTGTTTAAACAGTTCCTAATCCCATTCTAATCACATGCTTCTGAGAACTCAGTGGCTGAATCCCCACTGGGAAATTCAATCTAGATCAAACCAAGTTTGAAAATAAACTGCAACTTTTCATCGAGGTTTCAACCTCCCCACTGCAGCATGTTTCCAGTGAAGACATCTAGGCCTACCTCGTATTCAAGAAATGTAACAATCCCCACTACTACGCGATTGGCTTGGCAGGTCTCTCCTGATTGGCTATCATGCCATGTTGGGACGAGACCTTTTTTTTCCTCCGCAAAAATGTACTCACGTTATGATGTCAGCACATCATCACGTCAGCATGTCACCCCCGCCCAAGTTTCTGGTTGGTTACTGTTCTCTCATGCATTTGCGTCATGCTCCATGGTGGGAAATTTGAACCAGGATTAGACCACCGATCCTCCCCTCCAAACTGGATCGAAGATGTGTTTTTTTGAAAAAGTAGTACTTTCAAGCAGGTTCGGCAAAGACACGGGATAAGGGGGAGAATGAGCGCCAGGACCCGGATGAATCCTTGTTCGTCGATCAGGCAGTGGGGAATTCTTCCTGAATCCTTGATATTTTGCGTGAGTATCACGCTATTAATTGACTGTGGGGAATCGGCCAGTGGCTACTTCACACTTTGCTGTCCCATAATTGCTACATGCATGCATGAAAGAAAGAAAAGGATAAAAAATTGTGATCTATACAGAGAACTGATCTATATTTCCTCACCCATGTGCAAAATGAAAACAAATACCCCCACATATATACCCTCAAGGGAATAAGGCAAATTTGCACAAATAAATGCATGTACACATACAACTCACGATCTTCAAGGAACAAAACCAAAACACAAACTGAAGAGTCTGGAGTAAGAGGGACATGAAGGTAGAAAGGCAGTAGAAAATCCTGTATTCAACAAATTCAGCTGATGCACATTCAGAAATACACAGAAGCATATGCAACTGCACACACTCAAGGGAATGAACACTTAGTAACCTATGCATGCCATGGCCCCATCTGTGGTAGCAAGAGCTTCTCAGAGTCCCAAGAAAGAGAAACCTGCACAGAGCAGGAATATGATTCTGTTCTTCTGTTTAAAATTATGCTTGAAGGTGACAGAAGAAAAGGGTAAGGGCTGTGTTCTTAGTAGACTTGTACATGTATGGAAAGAGAATTGAGTGGCCCACTTTGTGTTGCTGGACATTGTCCTCCCCTGATCCTGCAGTCTCTTCATACCAGAAACCTGATAACAGATGGGGTAGCAGAAGTACAAGTCCTCCCCCAATAAAAGGCAAACATTTAAGGTACAGACCAAGGCAGAAACATCCAGTCATCAGCCAGCCCTAGAAACACACATTAAGGACTGGTTTTTATTGTTTTTTTCCTCTTGTACCTAAGATTTCCATTTGGCATGCTGCTGTTTGCAGTGAATACAACACTAACACAGAATGGCATTGTGAATGATTTAAGCACATATTCATGTGCTAGACCCTGATTAATTTTATTATTATGAAAGGAACACTACAAAGTCTTTAACCATTTACTCTGAGTGACTTAAGGGTTGAATGTTTTTAAAAAATGAAATGAAACAAAAACATATTTTATTAATAAATATTTTTTTGATGAAAGATGGAGCTCAAATAATAATTATCCAGAATAATTTGGCATCGATTCTAAGCTCGACCAATTTAACTGAATAGCTAGTCTACATTTTTTTTACTGGGCGTAAAAGATGACCTTGAAAATTGTAACTTCCTGAATCAGCATTTACAGAGTACATCAACAACCTTGACAGCAATGAGGAAATAAATTTTAACTGAATTGAGTTGTACTTGATTTTTTTCCCCAGTATGAAATATTAGGCAAAGACATATAGACCTCCTTTCTTACAAGGAGATATGTCAGTGATACATGATCTTCACATCACTGTTCTGAAAAAATGTTAACATTTAAGGTTATGCTCGACATCTTTATAGAAAACTACAAATAAAAGACTTGAAGTATTGATCTACACATTTGGCCCTCCTGGGATTGTATAAAATTTAGTGATGATATCACATTTGAATGCTCCTCTCATAAGAGGTTCTGTTCCTAAGGAATCCTAACATGTTACTATCTTCCTGTATGTTCATTCAATTTTCTGTCAGCCAGATATTTTTACAAAGGAGAGTAATGTTAAAACATACTTTTTCTAAACTGCATTCTGAAGTGACACTATTTTTCAGTTGAAGGCAGCATGAGAAGAGGAAGACCCAGCATTAGATGGACTGACTCTACAAAGGAAGCCACGGGACCTCTGTGTGCAAGATCTGAGAAAGACTGTTAATGATAGGATGTTTTGGAGGACATTGATTCATAGGCCCCTTCCGCACATGCAGAATAATGCACTTTCAATCCACTTTCAATGCACTTTGCAGCTGGGTGGAATGGCAAAATCCACTTGCAATCACTTGTGAAAGTGGATTGAAAGTGCATTATTCTGCATGTGTGGAAGGGGCCAATGCATGAAGGCGGGGAGCAGAATAGTGTTTGTTGTATCCTAGCACAAGATCTACACACAGACCATTTCTTTGTAAACCTATAAGAGTAAGAAATGTGTACTCTTGTAGACTGTGCTCACACATGTACAAGTTGTACTATAATTTCTTGACTATGTCTCAATTCCTATTTTTCTTTATCTTTATCTTTATTAACCTTTGATAGGCATAAAATTCCTATTTTTCATGACAGACACAAATCCAATTAATTGTGATCACAAGCTCTTTCTTCCTCCTTTGCATAGCACACTGAAACTAAAGTCTTCAAATAACTTCAATTTGTTATGATGCTTACCTTATCTTACCTTATCTTACCTTAAATATGGGTACCTTATCAAGTTTGTTTTCCTGAATTCTTGATGGTGCTGGAAAATGTCAAGTCACAGCCAACATATGGCAACCTAGCAGGGTTTTTAAGGCAAGAGCCTAACAAATGTGGTTTGCCTTTGCCTGCCTTGGTGTAGCAACCCTGGACTTCCTTGGTGGCCTCCCAGCAGATGCTTAGCTTCCAAGATCTGAAAAGACTGGGCTAGCCTGGATTCTTAATCATCATTAACTCATGACTAAGAATTCCAATTACTGCAAAAGAAACAAACCTTATTTTCTTAACACCTGGTTCATGGATGCAAGAAAATGGATGTGCGACAACTGTAACATCTAGTGATAACTTTCATGTATGAGTAGGCTAGCACAGATAAATGTGTTACATTACTTCAACTATAACTATTTTTATAGGAGTCAGTTGTGTATACAATGATGAAACAAAGGGATGAAACAAAGATGAAACAATGATGGAACTTGTATGTATGGACTTATGCTCACTAGTATGGGCAGCTAAGAATATACTTAAAAAAGAAAGCACAGTTGGCAATAGATATCAATAGCATGTTCAATTGGTTCACTCCACTGGTTGTTAAATAGTTTATTAATGGTTAACAGCAACTATGATTTTTTAAATGTTGCTATTATGCTGTACATTATATGTTGCCTTGAACCAATTTTCTGGAGAGGCAGCATAGAAATTAAATCGTAAAAGCTCTGAAGAACCAACATGGAGGTCAAATACTCACTACCTAGTCTTTAGAAGACGGAACAGTTTTGGATGTGAACCGACCCGTCAGCAATAAACCTCACTGAGCTATTGATAAAGTCTAAGGGTAATGGGAGTGAACTATTCACCTATTTGTCAACATTGATGCTGGAATAACAAGATACACAGTGGATATGCCAGTTATGCAGACAATGAGTGATGCGTCACAAGAGTGAAAGAGAATATTTTCATCAGCTGGTGAGAAAGGATTTGTGTGTAAAATCACAAAAGTTGAGAGAATGTCCTTTGCAAAAGTTACTATTGGTATTTTAAATATCTATATATAAATGTTAAAGGGAATTAAAAGAAAACTGGGTATAAACTAAAGTTTCTGTTTAAACATTCTTGGTTTTAATCATTTTGACAGTAGCCTGTTCACCTTCAAAAGAACAAATTTTCTCCAAAAATATTAAATGGAATAAAGTATAACAAGGAAGAAGTGAAATGGAAAATTGCTAAAGCCTAAGAACATAGCAGGCAGAAAGACAGCTTCCCCCTCCCCTCCTGAAAGCTGTGATATGAAAGGGAAAAAGAGGAGGGGGGGCTTAGAGTGAGGGTGGAAGAACTGAGGCAAGGAAAAGCAGAAGTGAAAACAGAATATGAAATAATTGATTTTCTTATGGAAAGATTGAAAAAAGAATTATATGTAGGAGAGAATCTAGAGAGCCAATTGCAATGCCATAAATACCTTTCTATAAACTTGATTTTCCATAAAGTGCTTAAATATAATTGGAGTGGTCATCTGCTAGTGAGCTGGATTTTTTCCAGCTCGTCTTACCATGGACTAGAGAGTTTCATTTTCCCCCTTTTCACTTCAAAAACATAACTTAGTTTCTGTGGTATTAATCCTTGAGATGCTGCATTTAATGGCAGGGAAAGGCAGGGAGAACTTGGCAACTGATGTTTATCTCTGAAGTTTTTTTTTTAACTTTGGGTTACATTTCAGTCAGATTATTATTAAGTAGAATTATAAAATCATGGAACTGGAATCCTCCTTAATGCTTCTACATCATTTTAAAACTATATCCTTGGTCTGAAAAATCAGCATAGATTAGCCTTTTTAAATATATCTGCATAAAATTCTATGAGAAAGGCTATGGAAGGCTACACTGAAGGACAATTGTGCTTTTTGCAGAATAGCAATTTGAACCCTGATCCCCGATCAACTGCAGGGAAGTTGGCACTATTTCATTCAAACTATTTTGGTTTAATTTAGACCAAGTTTATATTTAGGTTAAAACAAATTTAAATGCAAATATGCTTTGTGTTACAAGTGCTTCCAATTTATCCACAAAGAAGGTTAAATCAATCAGTGGCCCTTTCTGCACGGGAATGGCAAAATCACGAGCTCCTAGAGGGACATAAAAAACGCCGTCCCTCAGGAGCCGATTCGCGACAGGGAGCTCCTTGCTCTAAGCCCGAAGCAGCATGAAGCCGCGTTTTCCTACCTCGCGGCGAGCAAAGGTTTCACAGAAAACAGCGGCTTCGAGGCTGCTACCCGTCGCTAATCGACTTATACCCAGTGGCTCGAAGGCGCCCTCCCTCCCCCATTTGCACCGTCCACCTACTGTTTCTGTGGCCATCCAGCACGTCGCCGAGGCCTAGGGACACGCCCCCCTGCCCTGCGACGCCGGAGCAGTCGCGCAGGGCAGGGGGGCGGTCCCCAGGCCTCAGCGACATGCCGGACGGCCACAGAAACAGCAGGTCGACCGGGCAACGGCACTCCGCGGCGCTGTCTTCCCGGCTGTTTCTGGAACCGTTCATGCGAACGGTCTCAGGGGGGTTGGGTCGGCGTCATATACGCCGACCCAACCCCAATCGTGGCCGTGTGGAAACGGCCAGTGAGAATCTCAAATAGCAACTGAATGTTACCAAATTTTGAGAATACAAATTACAAATGGGAACCCATAAGGAAACTGTAGGGGTGGCCATCACATTCCCTCTTGCTTGCTCCCTCTCCCCCAACCCTGTTCTCACGCTTTTTTTCTTTCTGGTTTTTCCTCCCCCAATGCCCGTTTTTCACTTCTTATCTGTCCTCCAACCTCTGCTGTCTTTCTGTGTCCCCAATTCCTCCTATAATACACACACACTCATCCCCCAGTGCCCCATTCCTCTTCCCCCCACATGTGCACAAAAACACATACATATATAAACTATCATCAATTTCTCTTTTCTTCTCAATCCCCCAGTCTCTCTCTGTCTCTCTCACACACATGCATACATGTTGCTTGGGCAACTTGCTGGGCAAAGATGGAGTTGTTTCTTCCTCTGGGTTGGTACCAGGTCCCTGAATGCCTCACAATGCTACCCACGCCACACAACACCTCACAATCAGCAAACTCCTAGAAGGCCAGGCAAGTCCTTTTCCCTCCACAACACCTGCTGTAGCTTGGTTGATCTTGAACAAATCATTGGGCAACCATAAAACCCACTTCTCCTGGAGAAAATAACTGCTTTGGAGGGTGGACTGTATGGAATTATATCCTCCTAAGAACTTTCCCATCCCCAAACCCTGCTGTGTCTTGAGCCGTTTCTGCACGGCCCAAATACGATGCCTTAGCATTTTTGCCGTCCCTAAGGCGCCGTTCACACAGGTGGCGCTGCTGAAACGCAGCAGCGCCAACCTGGCTTACCTCCACCTCCCCCAGAGCGGCGTCAGGCCGCCCCAAAAAAACAGCGTGTTCCCACCGGCATGGTGCAAATGGCACCGCCGGGAACACGCTGTTTTCTCCGTCCCCCCTCACCTCATTATCCTGCATCGCTCTACTGGACTGCTGAGATCCTCCCTCGCTGTCCTCCGACCCCTGGAGGTCGGAGGGCAGCATGGGCGGGTCTTAGTAGTCCAGCAGGGTGACGCAGGACGACAAGGTGAGTGTGGGGGGACGGGGAAGAGGTGGCTCCGTGTGGAGCCACCTCTCCTGCACCAGCCTTTGCAGGGGCTGCTCGCACGCTCCCGTGCGAACGGCCCCCACTCCTCCACCGGCAGGATCCCTGCCGGTGCAGGGAAGCCCTTTCCGCACTGCGGAAAGGGACTTGGTTGTTCTTGGGCCAATTGTTAGGCAAATCTGGAATTGTTTCTTCATGTGGCTTGTTCTTTAGAAAATTGTTGGGCAAAAATTAATTGGACAAAATTGTTGGGCAAAAATAATGCACTTTCAATCCACTTTCACAATTGTTTGCAAGTGGATTTTGCTATTTTGACAGTAAAATCCAGCTGCAAAATGCATTGAAAGTGGATTGAAAGTGCATTATTCTGCGAAAGTGCCCTTAGTTGAAGCAATTTTATTTGTATGTTTACAGTCTCCTTGGTAAATTAGGTGGGAAGACAGACCTGTAAGAAAAACAATTATTATTAGTGATACAATTATACCTTGATTTTAAAAAATATTTTTCAAGAAACAGGTTCCAGATAACCTTGAGTGATTGATACAAGGAAGCTTGGTGTAACCTCTTACTCATCCTCAAACCCTGCTGTCTCTTAACCAGACTTTCTCTCAGGCTCATACCGCACATGCAGAATAATGCACTTTCAAACTGCTTTCAGTGCTCTTTGAAGCTGTGCGGAATAGCAAAATCCACTTGCAAACAGTTGTGAAAGTGGTTTGAAAACACATTATTTTGCGTGTGCGGAAGGGGTCTCACTCTCAGTAGACATATGCATCTGTGATGAGGACATTACTTTACTTCCCTAAGGAATTCTGCATCCAAAAAGGCATTTGACACCAAACAGGCTGATGCAAAATCCAATTGCAAACAATTGTGAAAGTGGATTGAGCACATTATTCTGCATGTGTGGAAAGGGCCATTGAGAGTGATGAACATTTGTTTCCAGGGAAAGCTCTAATTTTGCCCTTATCATTTCATGGCAGTTAACGGAATATGATGCAAACTATCAAGATGCAATGGCAATAGTCAAGAATTACAGCAAGCCTGATCTTTTCATCACTGTGACCCTTTCCACATGGGCCAAAAACTCGTATGAGAGGCAGGTTACATGAACCTGTCCCAACTCCCGAACCATTCACATGGCTGGTTGACCCGTGGACAGATAACATGATTACTGAATAACCCATGCGTTAGGGGCAAATTAGACCCATGTTCAGGGTGGGAACCATGCGACGTTCCTACCCAACACAGGTTTTATCCTGCCCCCAAGCCGCTTTTATTGGCCCGTGCAGAAGGGGCCTATGACTTGCAACCCCAAATGGGAAGAAATTACGGAAAACTTGCATGGCCAACCTGTCCAATATGATCTAGATTTGGTTGCAAGAATGTTCCAATTCAAATTGAAAGAATTAATGGATGATATAACCAAGAAGCATATTTTTGGAGTTCCAGTGGCCAAAGTCCATGTAATTGAATTTCAAAAAAGAGGCCTTCCCCATGCTCATATCCTTCTAATTTTGAAAGAACAGAGACCAAAATTGCCTGAGAATATTGAGCAAATTGTATCAGCAGAACTATCCACACATAGAGCTTCTCCCAGCTTTATATAAAACTGTAGCAAAACTGTAGCAAATTAGTACCCCCTTTAAATGAAACATCTAATATTATGCTTAATTCTTCTGACGCACAAATCATCCAATCTGCCAAAGCCATCATTAGGAAATAGATGTATAGATATTACTCTCCCAATAGTACACCGTTTCTAGCCCCATTCTTCTAACAGTTTAATCCTAAAAACACTTTACTGAGAGTAAGCTTCATTAAAAAGGCTTGAGTAGTATTCTGAATAGATGTACTTAGGACTGCTGTCTAAAAGTCCTAATAGTTTCTCTGAAGCACACTAAATTCAATTTCCTGCATTATTCTCTCTCTCTCTTGGCTGTAAGATCTGTGTTGATCTTTCCAGGGATTTTTAAAGAATGATCTCACTTGCATAGTAATCTAGAAGAGGAAGGAAGAAGTAGTTCAACCTACCCCCTCACATGGTTTCAACAATCAAACCATCTCCTTCATATGTTATTATTAACCCTTGAAAACCAAAAGACAGGCAAAGATGAGTGCTCATTCTTTTTGATTTAAATGTCTGATAGAAACACAGGTGAGGGAACACATTCTATTAGAAAATCCAATTTGGCTAAAAGGGTTAAAACCTTTTACCCCTTCCCCACACGATCCTACTTCATTTGTGGGACCTTGGATGACTGAAATTTGTCTGTAGAAACTGCAGGGAAATTTATGTTCCTGGTGTAATTCCCTCAATGTACCTGGAAAGCAAAACATCCATAACTGTTATCTCTTCATCACATCTTGGCACATGTATCCACATCCTTCAACAGTAATTTCTACAACTCCCTCTCCTCATTCCCTTACCAGCTCTACTACATTAGTAAGCATAGAGAGGGAAAAAGAGAGGTTATTACTTCAACTGATGGAAACAGCCTCTGGATGCCTATTAGTACCTTAGAAGTTTAGAATCCGTATCTAGGGCTAACATCTGTCCAACAGATGAACCCATCAGGATAATTCTGACATACTGTATCCCATAAATCAACAGCTTTATCAAACCCCTTTAACAAAGTTAGCCTTTGTCCTTGATAATATTCTGCACAAAATATATTTGGCAATGTTCCTTCATTCATGCAAACTATTCACACCCTAAACACTAACGTTATTCCTATATCTTTTGTATTGTAGATTTGCTTCTGAACGTGTATTCATGTGGCTTCTACTTAATTAATAGCTCTCACAGGTATTATTTTAGTCCAAAAAATAAGTAGTTTGACTGTCTTTTATCAGCACATGTTACTTTTTGCCAGATGCTAAATGCAAGAAAATGCAGCAATTTCCTTTTATACTTCATTGATATCTCCCTACTTTTCCAACTGTGGGCACAAATCCAATTCCACGTCAGAGCAATGTTTAGCTTCAAGAGGACATGTTACCCAGTTCCTGAAAATCAGCAGTGTACTCTATTTGCTTCTCAGTTTTGGAATATTTCCACCTTCCCAGCAGATTCAAATGTCACAAGTGCCTGTGTGGTTACATATATCATACATAAAACTTCTCTCCTTCTGCCATCATTTTCACATATTCCTCACATCTTTCTGCAATCTTCCAATAAAATCAATATCACTCAGAGAAAACAGAGTACTTCTGACATCTTCGAAGACTCAGAGCTGAGTACTCTGTATCTTTCAATCTATATATATAAAAATGGAACCATGCGTTTGTTGCTTTGAGAATAACCCCGCACCTGCTGGCCCAAACGCTCTGAAAATTTCACAGACACTTACTCATTCCCCCGACAGTGTTCTTACGTACCTCCCACTGTCAGACAACACACCTGATCCAGGTAAAACATCTTTTTTCTGGCGCACCAGGCCAAGAAGCTGCCTGTGTGTAACTGTCACCCTTAGAATGTTTGTGCCCTTAGAATGTGCTTAGATGGCCCTTAGATGGCCAGATATGAGCAGGGAAATCAGTACATAGGCAATTACTCGAGTGAACGTGAAACACATACACCCATTGCCTTGTGAGACGTCAGGTGGGGTTCCCCCCTCACACGCAGGTATCTTTCACTCTCTGTGCCTCACCCACTACTACCACACAACACACCTACTCTCATACACAATCAGCAGAGGGAGAGGGAAGGGACGGAGGGGGAGGCATGCAAGGGAAGAGAAGTGAGGGAGGGGACAGAGAGTGAGGGGTGGCATGCAAGGGAGGGGAGGCAGGGGGCCCAGCATCTGGATATGACCCACCCACCCTAGCGGAGGGAGATGGGAGGGAGGGAGGGGGAGGGGTGGCATGCAAGAGAAGGGAGGGAGGGAGAGGGAAGGGATGGAGGGGAAGCCATGCAAGGGAAGAGAAGTTAGGGAGGAGAGAGAGTGAGGGCTGGCATGCAAGGGAGGGGAGAGAGGGGGCCCAGCATCTGGATATGACCCACCCACTCTAGCAAAGGGAAAGGGGAGGGAGGTATGGGGAGGGGTGCCATGCAAAGGAAGAGAATTGAGGGAGGATGCGGTCACACACATCAATGACATTGCACAGTATCAGCCTGCGCTTTTCCATGAGCACGTACTGCTGGCCTCTGCAATTGATTTGCTGCTACTGTTCCTTTCCCATTTCACCACAATAAGCCACAGCAACGCGTGGCCAGGCCCCGCTAGCGTTAAATAAGAAACAACATTCTAGTATTTTGGCTGTGGCTCTAAACATAATTAATATGATGTCAAACACTGAATTCATTGATATTTGCTTCAAAATATAAATTGTGTTGGAAGTCTTCTGAGAATATAGAATTGGTTGCAATATAGATTTTTAGTCAAGACTTAGATACAATTTCGTTTTGTGATTACTGGCCCTGTCCTCCAATGCAAGAGTCTATGGCTGATGAAAGAAGCACCCTGAACCAGAAGAAAATTCTGGAATTAGTACAGTGGAATAATAGAATGCAACTAACCTATTCATATGCTTTGTGATATTTGAGCTGATATGAAACTCTAAGAGGTAAAAACTGTTGCAGTGATAGAAAATGGAGAGTAGGGGCTTTCCAACCACCAAATGAGATAAATCAGTGTTGTATGAAAAGTGGAAAGTACACGGTCAAAACATTACACAGTGCAAAAACAGGAAATGTGTTCATTATCTCATATAATATGAGAATGATAATTTTATATTCTGATAGGTACAATAGTTCGCTGGAGTGCAGTGATTATTCATCAGATTTCTCTTTTATGGAGTAAACAGGAATTTCAGAATACTACTTCAGCTGCCCTCTCCTTTTTTATAAGTGTAAAAAACAGTTATGATCACTATCTGGGCATCTTCTTGATATGAAGCTGCAGAATGGAGAATGAGCACTGAGTGGTAGTTGTGATTTCTATGACCAAATGAGAATGTCCTCTTGGATATTAATTTTATGAACCAGATCTGAACAGCAAAGGCATGTAGAAGGTGGGGAATAGATAAAATGTATATGTGTGAGGCTGAAATTATGCTACATGTTTTATGCTTGGTAGGGGATATGCAAGCCTCTTCTCCACTATGAGTCTTTATATTTGCATCTTTGGCGAACCAAACCTTGAGGACTGCTGTATCAAGCAGGACATTTTCATCTGTGAAAGAGTCATCACAGTTCAAGAGAAATATGCAATTTTTGTATCAGTTGAATACAATGTTATTTAATAAATTTGGTTCACAGTCTTCCACAAATATCTAATAAAGACTGCAATTCCCATGCATATTTACTTGGAAGTAAACCCCATTTAACAATAGCCTCCTTCAAAGTAGACAGTCAGACCTTCTACAATGATTGTCTTTTTCCTTACCTTAGGTTATGCCCCCCCCATCAGGGTTTTAGTTTCAGATTTCCAACAAAGGTCAATTCCCCACTTCAAAAGTGAAAGTAGATACAAACCGGTTTGGTAATATTCGGGACCTTTTGAACATGGTTTCATGGTCCCCACTGCAGCTTCTGCCCCCTTGTTCCCAGAAATGCAGCAGCCATGCAGGAGTCCCCACTGTTGGTGGATCAAACGCAGGATCCGCTCAGGGGCTATCCTGATTGGCTGCTGTGTTGTGCTGGGGCAGGAATTTTTGTTACTTTCAAACTAACAGATCCACGTTCTGCGCGAGCATGTGCAGAACGACTCTATGCGGAGTTGGAGAAACAGGCGATTAAAGCGAAGCCCTGGTTCCACGTGCCTCCATGTAGTCTGATCTACATGGATATGACGTGTAGTACTGCTTTGTATTGCCTTCTACTCAGTCATCAGTCAAAACCGGCCCCATGTTGCTTTGTATCCACGTGGATCTCCGGTCTGAGAAATAAAAAAAAGGGCTGTGCGCGCATCGCATCGCATACAGCCTGCTGCTTCCTGATTGGATGGGAGGCTCCAAGTCACTCGCAAGGGCAGGTAGTTCGAATTTGGATTCACCCCTCCAACTTCCCCACTGCTCCAGATTTCCCACACATTTTTCAAAAAGGTCTACTTTCTTCAAGGTTCCAAAATAACAGATGCTGAGGGTGGGGGAGAGTGCCAGAAACGGGATGAATGAGCGTTCGGCGCTGGTGAAATAGAGAGTTCTGCAGGAAACCTGGATATTTGGAGTGATGAGCATGCATCTAATTGTGAGTGGCAATCGACCAAAAGGGCAGGGGGAAGAATCTGCTCCCTAACCTGGTGAAGAGAAGAAACCAGTGGTGGGATTCAAATAATTTAACAACCGGTTCCAGTGGTGGGATTCAAATAATTTTACAACTGGTTGTTTACAAGCACTATTTTAACAACTGGTTCTGCCAATGTCGTGTGAACCTGCTGAAGCCCGCCACTGGGAAAAACTGCCATCATGCGGCTGCTGCTGTCCTCGCTCAGTGGTAGGATGTGGTGCAAGATGCTGCAACAGCATCCCAGTGCCTCTGCCACCACCAGTTTAGTGGGGTTGGGCCACAGGCAGGACCAAAGGAGCTGTTGATGTTAGTTGGCTCCTTCATGGCCTTTGCCGGCATTGCACCAAAGGGCCATGATCCAGACCTTTGACTGGCATGCAAATTGCAGCCCAGTGAGTCTTCTCAGTGGCAGGAAGGCTGTCACACTTTGCAAGCCTTTCCACACTGTCCGGGGGTCGCTGTGGCAACGCGCCCCGGACTCGACCAGCCGGGGTGCGGGGCTCGGCGTGGCTCGGCAGCTGAGCCCGGCGGCGGCCCACCCCGGCTGGGAAGCCCCTGCAGGGAGCCGAAGCGGCCGGGCGAAACCGAGGCGGCGCAGCTGCGGCTCGTCAGGCCGCCGGCGCAGCTGCAGCGCGTTGCGGCAGCCGGGCGCGGCCGTGAAGCGGGGACCGCCCCAGAAGCCGGGAGGAAAGGATATAAGGGGGAGGCGGCCGGGAGAAGGGGGGTGGTCGTGATGGGGCGAGGGAGGGTGTTGCGGGAGCCCGGAGAGGGAAGTGCGTTCACGGGAGTCAGAGGGGCTGCAAGGCAGTGCCTGGACGGAGGGGAAGGAGAGCCGGGGAAGGAGTGGAGAGAGGAGGAGGCTGAAGAAGGAGAGAAGGGAGAGACCCAGACGGAGAAGGGAAAGGAAGAGGGAGAAGAGAGGGAGAACGGGGAAGCGGTGGAGGAGGGCAGCGAGGCGGAACGCAGGCAACGCTTGGGGACTGCCGCCGCCTCTCTGGGATGCGGGCGCGAACGTCCAGCCCGGGCGCCAGCAGCCCTTGGGGAGGGGCGAGAGACCCCAATTGGGGGTAGGACAAGGGCCTGAAGGGAAGGGAGGGGCTCTTCCCCCCCTTCCGGCGTGACACCCTGTGGTTCAGGCAGCTGACATTTCTAAGACCCCAAAGACCGGTTCTCGAGATGAGGAGACCAACACCTTGGAAAGGGACGGTAGGACGGCTTGTCAGCCTCAACCGCAGGAGGGGGAGGGGGATCGCCACACACACACACACATTGAGAACCTCTTTGGGAAAAGCAGGGTAGAGGTACATTGGCACCATAGCACGCCATAGGGCCATTAGACAATAAAGTGTCTCACAGGTTTCTAGAATTTAGTGTACATGATTGTGTTGTTGCATCTACTACATGATTGTGTTGTTGCATCTACCTATTTCTGCCCTGTCTGACTCCAAAAGAGAAGCCCAACTGCCATGTAAGAAAGCATAAAATCCTTGAACAGCTTTACCCCTGATCCACAGCACTTCTTCCTTGTCAGGATTCAGTTTCAGTTTATTTGCTCACAGTCTGGTAACAAGAAGAAAATTCCCCAGTATAACTAGTGTGATTAACTTCCCCTTCAATTATGCCAGTTCTCTAGTTATATGCGTATAACACAGTCCACCATCTGTAGTATAAAATCCAGCTCCAAAGATCTGTAATACTACACATTTTTGCATATAGTTTTGCTATGTATGATTTATACTGTAGTAGAGTTCTTCTCACACGGGAATTGTCTGTTCACTCTGGAGTCTGCAATGGTATTACTCAATTCCAGGAGACTGATGTATAAACTGTTACTCCTAAATTGCTCATGCCTTCCCCCTTCCTAATTAAATAGACTGCAAATTGGATAAAAGTAGCTGGTATTGCCCAACTACGAAGCAGATTTTTTTTTACATACCGGGTTTTGCATCTTTTCAAGCCAGTCACCCATGAAGACAGAATATGACTTCACTAAGCTGCATATCTGAGCCACATGTTTTATATATTGCAAAATGGCATGCTCATGATGTTTGAGGAGCCCCTTCCTTACATTTTCTAATGTAACTAGGTCATTCCCTTTTCAGCTGAGTTCTAGTGTAAAAATCATTACATGGCAGCAAATCACAGAATTTCTAAACTTTAATGCATGGTCCATAACTGTAACTTGAAGTTGATCTCTCTCTCTCTCTCTCTCTCTCTCTCTCTCTCTCTCTCTCTCTTTGGCTAAAGTACATCAACACTGCAATTCCATTTATAGCTGCCATTAGAAAGCTATAAATGAATAGAATGTCAGCTGTAGTTAATCTACACTGGGAGAGTGCTTTGGACATTTTAGCTATAAGATATGGATGGAAGAAGACACTTCTGATGTGCACACACAAAAAAGAAAGTTCTTCATTTTATGATCTTTAGGTATTTTCTTTACTGTTGAATAACACAATATTTAAGGCTCAATACCATCAAGAAACAGTTAAGATAGTTATGAAAATTATTCTCCAAACAATAATACTAAGGCCCCTTTCATAACAATTTATTTGTTGACTTCATATATGCCCCATCTTTCTCCCCAGTGGGACCCCAAAGTGACTTACATCTTTTCTTCACTTCCATTTTATCCACACAGCAACCCTATGAGGTAGATTAGGCTGAGAGAGTGTGTGACTGGCCAAAGGTCACCTACCAAGGTCACCTTCCATGACAGAGAGGGGATTCAAACCTAAGTCTCCTATGCAGGTAGACAACTTGATTTTAAATCAAATGTACTTAAGTTTACTCAGAAGCAGAGATGCTCAATCACCTATTTTGATTATTCATTTACAAATTGGGATCGGCACCCTCAAAGGCTTGGGAACATGTTCACTTTTTAAAGAGGTTCATCATTGTATTGCAAATACACATGCACATTTTCTCATTGTTTTTCCCATCCCCATCCTCATCTGTCATCTTTGTTCTATGTTTATTTAGTACTTTAATGTACCACCTTCAACCTAAAAAGCTCCTAAGGTAGTTTAGAAGGGGAAAAAAACCACACTTTAAATTGCAATAACATATAAATATTAAACAAACAAAAAACTTCTCAGGTACACTAAAACAACTGGAACAGTTCCATATCCAAGTGTTTTATTGATTATTTCAGTCCTGCTGTGTAGGGAAAACTAAATGGATTGTCTTGTTTCCCAAAGCCTTTTCCAAGGCTATGTGTGTTTGTGTTATTTGCATAATATTTACAAGCCCTTGCACTGTTGCCTGGGAAATGTAGTTCACAGAGCATGGTGCTGCTAATTCACTCCCAATAGGGTAATTCACATGGTGGCCAGCAGGAAATCAGTGTTAGTAACTGACTTTAAGTGACTGTAACCATATCAGCATCCCAGTCTCTGACACCACCACACAGCTGTCATCTGACCCCCTGACCAGTGGTGGAATTCAGCAGGTTCACACCACTTCGGCAGAACCGATTGTTAAAATGGTGCTTGTAAAGAACCGGTTATTAAATTATTTGAATCCCACCACCGGAACTGGTTGTTAAATTATTTGAGTCCCACCACTGCCCCTATCTCCCCCGCCTCCAGTGAAGCCTATGACAAATCCCAAAAAGTTGTTAAAAAGCCCCCCAAAATCCAGCCTTTTCATCTCCAGTCAAGTGCAACCCACAACTATACTAGCACAGGTCTTGTACCTGAGTTGTACCAGCATACAGCTGCCACCAAGAGTAGCCAGCAGCGCTGGGGCCCTGTGCCCTGTGTCAGTCAGGTTCCTCAGCACGTTCTCCCCCTCCCCTTAGGACTGCACAGTCAGTCCCATACATTCTGAGTATGTTAAATGCTATAGCCCCAATGACACAGAAGCAAAAGTAGCATACATGCTCCAATGTGGTTACTTTCAAATTAGGCACATAATCTGCTTACTGATGACTTGAGGGCATACATATCCAAACAAATGCAGCAGGAGTCACAACTTTGCCAACTGTGATGCTGAATCCTGAACTGGGGCTGGAAGCACCTTGAACTGGGGCTGGAAGCAAATTGGGAGCCAATGTTATTATTTTATATCATCCTTAAAATATTTCCATACCACCTTTCACAATATGTCTCAAGGATTTTTACAAAAAAATAAAACCACAATAACCTTGAAAAGAAATATTTTTAAAAATAGAAATAATTAAAAAAACAAAATGAGTATAGATATAAATCTAAGGTCACTAGAGCACAAATTTTGATGAAAGGACAATCTTATGTAGAGTTACTCCAGTCTAAACCTACTGAAACAAATGGACAACTCCGGTAACTGCCCAGAATTGCCTTGCAAATCTTGTTTAAAGGACACAATTTTAGTGGGTAAAAGGAACCCTCGGCCGTTGCTTCGATTTGGGTATCTAAAAGCAATTCAAGATCTATAATGAACCTCTAGCTCATTTTAAATAAATGTCTGATGGAGGGATTAACCTTCAGTTTGCTAAATCTGTTCATCACATTGGTCAGCTGTCTTCCCAAATTTAGATACAGACCAGAAAAATAACTATATGCCATCTACTGATTAGTTACACCACAACCCAAATTTCTGGATATTAAGGAGCTAATCCAAATCAATCAATAAAGGGAAAATGCTTAAACATTTAGTGCTTATAAATTTGCCTAAATGCTTAAAATGAGCACTATGAATATACATATCCTCTGGTTTTTGCCTTTTATGTACACGAACATGGATTAATTTTGTTTGACGTATAATGCATATGTAAGATAAATGGAATATAATGCATATGGGGAATAAGGGAATATAATCACTCTGTGAATACATCGCACCAGAAAAAGATGGCCAGTTTCTAGAAGCTTAGAAGACTCTGGGTCCATTACATTTTCTAGTCAATTATCTGGCCCACTGTCATCTGTCATTTTTTGAACACAGCAGCAATATAGCAGTAACAAAAAGCTAGTGGCACAATTGTCTTCTTGCAAAAAAACAAAATTTATATATTGTGAAGTGCTGTCCAAGGACAATCACAGTGGCAGTGAGAGCTTTACATTATCATTTAGGTTTAAACGTGACAATAAATCCTGATTTGTCAGCAGAAGTGACAGACCCATCAGTAAAAATGCATCAGAAAATAATTATCTGCTGTGCTACTGCATGCTATCAAGATGAAATTAAATAAGTTATTTATTTTGGAGGAAACGATCTGCCCTACAAAGAAGAAAAAACACTTCATTTTTAATCACACATCGAAATGAGAAAAAAAATTAACCTCTTGTATCCTGATTGTTCCACAATGAGTGAAAAACGTTCACAAACTGCTATGGAGAAGCTCTTTGCTCCAGAATCTTTCTGTCTTCAAAAGAGGAGAGCCTATTTACACAACTATGTCAATTTGCTATGCAAAAACCTGCGTAGTTCAAATCCCAGCAGTGTCTCTGATCAGGTTTCTGATCTGCTTTAAGATCAGTTCCTTTATGAATTAAAGGGACAAAAAATTTGGTGCAACATATTCCTTGCTTAGTCCAGTCTATTTGTGCAGCATTGATGTGATGGTCACCTATCTGGGCAGTGGGTGACTGCTGCCTTTATCCCTTCCTTTCTCTGCCGTCTTACTATGTGACTTTTAAGGGTTATGATTTCAGCCATTTCATTCATCAGGATGATTTTCACATGCAGTAGTATGTTTGCAACCATTGCTACATGTGGTGATCCCAGTTTACATGCATGTCATAGATATTATTTGAAACATGTACACACCAAAATGTCTATCATGTTTTAATTTATTTTAGTTTTGTCCCTTACTATTCCAACAATAATCTTTTCCGTGTATTCAGATTTTCTCTTCTTGCTGTGTGGCAATGTTCAGGCTGAGGTAGAATGTGAAAGTTGAGTTCATATTAATAACTATAAGGTATGCATTATATCAAGGTAAAAGCTTTCACAATAAAACAGGAAGTAGAGCACTAAGTGACAATTTTCAGGATGTGGTGTAAACCACTTCCCCCTACTTATCGGTAGCAGATGTTCTATATGTTAACTGGAGTTTTTTCAAGAATACAAATAAAACATATATCAAGTGTGGAAATTAGCAGTTTTGTTCCTCATCAACTTGAATGATAAATTTAAAAGATCTCATACTATGTCAAGCAATAGGATCTTCCTTTGTGTCTTCAACCATGTGTATTTAATAATGGAAACAAGAAGAATGCAGAGAAATTTAAGAAACAAAAGTAAATGACATTTTTTTTATTCACAATATAAAATACTTGAAATTATTCTAACTTCCTGGACCTAGTAACCCTTATAGAGTGTTGTTCCTTACATAAAAACATTATTTAACATTGATCCTAGTTTTGTCACAGTTATTTATTTATGATTATATATCAAAAATACTTTTGTAATTGGAAAAAAATCAGAAACAAATTGCATTGAATAAAGTATGGTTTCTGCATACTGTAACCAGAATAGCCAATGAACTTTGTGAGGTTTTACCAAAAGGTATAAAAATGGCAGATAATCCAGTAAATGTATGTATGTATGTATGTATGTATGTATGTATGTAGGTAGGTAGGTAGGTAGGTAGGTAGGTAGGTAGGTAGGTAGGTAGGTAGGTAGGTAGGTAGGTAGGTATTCAAGCATTCAGTTCCCACCTGTAGTCCAAAGTGATATACCGGTAGCTCAACACAAACAGATAAATCATGTGAGTCTTCTGATTAGGCTAATTGCACATCACTGTGTATCATTCTAAACATATGTCCTTGTACAGATGTGCCATATACAGAAATTGGGGGCAATAAATTCTCATCACGCACAGGCCATTTTGAACAAAAAGAGGTCAAAAATGTACATTGTAAGTGAATATTCTCACTGATCTTATTAGTGTGTGAGATTTAGACCATAGATTTTGATTGTTTCCTTTCATTCTATTCTTTTAGCCCCAGGGTGAATTTTACTGAGACTCTCACATTGCCCATTCTCTGCACAGCAAGTTTGTACTACTGTGAGGTCAAAGGCAGCAAGCATAAGTAAACAAGCTGTTTCCTGAGTCACGCTTTGCACAGTCATTTGAGCAATGAATTTGTACTGACTTCCCCTTTTCAGGAAAAATTCAAGACCAAATATACATTTTCTGTAACAATTCAAGTTATTATAAGTTAAGCTTTTCTGTGATTTTACGTCAGCGGTTGGTACTGTATTGCACGGATGCATGACCACATAATATAAACTGTATAATAATAAAATAATCCTTTACCATATATATATATTACATAATACCATCATTGTTTGGGAAAAATTACCTGTAGTATAATAGAAGGAAATTCATTTTCAGTTTACTTACCAGAATTGCATCTGAACTCCACACAGAATTCTAGTTGTTTAATCTCCTGGTGGAAGTATGATCAAATAATGTAATTATGTTACCTTACCCCTTTGTGCAACATGGCATACTATGTCACTGAAACCTTCTTTAACAGATACCAGTAGAAGCTGCCAAATTCCCGTCAGTTAGCCATTAGAACCAGGATTGGGAAATTTGAAATAGAAGCTGGGACTGAGGTATCCAGGAGAATTTGTCAGATATACAGAAAACTTTGTTTTGACTTCTGATTAAGGTTGCCAGTCTCCAAGTGAGGCCTGGAGACAGAGGTGTAGGGAGGGGAAATTGTGTCCGAGGCAAGACCTGGCCAAGCATGCCCCCCTGCCCCAGCCCACTCCCCACCCCACTTAGCCAGCCAGAGGAGGAGTAGCTGGGCCAGGAGCCTGCCGTCCCCGGAAACTGGAGTAGGGAGGGCGGAGCAGTACCTGAACCACCTACCGAGATGCCACTCACTGGCTCAGCTTCCTGCTGCAGCTGCAGCTTCCTGCTGCAGCTGCAGCTTCCTGACCTCCCCGGCCTCCCTGTCAGGCCCAAGGATGGCCCCACACCTGACATGGAGGGCAAGGAAGGCAGGAGGCCTGGTGCCTCAGCAGGCAGCTCAGCCGGCAAGCAGCGCCCAGGCAGGGAGGGAGCCGCCGACTGTGTCATTGCGTCTAGCCTCTCCTGAGGTACGACACCTGTGCTGGGGCCATGCTTGCCAGCTTTCGGCCCGCTGAGTGTTGTGCTGCAGGAGAAGCTGGGCACAAGTACCCAGCTGGTGCCCGCCACCCTCTTATGGGAGCTCTTCCTCTCAGTGATGTGTGAGGTGGGGATGGCAGGCACCATCTGGGGCCTTGCACCCTGCCTCTCCTGCAGTACAGTGCCTGGCGGGCCCAGAGCCGGTGAGCACTGCCCTGGCACAGGCGCTGTACTGCAGGAATGGCCAAGTGCAAGGACTTGCCTGGATTGCCCAGGCTAGAAGGGGGGATTTTCCACTCCCACGTGACTAAATAGCACCCGCCTGGGGCATTTGTCCCCAGGCCACTCTGTGGCAGCTCCGCCTCTGCCTGGAGAGTTCCCAGAACTATGACTGATCTCAGAATACACAGATCAGTGTCCCTGCACAAAGGACTCTATAGCATTACGCCCCATTGATTTCCTTCCTCAGGCGTCCACCTCCAAATTCTCCAAGAATTTCCTAACCCAGCAGTGGTATGGCAACCCTATTTCTGAAGTGGAACAGCTGGTTTGACTGATTTCTAGATTATTTAGTTGACATGGAAAAGTTTTAGATTTAAACATAACTAAATTTCAGAATTTCAGTGATCATAGTTACATGGCTGGTTCCCCAGAGGCCTCATCTTACAAGACCTTAGTAGTTTCATGTTCTTCAGAGGAAAGTTAGCAGACTGGATGCTGACGATAACTTAAATTGTCTTTAAAATAGGTCTTGAACATGTAAAAACAAGTGAAAACAAATTTACTATTTCCTAAATTAAAGACTACGGCATTGTTTGTAAAATTATTAACCTCTAATGGACAACATTCCTCTCATATTATAAAAGTATTGTTTAATTATTTGCTGGGATAAGTAAAATAAGTTTATGGTTCTTAATAGATGAAGTTCTTTTTCTAGAGTGGGTTTCTTGCAAGAGCTGTGCAAATAAAAAGTGGCTTACCCCTTATTAACCTTATAGTAGGTGAACAAATTAAGTGACAGTGAAATAAATTATTTTTCCTGCCAGCTAAGCATGTCATCAGTGTCTCTTATCAAAGGAAGGAAGCAGTGAAATAATACATTTGACTTCTCAAGTAGGAGAAACAAATTATAAAAATGGATGCCACTTCAGTGCTAAGTGCAGCTGCAGAGGGACTGTTTGGGTCAAGTTCCCTGTTAAAACATCACAGGATTATGTTGTTATAAATACTGCTTTTCAATATTCTCTTTATAATCAGCCTATACTAAAACCTTATAATCAGCCTATATTAATTCCAGCTTCTCTTCTAATGCAAAACAATTAATAAAAATGTCCTAATAGCAATTATGTTAAATGGGTATGTAAGATGAGAGTTTCGGACCTCTGTGGTATTGTAGCAAATGCATGGCCAATCTCAAATGCTGAAGATTTTTCAAAGTGTTTGTTTTAATCTACAAAGACAATATGTCTTTAAAATGCATAAATGGAGCCACAAGAGAACTTTGCTGTGACAAATTAAGG
Organism: Sphaerodactylus townsendi; assembly: GCF_021028975.2. NCBI lineage: Eukaryota > Metazoa > Chordata > Lepidosauria > Squamata > Sphaerodactylidae > Sphaerodactylus > Sphaerodactylus townsendi. Next base: position 56,849,051 of record NC_059433.1, read on the forward strand.
AGTTAGAACCAATAACGGTGAGTTGGGGATGATTAATCTATCAGATAATGACACAATGATGAAAACAATACTAAAAAAAAGTACCTTATTGCTGATACTGAACAGTATGTGATAATAAAGGCAGGGTTTCAGTTTCCAACTTTTTTGTGAGTGAACAGTCTAGCATTCCTTAACCAAACAGCTCTCAATATTGTAACACTTAGCATCAATTCCTAAGACACATGGAGTGGTATGTCTCACTAGCCATGGTGCCCACTAGCCATGGTGAATAAAGAGAACCTCAGTATACCAGGCCTGTATCCTTAGCACTGAGCATCTGTGTTGTAATATGAAAAACAGAATACTATCAAACAATGTGGAAGGAAAAATAGAGTTCATCACAACATCCATAACAACATTATACTGGAAGAAACACAACATTATATTTTCTGTGTCTCAAAATATCCTAGCATTCAGATGCTCATAACAGTTTTCAAAATCATGCCGCCCTCACCACAGGATCTTGCTCCTCTTTAATTTTCCCTAATTTGTGTAGTGAATAACCAAATACTCATAATGCAATTAGAAGATAATCAGGCTTGTAATTATGTTAATTGCTGGAGACTTACATCAATCCTCCAGCAAAGTGATAGGATTTCTCTGGAACTATTAACAAAGCGAGACAGAAAAAAGGGAGGGAGAACTCAAGCAAGGGAGAAATGGGGGAGTGAGCAAATTAATGAATGACTTGTATCATTGAACAACAGTGATACATTGTGGTGCAACAGCTGAAAAGTGTCCCAGGGGGAATGTTAAAAAAGTGAGATACTAGCATGTTGTCTTCTTTTGTCCGCTATTATTTGTAATTGGCTAAACTGTTAAATGTTTTGGAATATCCTCAGTTCAGAGAAATCATTTCCTGGAGAAACTGCTTTTCTGAGAAGCTGGGATTTTTCCATGCTTCCCACCTGACTGAAATGCAGTAATGTTATTTTCACCTCTGATCACTTAAGCTAATCTTGTCTCATCGTGATGTTCAGTTATGCATATAAAGTGCCCTAATGTTCAGTGTCTCGGTACTGCCTTGCATCATTTGTGGGTTTTGAAACAAAGGCTCATTCCGCACATGCAGAATAATGCACTTTCAAACTGCTTTCAGTGCTCTTTGAAGCTGTGCGGAATGGCAAAATCCACTTGCAAACAGTTGTGAAAGTGGTTTGCAAACGCATTATTTTGCGTGTGCGGAAGGGGCCAAAGCTATTAGTTCAACAGAATTGGTTTTAAGATATTGATCTATGATCACATTTTCAGTTGTACCAATGACTCCCAAATGTTTGTTAACAATGTCCTCAGTTATCAAGTAATCTTAAAGCTTCTTAAAGTGCCACCCTACAAATGGGGAAAACCAGCATCTGCCCATTCACACACATTTTCTGAGAAGGCTTCCACCTTGTGGAGCAGCTTGCATGAGGAGGTCAGGGATGCCCCTGCTCTTCTGTCATATCACAAAATGTGCAAAACAATAACAGGAGAGCATTTTTTTAAATGAAGCATTTGGAATTGTAGCAGAATGGTACAGCTGAGATGGTTGCTTTTTGGTAATGGGTTAGTAGTTTTTCGCAATGTTTATCATCTTTCTTTACTGCATTTTCTTTGACCTTAGAACCTGCTTTCTGTAATATGGCAATTTCATACTTCTGTTTTGATTTTAGCTATCATCGATTCCTCCTGCATTTTTTATTCAAGGATCTTGTTTTCTGATAAAAGTATTTTTAAAACTTGTAATCTGCCTCGAGCCCCAGCAAGAAAGGTGAGCTATACATGAAGTAAATAAAAGAAATAAAAGTACCGAAGCTGCTCTTTTCTTGTGTATCCTATCAGTTTGTCAAGAACAATTTATTTATTTATTTATTTATTTATTTATTTATTTATTTATTTATTTATTTATTATTTAAATTTTTATACCGCCCCATCCCCAGGGGCTCTGGGCGGTGTACAACATAACTAATATAACAAAGTCGGGAGCAACAATGAATAAGATAACAATAACCCATAAGGCTCCATCATTAAAACATACTAAAAACATATTAAATTGTGTTAAAACAGCGGTAGTCATACTAAAAGTCATACTAAAGGCATACTAAAAGGCGCCCGGTAAGTCCTTACCCTTAAAACTCTCCCCTAGGGAGCAGCCGGACTCCTCCATAGGAGGATAATCTAGATGTAAGCGAGCAGGGGCGCCATACTCAGCAGCTGGTTACTCCAAAGGCCCGGCGGAACAACTCAGTCTTACAGGCCCTGCGGAACTCACCAAGATCCCGCAGGGTCCGGACAGCTGGAGGGAGAGTGTTCCACCAGGCCGGGGCCAGGGCCGTAAAAGTCCTGGCCAGTGTGGAGGCCAGCCGCATCATGGAGGGGCCGGGGACCACCAATAGGTTCGCCTCAGCTGAGCGTAGAGGACGAGTGGGGGCATATGGGGTAATGCGTTCCCAGAGATACGAGGGTCCCAGGCCGCGTAAGGCCTTAAAGGTCAAAACCCACACCTTGAAAATGATTCGGAATTCCACCGGAAGCCAACGCAACTGGCGCAGCACAGGCTGGATGTGATCACGAAAGGCGCCCCCTGTGAGCAGACGTGCCGCTGCATGTTGGACCAGTTTCAATTTCCGAATCAAACGCAAGGGGAGGCCCGCGTAGAGCGAGTTACAATAATCTAACCTGGAGGTGACCGTTGCATGGATCACTGTGGCCAGGTCTGCCTGGGAGAGAAAGGGGGCCAGCCGCCGGGCCTGACGGAGGTGGAAAAATGCAGTCCGGGTTACATGGGCCACCTGGGTCTCCATTGAGAGAGACGAATCCAGGTGGACCCCCAGACTGCGGACGGAGGAGGCCGGCGCCAAAATGGCCCCCTCCCACACCGGTGGCTGGAAATCCTCAACCCCCCCCCCTGCGGCCAAGCCAAAGGATCTCCGTCTTCGATGGATTCAGTTTCAACCTGCTCTGCTTCAACCAACCAGCGACCGCCTCCAAACAATGCTGTAGAGCTGCAGGGGCAGTGACCGCTCCCCCCTCCATCAACAGAATGAGCTGAGTGTCATCAGCGTACTGGTGACAGATCAGCCCAAAGCTCCGTACCAGCTGAGCAAGTGGTCGCATATAGATGTTAAACAACAGCGGGGACAATAACGCCCCCTGGGGTACACCGCAGTGAAGCGGGCACTTCCGGGAGGCTTGATCCCCGCACCACACTTGCTGACTCCGGTCCCGGAGAAACGAGACAATCCACTGAAGGACAGTGCCCCGCACCCCGGAAACGGCCAGGCGGTGGGCCAAAAGGTCGTGATCGACCACATCAAACGCTGCTGTCAGATCTAACAAAACCAGCAGCGCCGATCCACCTTGGTCAAGCTGTATACGGAGTGTATCTGTGACAGCGGCGAGAACAGTCCCTGTCCCATGCCCAGCACGGAAGCCGGACTGGAAGGGGTCGAAAGCCGATGTGTCATCCAGGAAACCCTGAAGCTGCTCCAACACCACTCTCTCAATTACCTTCCCCAGAAACGAAAGATTCGAGACGGGGCGGTAATTGGCCAGATCACCTGGATCTAAGGATGGTCTTTTCAAGAGTGGGCGGACCACTGCCTCCTTCAACCCATCCGGAAAAACTCCTTGCTCAAGGGAGCTATTGATGATGTTCAACAGATGGGGTCGTAGCTCCGCCCGGCAAGTTCTAATAAGCCAGGAGGGGCACGGATCCAGAGGACAAGTAGTAGGTCTAACAGCAGCCAGGGCCCTGTCCACTGCGGCTTCGGAGAGCAGGGAGAACTGGGCCAAACAAGGGCCAGAAGACGGCAAGGGAGCCTCCAGTTCGCTCATTGTAGTCAACGTGGGGGGAAGGTCCTGGCGGAGCAACGTGACTTTGTCTGCAAAAAAGCTCATAAATGCCTCACAGCTAACAGTCAATTGACAATCTGTAGAACCTTCCGATAAGGAGGTTAGAGACTGAATTATACAAAACAATTGTGCTGGGCGAGAGCTAGCAGATGCGAGAGAGGAGGAGAAGAAAGCTCTCTTCGCCTCCTTCGTCGCCATCTCATAGGCTTTCATAAACGTCCTATAAGATGCTCGCGCGGCTCCGTCACGAGATTTCCTCCACACCCGCTCTAGACGTCTAAGCGCCCGTTTCATCTGGTGGAGCTCTTCCGTATACCACGGAGCCCGCCGCAAACAGGGGCGTAGAGGACGCCGGGGGGCAACAACATCGATGGCATTAGAGAGCCGGGAGTTCCAGTCCTCCACCTGCTCATCGAGCGTGCTGGCAGGTACAGGGTCCCGCAGAGCATTCAGGAAACCAAGTGGATCCATGAGTCTCTGCGGGTGGGCATAAATCAGCCCGTCACCTAGACGGGGGTGCTGCGGCAGGTCCATCCGGACCTTCAGGGCAAAATGGTCGGACCATGGCACTCTGTCCACAGAGGATACGACCATATCAATCCCCGACCCAAAGACCAAGTCCAGTCTGTGACCGGCCTCATGAGTGGGGCCAGAACTTACTAAGGAGAGGCCCAGCGTCACCATGGATGACACTAGGTCCACGGCCGCTGCACATGAAGTGGTGTCGGCATGGACGTTGAAATCACCCAAGACAATGAGTCTAGGGAACCGCAACGCCCAGTCCGCCACCACCTCCAGCAGCCGTGGCAGGCCGTCCCTTGGTGCGCTAGGCGACCGGTACACCAAGAGGACCGCCAACCTCTCCGGGGCCAACCACTCTAGACCGACACATTCCATGCCAAGGATCTCCAGGACGGGGGCAGCCCTAAAGGGGATAGAATTCCGGATGAACATTGCCACCCCACCCCCCTGGCCCCGAGTTCGTGACCGGTGGAGACACGCGAAACCTGGTGGCGCGACCTCGCCTAAGGCCACGGTCTCGCCTTCACGCGTCCAGGTTTCGGTGACACAAGCCAGGTCCATCTGCTGATCCCCGAGAAAATCTCGGAGTATAGCGGTCTTGTTATTAATGGACCTGGCATTGATCAACACCAGAGACGAAGCGGAGTCCACCTGAATCCTGCCACCTTCGTTCTTCAGGATAGGTCGGAGGTCAGAAGGCGAGCGAGCAAAACCGTATCTCAATCGCCTTCTATCATCTGGCCACCGCCTACCACTATAATTACCCCGCCCCATCAAAACTGGGATCCCCAGCCCCAAAACTGGCGCCCCCATTGCTCTATCGGCCTCCCTTCACTCAACAGCCTAACTAATTTCCCCACAAAAAAGAGTGGGCCCAGTCCTGTGAACATTAACTAATCCTAAAATAGCACTAATCTACAACTAGCACTAATCTGCAACAGGTAGGGCAAAAAACTATCCAGCTAATACAGGTATCAGGTAACTAAACTAACTAACTAAAACCTATCTGACTATTTATCTAATACAAGTATCAGTTAACAAAATCAGCTACCCACAAAACCTAACTTTAACTACAATGGTACAAACAGGTACAAGGGGCCAGCAGAGGGCGCTAGTTGACAAAAGAGAGAGCTGCTGCCACCAGATTCTCACACCCTATGCTGGAGTAAGTAAAGCGGTTTCACAGATCTCTAATGAAGAACCGAGGCGTAGCTGTTAGACGAGCAGCAGGCATGGGGCCCACACCACCCAGCCCGCTGCTCGCGTGCAGATCACCCAAACTGGGAAGCTTTGAAGGACCAGCAATACAAAAAATACAGAACAGGGCAGCAATCGGGGAAACCACTGCCACCGGTCGCCCCGACAAACCAACCAGGATGCTCTGTATCCAAAATCTTCCCCCCAGGACGCGGCACGCCCAGCCCTCTCACGGCCGGCCCCCCGCAGCCGAGTGGGAGAAGGGTGTCGACAAGTACTTATGATCCCACAGCTTCCTACTGCACAGTTGAAAAACGTAAAATAGACTCCTCCGTCTGCACTGAATGACCAGCCTCCCAACTCGCCTCCAGGCCTCTCCCAGCTGCTCACGAATCACCAGAATGGCAAAAGTTCCAAGGCATGTTAGATCAAGGATTACAAAGTTCGCCAGTTCGCTGCTCCCTGCGGCAAGTCTCAACGCGATCTCAGCGCCGAGCTCCCCGCAGCAGCAAGCATCCAGAAGCATTTGAGGATTAAATTAGACTATATATAATTAACAAATGATAAATAAATAAATAACGCAAATAAATGATTCAGATTATAGGGACAATGCCTGGTAAGCCCTTCCAGCAAACATAAGCATTTGACGTCCTTCCAACCACCTCAATCAGTTGTCATCAGGGGTCTTTAACTGATATGAACCTTTATTACTCTTACTTTATAGAATGTCATGTCAATGATCTCTTATTTTTCTCTCTCTTAAAATAATACTGGGAAACACGATCCAGCCTGAAATGCCATTTTGGCATTTCTTTGGTTTCATAATCTCTTGTCTAAAGTCCGATAGGTGACTATTACATCTTTTTTTCTTTTTGTTGCAGAAACTTTCAGGCCCAAAGTGATTCCCAGACTCACATTTTGATTGACTTAAAACTTTATAAAACTATTTCCTGATACCTAATCCAACTTCTAGATGCTTTGTTCATAGTCAATGGTCAAAAACACTGCCTTAAATTTCATTCTTTTCTTTGCCTGTTATTGGACCATGCTGTAAAACCACTTCAATGAATGTCAACTTTACTTCCATTTCCACATATTTAAATCACAGTTAGAAGTGATGGCATCCTCTGGCCTCAGGGTTTCCAGCTTCCTACTAGCAATCAGATGGTCATCAGGTGGCTTTACTGGTCAGAAAAGGTGGACTCTTAGGGCGATGATACAGAGTGTTGCTGGCAATGCAGCAATTTCACTTCCAAGATGCACTGGAAGTAATGACAGCACATTATTACTGACCTCAGAGGCTCTGGTATTTAGGCAAAACCCTAGATTTTTTTAAAATCAAAATACTAGAGCATCCCACATTGGAAGTGACATCACTGGTGATGTTGCCATATTGCCAGTCTAGGTCTGCCCATACAACCATTAATCCTCTTAGCACTGATTGCTAGGAGGGACCTGGTGACCCTGCCAGGTCTGATATTGCAGTCATTTTAAAACCTAAAATAGGTGGTTTTAAAATGCTGTATATTGGCAGGCCTGAAAAGCACCAGGCCCTCACAATAATTTTTAATTGTCCATTTTAGCCTCTAAAATGGCAGCAGTGTCTCTGGATTGGATCTGTAGATTCTGTCAGATCTAGTTGTGTCAACCTTCAGACCATCAGTCAAGGCATTTCATTGATTGATTGATTGATTGATTGATTGATTGATTGATTGAGATTTGTATCCTACCCTTTCCACTGTTATGAGCCCTTTCCGCCTGAGTATCTGGCCTCTGAGTGATACTGGGTAGAAATGGCATGGCATCACTTTAATGGAGATGTTTACAGATTCAAAGAAAAAGATCTAGAACCCCAAGTATAATTTTTTCAAGACATTATATATAAAAATAATAAATCAGTTGTGACCATTCTTCACATAGGGCATTATGTTGATAAAGAGAAGACATGGATGATTAAGTTATGAGTATTCAGTAAATAGCCATCTGTTTATGTATGACCAATCGTATCATCATTATTATTTCCCTGAACTCTTTGAAGTATTTTCCTCTGGATTTGTAGTAGTGGGACATGCATAAAATAAAGAGCTGGAAACCACAGAAAACACATCAAGAGTAATTATGTATTATCATAAAGGAGGCTCACTGCCAAACTTCAGTACCATTTTAATCAAAGTATCTCAATGTTTTTAACAACATTTCCTGTTAAATATCTGCTCACCAGTAGTGGTAACCTTCATCCACTGCCAGTTTTTTCTTCTTGATGTTGGTTGATGTTTCCCAGCATCAAATATTAACACCTGATTTGTTCTGCTTTGCATCAGTAGGGCCTAACCATCACATGTATGTATGCCAAATTATTCGGTGTTTTAAAGCTCAGTTAGCTGCACTTTGTACACAGCAACTGATTTCCATGAGAGTCATGTCTTTTTCTATATAAGGTCTTTTCTACTATTACAATTGTAGTAAAATTAAAAATTAAGTCATTTTTATGCATATAATTTATTCAAGTGATTTGATTCTTGATCAATGACAATAATTGCATATATCTCTGAGAATTTCTACTTTGTATTTCACTGATGTTGAGGTAATTCCCAAATCCACTCACCTTCATAAATGATTAGCCCAGAAAAACTACAACAGCCAGATTAGCTTTTTTCTCAATTAATGGCACCTGAGTAATTCATTCTACTTTTTCTGGATTTATTCCTCTGTCTTGCCAAAGCTAGAGGTATGTTTATAGATGCAGTATAGATGTGGTTTCCTAATGGAATAGTTTTGAATTTTTTCTAGCAATTCCCTTATTTGTATGAAATACCTAAATTATAATTATTTTAAATCTCCTTTAAGGCTATTACTCTGGCTACTTATGTTTTCTCCTTTGAAGTACTTCTAGATCCATCACTATACAGAATTTATTAATGAATGCTGCCATTTACAAAATAATTATGGTGCTCCTGAATGACCCATCATGATTGAATTTAAACTATGCTATGTAATCTGCCTGGAGCCTTGGTGAGAGAGCTGGCCTATAAATAACATACATGAAACATAAATGGTCAACCAAGATATCCAACATAGCAACCTTTCTGTTTTGTAGCAGTGACTGGAATAGCACATTATGCATGGTGTATACTTGTGCTTATGCTTTGGTCCATGTTGTATAGAACAAAATATATGAACAACATAATACTAAAAGTATTACGTACCTTTCCCTAGCATAAATCCTAAATGTAGAGCTATAATTATGTATGTGACCCACAATCCTAAATAGCACACAGAGATGGTATTACTAAATACATATAAGTATTAATGGAATACAGTTCTGCTGAACTCTGAAAACCTTCTTTCAGTTTTAGTGAAGCATTAAGTAGAAAGCTAATAAAGGATAATGTAATAATCCAGTATTATAAAATGTTTGCAATTAGATCATTCTAATGTTTTCTTTCAAGACGAAGCAAAACCTATATTACTAATTTTTCACATGGCCATTCCAAAGTCAGATATGCTAAGCAAAGCCTTCATTAATGTATTATTCTAGAAGAACAAAGCCGTCTTATTATTAGAATACATGATAATACCTGTAAACAAGCAATAAATATACAACTGAGATTGGATACTTATGTAAAATGTACATTTGAGCAATTCTTGAGAAGCATTTCATATGCTGCCCTCTCAAGTGATGATCTTTTAAAATTATTGCTCCTGATTGAAGCATGGAATAAGAGGTCTTGCTTGGTATTAAAATAGTTTTACTGCTATTAAATATCCAACATATGCAGTGTTTGGTAACTAATTTCAGAATGAATAAGAGCTGGGCAACATGGATCAAATGTTTAGCACTGAACAGCTGAAATGGCCACAGTGCTGACCATTCAGAGTTAACATCACTAACAATACAGTCCTATGCAGAGTTACTCCAGTTTCAGTGCTCTCAGGCTGGAGTAACTTTCCAGAGAATTGTACTGAAAACCTATTATTTCCCTTCCTCCTGTACCTCTCCTTACTGAGATACTTTTTATCCATTAACATGTCCATACACAAGTATTTTATTCTGTATTAGGTTAATGTAGTTATAATATTGCAATACAAAAAAATCTGGTGTTCCAACTGCGTCTTTCATATTTACTGATTCAAAACAGACAGTGCCATTTTCTACTGTGCAAGAACAAGGCGCTTATTAAAAGGTCATAGGAAAACTGTAGAGAAATGTCAGACCCACAGACTGACCTATTCAGAATACAATCAGCCGTTCTTTGAAAAGACAACATCTACATTATGAACAGTGTATCTTACTATATTTTTTTGTATTTCATTAATGCTGCTAGTGTGAATAACACATTGAGAGAATCTTACCCTTCAAGAAATAGAGACGGCTTGGTGGTTTATTGCATTCTGTGGCATTAAAATATAAAGTATTATTCAGCCACTATGTCTGAATAAGAATTTATGTGCAAGGATGCCTTAGTAGAACCTTTTATGCAGAAATGCACAAGGGTGATATAAGAAATGCTTTTGGCTTAGTTTTTTTTTGCACAGTTGATGACAATGATTATTTTATACTTTTCAAACATCAATTTGCTTTCATTTCTTTTAGAAATATTGCAATTGCATGCCCAAATCACCCACTCACAACCCACCTTCCACACCTGGTATGATACCTTAAACATGTGACAGCAACTCGTTCACATGTTCCTTAATGCAAGTATTCTCTTAATTTGGGTGTAGGGTTTGTTATTGTGTATGATCAAAAGGAACAGGCAGGCAGACAGATAGGTAGATAAAATGGTCGGTAGGTACATAGGTAGATATTTGTACAGGGTTGATCCCAGAAATTACATCTTTAAGTAGGAAGGCTCACATTAACCAGGCGTATATATGCATGGATGTATACATACATGTCAAAATCATAAGTGATGTAACATATATAGTAAAGGACACACGGAAGCCCAAATCTCTATTGTATCTAGAGAGCTACTGTTTGGAGGGTATTTTGACAAACTGCCTATGTATGGGTAAATGTACATACTGTATTCTTGTGACTCTACAAAGACAAGATACATTTTCTTTTCAATTTCAAATCATGCATACTTATGATGGATATTAGAGAATACATCCTGTCTACTAAGTAAGAGTGTACAAGGTGCTTCTGCCTGTTCATTTCTAATGCTTAAGGGAGATGACAGTGAGGCAGATGTAGGAATGTCCTGAAACACTTGCCTTTTCTTGGATTACTATTATATTTCTTGTTGTGAACTGCAATACTCAAATTGGAATGTGGGAAGCAATTGTTAAGAGCTGTGTGATGCCTGTGTGTGCAAAAGATGGATCAGGGAGAAAGCAATTCATATTTAGGCCATATCTAGGTGCTTCTTTCCTTGCTGGTTTTTTATGTTAGGAATAACACTTGTGATTTTTATTAAAAGTGATTAATGTTCTGCATCACCATCATTTTCCAAAATCTCCCTCCTCACTTTCATGTGAGGGATATGAAGGGAAATTCCATCAGCCTGTTGCACTGGATCCTGTAGTCTATACATTTCTCCCATTCATTTTGCCCCACCCTACAATCTTTCCAGTTATGGATGTCTAGGATACATAAAAACAATCTATGGCCATTTCTGCACAGTGGCGGAAACGCAGCTCCACCGGAAAAAAATTATGCCGGTGGAGGCTTGGGGACCATTCGCATGCTATCGTGTGAGCGGCCCCGACTTTCTCCCCAGCCAGAGAGCCTCTGGGTCAGCCCCCTCCACTCACCTTCCTGTCCAGCACTGCTCTGGAGGGGGCCGGAGGGCAGTGTGGGCGTGTCCCTTCAGCCCTCCAGAGCAGCGTTGGATGGGAACATGTGTGGAGGGGACAGGAAAAGTGGCAGCTTCCTGCCAGTGCTGTTCGCACCGCACCGGTGGGAAGACGCCGCTTTTCAAAAACCTCACTCCTTGAGCGAGGTTTGAAAGCGGCACCTTCGCGCCACTTGGGGGAGACGGCATTTTTTCCATTTCTAGGGTGCTGTTATTTGACCGTGCGGAAATGGCCAATGGGAAGCATGTGCAATTGGTTATACCTTTAAGAAGAGAAGAGTTTAAATTTATACTCCACTTTTCTTAAAAACTCATTCCTTTCTTCTTCCTGTGAATAGGCAGGGCTGAGAGAATTCTGAGAGAACTGCAACTAGGCCAGGGTCACCCAGCAGGCCTCATGTGAAGGAGTGGGGAAAGAAGCCAAGTTCTCCAGATTAGTCAACTGTTCTATATATACCCATTTAACCAAATGAAACCCATTTAACTAAAAAAAGCACTATTATTTGTGTTAGGATATCACAATTAACCATTTTAATGGAAAACTTCTTAGTCCAATGAAGTTCATAGTAATTAAAATAAGGCAAAATAAAATAGCTCATCTTCCAGTTTTAGTTTATAATATAGTTTATCATAAGGGGTATAAATTAATTTAGCAGATGTGGACAGATCTTCAGGGTATTTGGACTGGATTGTCTTATAGCTGGAAAGAGGTACTGAAAGCTAAACACTCATCAGAGCCATATTAAACTCAGAAATGTGTCTGGTGTGGTTTTAAAAATGGTCCAGAAACAACATTATGCGATTACATAACAAGATATTCTTGAAGAGCCAAAGAACACAGAAATATTTCTTTGAAATTCTCAAAATGTGATCCAGATAATTGTATAAAATAACTTGATTTGTATGCTGGAGTTACCAATATTCACAAGTACTAATAATATCTGAGAGTCAGTTTAATTACTGCACTATTTAAAAATATGGAAATTTCCAACAAGGCATCTGGCTTACAAGGATGCAGGTGATGTGTCCATTATTGGATATAAATGATTCTGTTACTCAATATGTGGCAAAAATGTATAAGGCCAATAATGAAATTCCAGGAGAATAATGCTCAGTAAGGTTATTTCATTCCTTTCTTTTCTGTTATTTCATTCCTTTCTTTTCTGCTCAAGGCTACAGATATATGGACAGTAGTAGACATATAGACAGAAATACAGGTAAACAAATAGATATATTGTTAATCTTAATTTTTTTGGCTTTATATTGTACTGCTTTGTATGCTGTATTTTGTTTAACAATAGACAGTCTGTGCTCACCTTTGTTGGGAAGAGTGGGATAAAAACTGAATTATTATTAGTATTATTAATAATAATAATCCAATTTTATTGTTTTTCCCAATGTTGTGCTCAGAGCATATAACAACAGCACCAGCAACAACAACAATAACAACAACAACATAGTAATTATGATGCTTTGTTTAAAAAATTGCAATTGCAAAAATTAACACACTGGCGGGAAGATTTCAATACTTGTTGCACTAATCTCATATCTCAGATAAAATACAATATTCAACTGATACACAGTTGAATACAAAGTTTCGGTTACATTTTCCTGTTAACCCCCATGATGGGTTACTAAAATCTTATTACCAATACTTGTTATTCTGAAACTCCTTCAATCACATTGTGCAATTTTAGAATCATATAACATGATTCAGCACAAGAATACTCAACAGGGGACAACAGTTGACTAGACAGTCATAAAATCTTTTCAGTGTCCTGGCCTGGCATTCTTCAAACAATTCGTAATTTCTTGACTAACCCTCCTTCAGGCTTGTGAAATTATAAGTAACCAGCCAACAGAAACATGTCATCAGAGGCAAAAAGCTTTCAATGTAATTAAGACTGGAGTCACAGGGAGAAGATGTGGATGGTAATTATGGAAATGTATATCAATGAGACCCTGGTGAATGGCAATTTTCTGTGTGTAACTTGGCTCGGTGATTTTCCAAGAGTTGTAAAAGAATTTTAAGTACAAAAATATTTATTGTACATAATGGCATAAGAACAACTCCTTTTTGAAAAATAACTTTCACCAGTATTTATATCTACATTAATTTAACTCACATCTATTCCGAGTCCAGTTTTAAGCATTTGACATGCTGTCATTGGGATACAGATGTTGGAACTGGGTTGAGACCACTGCAAAACATATTTTTGGTGGGCTATAAAGCAAGAAAAAGAAAAATATTTTCCATGGGAATTCTTTAACTTCACTGCAAGCATTCTAGCTTAAATATACTATGTACTGTACTACTAGCATGTGCCACCTCCTATGGTTCAGCACTCTGATGATCAAAAACAAAAACTGCAGTTGGGATTATGCTATTGAACAGGTTTGATTGCCAGTGGCTTGGTCACCAGAGATAGGAATATGTTTCACTCTCACTCAGGGGTGTAGCTACAGAAAATAGTGCCTTGGGCAAGCACTGAAATTGCCTGCCCCCTGGACTCTGTTCCACTCTTGTGCGCCCCTCCTTGACACCTGCTCAGGGCTGACAGAGTCATCAGATGGAGATCAGTGCCTATGCTAGTGAGCCTAAGTGTGTCCCTAAGTGCCTGTTCCAGGCTCTGCACCGCAGCCCACGTGGCCACACCTCTCCACCTTGAGCCACGCCTCCCCACCATGAGCCAGCCCCACACCTTCCTGCCTTAAACCAGATGCCCAGCTCAACACACTCTTCCTCCAAGCTCCAGCGAGTGGGAAAGGGCTTCAGGAGGGCTGGGATGCCAGTGGTGTGCACACTTTTTGCACTGGGGGGGTGACCTCTCCTTCACCTTTTCTACTGCAACCTGGTCATTTTGTACCCAGCCAGAAGTAGCAAACTGTAGCTTCCAGAAATACCAGGGTGAGATGCAGGGTGGGGGCCTTGGGCCCCTCCAAGTGGCACCTAGAACTTCAGCTCCCTTTGTCCCTCCCTAAATATGCCAGTGCTCTGACTGCCTTCAACTTCTTCCAGTGTTATTGTTTTTTCTAATGATTCCTGTCTTCTTGAGTGTCCAATGGATGATGGCTACAGTTTGGTTATTTAAGCTTCTAAGGAGAGTTCAGACTTGATTTAATCTACAACCAATTTCTTTGTCTTTTTAGTAGTCCATAGTATTTGTTAAACTCTCCTCCAACACTACATTTCATGGGAATTTCCTTTCTTTAATGCCCAGCTTTCAGATTCATACATAGTGATAGGGAATACTATGGCATGAACTTCCACAGTCTGGATTGCTGGAGACACATCCTTACAGGTTGTTGTGGGTTTTCCGGGCTATGTGGCCGTGATCTACCAGACCATAGCCACACAGCCCGGAAAACTCACAACAACCAGTTGAATCCAGCCATGTGTCAGGTCAGAGCCATGCTTGACCTGGCAGCTCGCACGTACACAGCCTGGGTGCAGATGGCACAGCTATTATCATCGCCCAAGGCCATGGGACCTCTTCTTGCTTGCAAGTAACTAGCTCAATAGTGCTTAACTGTTTCTCCTCATGAGCCTTCCTGAGGGAGTAACTGCCTGTCCCAAAAACAATGTCTCTTTCTCACTGTCCTTTCACATGCTGATTATGGGAATGCAAGGGTGGGGGAAATTCTGGATTGAGTCAAACTGTAACCTACAGGGGGCAAGAGAACCAAACTCCAGTTTTGGCTATCTGGCCATTGGGCTGACACAGTTCTAATAAAGCTCTTGAACTATTCTTGAGACTTGTTATTAACTGGGGTAACAGACCCTTACACCATGAAAGCCTGTGACAATACACATCCTTACGTTTAAGGATCTAATTCCTTCAAGGTTCCCTTCCCTGTCTCAATCTCCTAATTTCTGGTTGCAGTCTCCCTGTTGGTTGATGATGGAGAAAATCTTGAACCTTTTCCATTTTTTCACTGTGAACTTTAAAGTTTTGTAATTCCACAGTAGTCATTATTTTTTATTATTGGTGTACATCCGCTTTAGCACTTTCTACTTCAGCCTTCATCAGTAGTTGTCACAATTCTTCACCATTTTTGACAGTAACATAGGGTTATCTGCATATTTCAAGTTAATGTTCCTTCCACCAATTTTCACTGTACCTTCATTTAACTCTAATCCAGTTATCCTTATGATACATTCTGCATCTAAGCTTGAAGCAATAGGGAGATAAAATGCTTCCATGTCTGATACCTTTGTTATCTGGAAACTGTTATATTGCTCCATGTTCTGTCTCAACAGTAGCCTCTTGACCAGATTATAGGTTGTACATCAAAATACTCAAATACTGCAGCATACCTATTTTTTTAACTTAACCATAATTTTTCATGATCTACTACACAATCAAAAGTATTACTGTAATCTATAAAACATAATGCTTCTTCAAAAGATTCTCCTTTGAAGGGCATCTATATCCATTTATCTCTAAGTTGGAGCACAGCATGGCAAGTAAGGTTACCAAAAAGACTGACAACAAGAATGTTTCTGGAGGAGATGGATGAAAGAGTTCTCTCTACTGCCCTCCACCCACTAGTGCTCCTGCCCAGCTTCTATTCCTGGATAAGCAAAAGGAAAGGGGCTGTGATCAACTTTTCAATTTTACTCCCTTAGCAATAATGAAGAATGCATGTTTGGAAGATAAGGAAAAGAGTCTGCCATTTCCCATTCCACAGCCCTTCCTCCAAGCTGCTGCTGTGGTTAAGGTGATGGTGCAAATCACAGATCTGGAGAATTTGACCTCTCTTGATACCACACGTCTGGGGAGTCAGAAGTGGTGAAGGACAAGGAGCTGTGCTCCCCAGTTCCTTGGCATCCCTTCCTCAGTTGTCTCACTAATCATGATGGACAAGCAGATTCCTAGTAGTAAATAATGGGTAAATACAAAATATTAAGTTCGAAGTGTTTGCAAATGGATTGCTATTATTATAGTTTCTCAAAATATACGTCCTAAGAATCTGTTATTCCTCATGCTATGAACTTAAGGAGGAGAGTGCTTTTCTTGGCATCTGGCAGCAAAATGTTGGTTATTAATAACTTCTCTAAAGTCTATCATTAATGTCAGTGGGTGTGGTTTAAAGACTTTTCTTTTGGCATGCCTAATGTGTTGACATATTAACTGACTACTTATATGGCAGTGGTAGGAAAGCAAACCAGAAAAGGCATTTGCTGCCAGTGTTGAAGACAAAACTTGTAAAATGCTCGATTTCTTTTCTCTCTGAAGTTCTTAATCATCTGTTACTTGAAAAATATTAAAAGCATGAATTGTGAATACTGAGATTTAATGACAGCATTTAAAGATCACCATTTCTACTAGGAGTTGACTCAACAAAATCTCCAAAGCACTGGCATTTCATAAATAAATGATATGGGTCAGTAAAAGTAATTTATTAATTAATTTCCTTCCTTCCTTCCTTCCTTCCTTCCTTCCTTCCTTCCTTCCTTCCTTCCTTCCTTCCTTCCTTCCTTCCTTCCTTCCTTCCTTCCTTCCTTCCACTCGTTCTGACAATAATGCACTTTTAGTCCACTTTCAATTCTCTTTGCAACAGGATTTTACTTTGTGAAATAGCAAAATCCACTTGCAAACAATTGCGAAAGTGGATTGAAAGTGCATTATTCTGCATGTGCAGAAGAGGTCTATGTGTGTGTTTATAATCAGTTTGTTTAATTCATATTTGTATTGTATTTTATAATAACATATAATTATCAATATATAATGAAATTCCATATCATTTTTCTTTGTAAACAATTATAGATTGATAATATAAATTGGCATAAATGTGTGTACAGATAAATCAGTAAGGTAACATTTTTACCTTATAATATAGAACAAAGATAGAAAATTTAGAAGATTATCAAAGTTTCATATGCACATATACATTAATAAAATTATGTAAGCAATATATAATCAATCATATGTAGATAGTCATTATTTCTATTTGTTCTGAATATTTTAGTGTTGTGGTACATCACATAGATAAAAAGTATTCAGTAGGCTATTAAAATAATGTCTTACTTAACTGTATGAGGATAAATATAAATTATTTGTCTAGCATTAGGGATCTGTTTTGGGGTCAGTGTTGTGTAAATATTTTAGTAGGGGATCCCAAGTAGGGGATTTGTCATTTGTTCTGGGGGTTGTTTTTTTTTTTGGTTCTTAGTCTTGTAACATATCAATAGAGGATGTTTTATTTGTTTGTTTAGTTAGTTGTGTTCACAGATGTTTTGTAATACTATGTAAAAAGTCCTGTGCTTTAGTAACTGTAGATAGATTCACCATGCTGTAATTCCAGATAAGGGAAATCCCTTCTGGAAATAGCCATCTGTAAGAGATGTTTTGTTCTTGTAGGAAGTTTGTAAAAAAATCATACGTTTTTCTTTTCTTCAGAAAGTATGTAGGGATTTCTTTAAATATGGTGAGGATTGTTTATAATCAGTTTTGAGCACAGTGATGTTTACATGCCTAGTTTGAAATAAAAACAAAAAGAAAAAATGACATATTATTTGTGGTTCTACTTCCTGGAGAATTAAGACATGTCTATATTTTTTAAATAACAGTGTACTTGTATTTACTTAAGGCTGGCTATATGAAAAATGAGAATCATGAAAAGCAGTAATAATAAAATTGTGTATTATGTATGCAGAAAATCTTTATGCTATCTACAATCTTAATCTAAATTATGATATTCTAATCTCATTGGCTTCAATGACCTCAAAAGGGTGAAACTTCCCCACCCATACTATAGTAGTTCCACCTATTCTATGGGCCACCATTTCAGAACAATCAGAAGGGATATTTTTTTAAACACTGAAGATCTATCACTGCATATTGTCTATCACTGCAGTGATAGACCAGTGAAATTTACAACAATCAAAATATGGCAATTAAAAAAGGTGGCAGGCAACCTTCCCAAATACAAGTTGCATGGTGCTACAGACCCCTTTACCAGCCTAACTTTCTGAGGCAGGATAAACACACTTTGACTGAACTGGTCAGATTTCCCACCTTTTCTTAATGAGCTTCTTGTGATGGTAGCTGAGGTGATTTATAACTCTACTGTTCATTTATATAACTCCACCAAAGGTAAAAGACTGTTATTTAATAGTTGGCAAATTCTCCTTATCAAATCACCAAAGAATAATGAGGCAGGTTCAATGAACAGAAGTAAAATTTATCAGATGAGATGGGATAGGAGAAATCCTCCCCTTTGAGCCTTGGACATATCCCCAAGTATAGAATATTGCCTGCGTACTTCTATAATTTAACATCACCAGCCTTGAAACAGGTATTTATGCAAGCTCGAATGAATGTTTTGCCCATGGCCATCCTTTGAGGAAGGTACTTGCAGGTTCCATCTCAAGAAAGAACATGCCTTTGCCCCTTAGAGCAAAAGGAAACATATTTTCCTGCACTACAGAACATATTTTGCTGCACTGTACATTCTACAGCTCCATAGGAAGAGTCTTCATTGAACCTCATTTTAATTCGGATTCCTTAAGTTCTGATAGGGATAAGACCCGGTTTCTCCTAAATTATCGCTGTCCAAGACCAACAGAGGATGTGGCTAAGTTTTTAGCAAAGGCACTCTATCCAGGATTTTTATAAATTTTTACTGTATATCCATAGCAATAAAGGTTATTTGGATAGGAGAAATCTTAAATGAATGGAAAGTAGGCAGAATATAAATATGTACAACTTCAGTTTTATATTTCAGTTTTCAGTAACTGGCACACGTTTTAAGTAGGCTTTATAAATTTCCATTGCCTAGATGTTCCTTAGATGTTCAAGGTGGTTTTTTTCTACTTCAGATGGTACAGTTTGTTGTTACTGTATTGGCTAATGAATTATCACCAACCTTGGGTTCTAACAGGCTGGAACCCTTTCACAGTACACACATATAACCTTGAATTAGTTAGCTGCCCAACTCAAACGTCAATCTCATTCCTATGGTAAAACTTAAAGCAAAACCCTAATAAACTAGATGGGATTCACTTAACGTATACTATCCCAACTAACTGATTAAGGAATTCTTCTTCTACTCCAGAAGATCTATTCTAATCCCTGTTATATTTATGTTTATATTTATGGCCACTTGTGGAAAGTCACTGCTGTTCAGCTTTGGCCCCTAAATAAAACAACCAGTTGTCGGGTATTATTTGCTTCCACAACTTGTGCTGAAATACTGAGCAGATATGTTTAACACACAATTAAGGCAATAGAGGTTCACTTACAGGAATCAAAATCCAAAAGCACACTAAAACTTTTTCTGTCAGAGAGATAACCTCCACCCTCTCTGAGTCACCTTGCTGCTACTCCAATCAGAGTGCAACTTGGCGTATGCAATTGGTGTGATTTCTTTGTTCATAGAGAGTTTATTTCCCCACTCTATGTAAATATCCTGTCTGCAGACAGACTTGCATTTTAGGCTCTCTTTTACTGTGCAGTCCATCATACACGGAAACAAAAAGGAAATGGCAGGCACTTTTACTAATAAAAACCATGGGAAAAGCCCACTGCAATGCAAACAACTCCAGGGTAAGTAGTGCAGGCATAAATAGTCTAAAAGTATAGATGGCAAGGCAATAGGCTGATGTAAAATATGCAAAATAGTAACATACTGAAGACAATATATTCTTGAAGCCTTGATTTTAATCAAATTTGAAGAAAGATCTGGCAACAATCAATCAATCGATCAATAAATAAATAGATAAATAAATAACCTTGTAAGAGTTAATCTTATCACATTACACTTGGCTGAGTTTATATAAGATGAACATCACAAACAAGCAATTCACAGTTTGTTGTTACATGTTCTTCTCATTACAGCTGACAGATTCATTAATCGTGCAGTGTACTTTACTATTAAGAGCTGTACGAGAGATCAAATCTCACAGTAATTTTTCCTCTTTTTCAATTGAAAAGTATGCTGTTTTGGTTTACAGATAAAATATTGTATCAATAATTACAAATCCTGTGAGGATTACACTTCTCCAGTTTGAAAATTCATCCTTATTTCCAAAGTCAAATTCTGTAGGAAATGCATCATTTCCTTGACCATTGGATTAAAGAAAAGGCATATGTTGGGATCCTCCCTGGGAAGATACCATTGCAAATGAAGTGTCTGTAGATATGACCATAGTTTAGGTAACAGAATTATTACTTACTGCATGTTGAAAGCATTAGCAGTGAATACTCCTATTCATAACACTTTTTTGATTCATAATCAAGACCGCATGAAAATTATAGCGAAATATGACATTCTTTGCAAACTGTGTGTTAGTACATGTGTCAGATTTTACAACTGTCATGAATTGTGTGCAAGTGAGAAAAGCTCAAGACTGTGAAACAATATTTGAACATTTACTATCCATGTGCCTATATAAAAATCTCATGGGATTTATAGGAATAAACTGTCCTGGTGTCAGAAAAGATTGTTAGGTGGAGCAGAAAGTCAGAAGGATTGGCAGTCCTTGTGTGATCCTTGTGCTGGGTTGTGCTGTGTTTCTTTTATTAAAAAAATCACTTGCTAGACCAGCGATGCAAATTCAGTTTAAAATAATGATGTAATTATATTGTATTTTTTGCAACCATTACTGAAACTATTTGAGTGGGTAACTGCCATTGCTGATAGAAGAAACAGAAGATTGTTAGGCCCTTTCCACACAGGCCATTTACAAAAACGCCGTCCCTAGGAAGCTGTTCAGCATGGCATGCAGCTGCATCTCATGGCCGTGCCATCCCTACAAGCTCTCCCCAGCGGCCTTGAATGGGGTCAGCTGGTTTCCAAACCTTGCTCCCCAAGCGAGGTTTTCTGGAAACGCCGCATGAACGTTAGCGGCTGGAAGGCGCCACCCCCCCTTTCCCAATTAACGTACCTTCCCTGCGACCTTTGGGAGCTTCGCCCAGGCCTGGGGACAAGCCTCCCTGCTCTACGACTCCAGAGCTGTCGCGCAGGGCAGGGGGCGTGTCCCCTGACCTGGGCGACGCGCCGGAAGGTCGTATGGAAGGTACATCAATCGGGTGATGGTGCAGCTCTGCGCCGTCTTCCCTGCCCCTACCGGGACCATTCGTGCGAATGGTCCCGGGTGTGTGTGTCGGAGTTTGCCGTGCGGAAAAGGCAAAAACAAAGAGATTAGTGTTTCTGTTGGTTCTTAATTCAAGAAGGAAGAACATGGATACATGCTACAACCCCTATTCTAGTTGTTGATGCTTTTGTAATTTACAACCTCTTTGTATTTCCTTCTCTGCTTGCTCCCACCCAATCCTTGACCTGCAATTTGAACTGGATTAATCATCTGACCACAAATTTCAAAATGGAAGACTATTGGGAGGATTCTGTAAATGCTTTGAAAACTGTTCAATATCTTTCCAATGTTAAATTTATGTTTATGATTTTGAAGGAATCAACAAACACATAAATGAAGTATCACAAATCTTGCAGAATGCATTTGTCTTGTAATTCCCTTAATAGCATAAATCCAGAACATTTCATGGGTATCAGGATTGTTTGTGTATATGGAGAATGAAAACTGAAATTTGTTACTTGTATATACCAAGACTAGAAACATCTGGGTCATATTTATGACTTTTCCTTCAAAACTTCAGAACAGAAATTCATCCTAAAATATCAACCAGAATGATGGTAAAGAGCAAGCCAAACCACTTGTTTTATAGAATGGAAAGATGTGGGAGATTCCTCTTACAAATCTGAAATAGCTTAATTAGGGAAAGGATGGATTTAAAGTGGTTGGAAGCCAAGCATGTAAACTGAATAAACATTTATTTGTTTAGATTTATATGCCACTTATTCATAGACCTGCTTGAGATGGTTCACAAAAGGTTTAAAAACTATAACAGGATTTTTAAATAAGTCATATAATTATCACTATTAAAACAAGCCCTAAAATTAGAAGTCATACAATAGCCCCAGGCTACAAAAATAGCTTATAAAATACCTTTCAAAGATGGAGTCCTTTAGGTAAAAGCATGGATGAAGTGAAATGTTTTGGTTTGGTATTTAAAAAACAGTAAGGAAGACCAAGGTGAATTTTGAAAGAGAGAAAACATTCCAAAGGCAAGATACCACAACTGGAAAAATCCTGCCTCTTATTGTCAGTGCAGGTGGGGTATCAGAAAGCAGGACTTAGAAACAGAATATTAAGTGTCAGGCAGACAGCATGGCAACTACCCCAGCCCCAAATCATTTAGAGACTCAAAGGTAAGAACCATCACTTGTGTATTGACAAATAGGCAGCTACTGTAGCTTTGGATTTCTCTGTTCACATGCTGAAGAAGCCTTGAGCTAGCAAAAAATGGGATTTTAAGTGACATCTAGGGACAAAACCATGTTTCCAGAATACAGTTTGTCCTATCCATCATCATTATCATTGTGGAGAAATACTGTCCATCCTAAAGATATCATTGCTGTTTCAATGACTGTCTGCATTGTCTCTCAAAGGAATGCTATAAAATATCAGAACATGAGGGAGAAGCTCTCTTACACTTCATTATCTCTCATCTCTTCAGTTCTTCTATGCTCAAGCCACGAAGAACTTCCGCCTGTACAAAGGGACTCCCTCTTGACCAAATGTCAAGGGACAATGGAGGAAGTCCTAAACTCTGAGGAATAAGGTAATGAAGGGATCTTCAAGAATTTTTTCTTCTAAATAATAATCCTAGCATCTCCTCAGTAGTGATTTGGAAATCAGTTAAAGCCTTCTTAGAGGCTTAGCTATAAGCACAGCAGCTTATATGTAAAAAGAATGAGACAGAGCTGTTTAGACTGATTAAATAGGCTGGAAGAAAAACATTTAAGGAAATAAAATTAGGAAATAATAAGGAAATAAAAGAAGTAAAAAAAGGCACTGGAAGAATTTGATATAGAAAAATTGCAAAAAAATTGATTTTCACACAACAATTTTTTACATTAGGAAACAAAGCTAATAGGTTTTTGCCCATAAATTTAAATAAAAAAAGAAGGGAGAACATAATTGCTGCTATAAAAGATAAGGAAGGTATTCTAGAAACCCTAAAAGAATTTGAGAATTTTTATGCAAATTTTTATTAATACATCAATAAGATCAATAATTTAATTGCTAATTTAAAAATATCACATGAGAATAGAACTGCTTTAGATCAGCCTATAAACCTACATGAGTTTTTTTCCTAAATATTTATCTCCAGGGTTTGATGGAATCATTTCAGAGTTTTATCAGTTTTTCTAGTAAGTACTTGCAAATCCTTCACTTGCACCTATGGATGAAATTTGAACTTTCAAGAATTACCATGCTCTT
This sequence comes from Sphaerodactylus townsendi, assembly GCF_021028975.2. Lineage (NCBI taxonomy): Eukaryota > Metazoa > Chordata > Lepidosauria > Squamata > Sphaerodactylidae > Sphaerodactylus > Sphaerodactylus townsendi. The sequence goes on from NC_059433.1 coordinate 56,872,751, forward strand.
GGTCTAAATAAAAAAAATTAGTTATTTTGAAACTAAATGAAGACCCAATTTTGTTAAGCTCTTATGGACTGTAAGTTTACTAAACTATGACTACAAAATAATAACCCTGTTTTAACTAATAGGCCGTTTCCGCACAGGCGGAATATGGCGGCATGGGGACGGCAAAAATGCCGTCCCCAGACCGCCATTCGCACAGAGGGCGCAGCTGAATTGCAGCCGCGCCGCCCTACCACCGCCCAACCGCCGCGAAGCCGGCGTTTCCCCAGTGTGCTTAGAAGCGTACTTGTTGGGGAAACGCCGCCTTGAAGCCGCTGCAGCGCAAACGGCAGCAGCTTCAAGACGTCTCCCCCCCCCACTCCCTCCCGGCACTTACCTTGTCCCCTGGCCAGGTCTGAGTGGAGTGGAGTCCTTGTGGATTTTTGGGAGTCCATAGAGTCTAGGAGGGTGAGCTTCAGATTTGCAGAGATGTTTGCGAATGATTGGATCAATTGAGGAGTTTTTAATCAAGTTTTTAATCAAGGACTCCACTCCACTCAGACCTATTGTGAGTGCAATTGGATCTCCTACATATGATTTGGCAAAGTTTCTGGCCACACAACTGCAAATCCATATTGGACTTACTACACATTGGACTTACTACATATTGGACTTACTTACTAAATCCTTATTGGACTTACTACTTACATTAAGGACTCAACTCACTTCACTGAAAAAATCAGCAAACTCAAACTCAACCCCAATGACAAACTGATCAGTTTTGATGTGGTGTCCCTATTCACCAAGGTCCCCATAGCAGACCCCATGACACTCATTAACCAGAAATTCCCAAAAGACATCACAGCCCTGTTTCAACATTGTCTCACTACTTCCAGTGGGATAATGAATACTATGAACAGAAAGATGGGGTAGCCATGGGTAGCCCTCTTAGCCCTGTAATAGCAAATTTTTATATGGAACATTTTGAGAAACAAGCCCTGAAAACAGCACCAAAAAAGCCCACCATATGGTTCCGTTATGTGGATGACACATTCACCATTTTGAACCGCGGAGAAGAAGAACTAAAATGAAGTTCCTGGACCATATCAACAAGATCCACCCAAACATCCAATTCTACTATGGAGAGAAGAAAATGAAGGAAAACTGCCATTTTTTAGGATGTTTTAGTCATCCGCAAGAAACCAAACCAGCAATTGGGACCACACAGTATACAAGAAAACCCACTCACACAATGACAGATATCTACACAAAACTCCAATCACCATCCAGGGGCAAAAAAGGAGCACCCATAAAAACTTTGGTACATCGGCGCAAACAGAATCTGCTAGAACCTCACCTCCTACAAGATGAATTGAATCACCTAAACAGGTGGGCCTCTACAGGCTAATGGTTACTCTAATACAGAAATCCTGTGAAGGGCTGCAAGACCAAGAACAAGCCACATGAACAAAGATAAAGAGCCATCTAGAGGGAAGGGGCGGTTCTAACATACACTCAAGGGAACCACTTCGGATCAGCATAGGAAAACTGATGAATGGGAAGTACCAACCCCACAAAAAAAAAACAATCTTGGCCTAGACTATGACCACTTAAGAAAAATTCAACAGGATGCTACTGTTCAGCAAAGGATAAGAGGGGATCCTTTTAGCTACTGCAGGAGTCTATCGTATACCATGCAGCTGTGGACAAGTCTACATAGGAACCACCGACTTTTCAAACGCAGCGCACAGTACGATATCAAAGAACCACGAAAGGCACTGCAGACTATTTCAGCCAGAAAAATCAGCAATAGCAGAACACATGATAAACCAACCTTGGACTTAGAATATTATTTGAAAAAAAACAGAAATTCTGGACCACTCCTGAGAAAGCCACTACGTCAGACTACACAGAGAAGCAATTGAAATCCATAAGCACATGGACAATTTTAACAGGAAGGAAGAAACTATGAAAATGAACAGAACTTGGCTGCCAGTGTTGAAAAATACTAGGGTCAAGACTGTGTCAAACCAGCTCCACACAAACACAGGATGACCCTAGACAAAAGAAACAAAGGCCAGGATACTTCTATTCAGATGCTCCCACCAGTGACCTTGCTATCTACAGGGTTACTCCCAGGCTATAGTCTTCATTGTTACTCATACTTCTATTCAGATGCCCTCAACTATTGACCTGTTGCCGCCTTTGTTACTCACAGACAAAGTTTCCCCACCCACCCTGGACACTCCAACAGATATATACTCCACTTGCTTTCCCAACATCAGATCCTCTGAAGATGCCAGCCACAGACGCAGGCGAAACGTCAGGAGAGAATGCTGCTAGAACACGGCCATACAGCCCGGAAACCACACAGCACCCAAATGACATCACTATTAGTATTGTCTAATAGGAATACAATATTTTTCAAGTTGGAGGCATGTTCTCTTTTGACTAACAACAGTAATAGTAATTTTGTTCTAGGTGCAGTATAAAAGGGGTAGTAGAGTAAGATATGTACTACAGATATGTACTACCACACAATCCCCACTGCATGCACAAAGCCTTTGGTGGTAAGGGAGTTTAGCAAATCTCCCTGTTGGAGAGCATTACAATGGACCAGTATCATTGCTCGGTGTAGCCTAGGCGAAATTATTTGATAGAGGAATTTAGCCCCTCCCCTCCCCCCTGGCTTCCCACTCAGGAAATACCCAGGGCAAGAGGTGAGCAAGACTTAGTGGCTTAAAAGTTGATGTTCCTGGTTTTGCATTCTCCTTTTCAGGGATTGAAATATCTCTTTAGATGAAAGCATGGCGAAGGAATCCAATGAATAGCATAGCTTGAGGATTCTGGATTCAATATGGCCCCACCATTCAGAGTGATGAAGAAGCTATAAAGATTTGTGGAGCAAAGAGGTGGCTTCACAGTTAAAACAAAGGTGTAACCAAAACTTAAACGTGGCAAGCCAGGTTCTTGTCTCCAAGAGAGGCTGTCCAGTTTCAAGACACAGAGCAGTGTAAGGCACACAGTGAAGCATACACAGCAGTCTATACAGAAACGTGATTGTACCTAAACATAGTTAACATGGTTAAAGAACAAATTTCAATTTTTTAAGGAGCCCGCATTCAGATATCATAGCATATTTCCTTCTTCAAGATCTTCAATAGCCCCATGCAAGAGAAGTGAGAGGAGGGAATACACTTAGTAAAGGCAAAGATAGCCCCCTGTGCAAGCACCAGGTCATTACTAACTCATGAGGTGTTGTCACATCACAACTTTTAGTGGGCAGGGACCTTTGCCATTGTCTTCCCTAGTTGTGTATCTGGCTGGGTACTCATTTTACCAACCTCAGAAGGATGGAAAGTTGAATCAATTTTGATCCGGCTACCTGAAACCAACTTCCATCAGGATTGAGCTCAGGTTGTGAGCAGAGCTTTGAATGCAGTACTGCAGCTTACTACTCTGCACTAGGTCAGTGATTAAACAAATTCATTCCCATCATGAGTGAACTCCAGTTTGTTTAGGATGGTCTAATGAATTTTACATGTGAGTAGCTGTGAAGAAATAGAAAACAGTGTTTTTCTTAGCAGTGTGTTCCTGATCTTCAGACAATTATTTCTTCACGTACAGGCCACATGGTGGTTTTCATATGGCTCCCAGCAATTTCTGGAATATGTGTGGTTCCTGAGAGTTTGAATCCATATATTCATATACATGTTCATAGATAAAGCAAATTCTGTGTAGAAAATTTTGAAATATTTTGTTCTATCTAATAAGCATATGTAAATATACTTATTATACTTAATATATAATACTTAAACATAATACTTAAACATAAGCATATGTAAATGATGCTTGTGGTAAAACACATCATCCAGAGTAATGGCAGGGCAGATCTATGTGTTAAACTGCTCAGACTCCTACCTCCTCAGTTTCATGTCTATGGCTTTATTAATTCAATACTCTGATACAATCTGTGGTGGCGAAGACATTTTCTTACTCATTCAATTTTTGTGTCTAAAAAACTGGTCTGACCCTATCAGTCACCAATACAAACCTGATGCTGCTAATAATCTTGAACATATATAATTTTCTTCTTCTTTTTTCAGTTGAGACTCCTAGGAACTTTTCAGGTGTTTGAATTTAAACATCTTCTTAAGTGATTCCAGCATCAGGGCCAACACAAGCAATATCTGAAAAAGCAAACATCTGAAGTTTTCATTTCCTTTCTCAAATGCTTTTTTGCTTTTCCAAAGAGAGAAAATCATTTTCTCTGCCATGTTCATTAGACTACCTATTGAATGTTATACTTAATGGATCTTCTACACCATTTCTTAAAAGACACAATAACCATAAGTCTGGATTTTGAAGATACTGCAAAACGGAGATACAGTGCCCGTAACACATGACTGCAAAAATCATCTGGAATTCATTGACATACTGAGAACTAAATTAAACCTCATATACCCACTAAGTCAGAAGACAGTTTGAGCTGCTATTTATAAGTTGTGATTTTATAAAAGAGAGTTATTCTATTTGTTTTGCCTTCCTGCCCAATTTAAATGAACGTTCTGTATTTCTTTAGTTTCTAAGACCAATCCCTGTAATATAACATCAAGAAATATGGTTTATATGATGGTGCCTTAGACTGTGGTTTCCATGGTCTGCCAATTTTTCAGCTAGACAATATGTATATATGATTTCTGTCCACATAACTATTTGCTACTATGCTATTTACTATTCCTTTGCTTGATCAAAGCATACAAAGACTATAGGCTTCTTTATGTTCCCCAGGATAGCAAACACTTTAGAGTCCACAACAAAGTGATATATCAATAAAAGCAAATTCCGTTTTTAGTCACTTTAATTGAAACATTGCATTAGAGTGCATGAAATAGGGCAGAAAGATTTTCCCCTATACCATAATCTTGATCTACTGGTCAGTGTCCCTCCCCCATTAGCCATGATACACACATGAAAATATTCTGATAAAACCGAGCATTTTATAATATTTTTCACATTTATCCCTGTGAAGTAGTTCAGTGACTGACCTTTCAGTCTCTTCCCATTCTAAAGAATTACAAACTTCAGAAACTTACTTTTGAACAGGTCAGTGAGATAGTTCCTTAACATTTTATGTGTGAAAAATGGAAAGTATAAGATTCTGGCTTCCTCAATTCTACTCAACTCCAGCTTTAATATTGTGCCTATAAAATCACTGTTTGGCTTGCAGCTGAACAGATAACCTACATCCATCAAATGTCTTTTTATTTGTGATAATGTCCAATGATGGAGCAGTTCACTACAGAATCTTCTGTCACAGTGGTTCCCAGATTCAAATAATCATTTATTTTAAGTCTTCTGGATTTCTTTTCCCTACAAAAAAACTGGTGGTAGAATGATAAACTTATATCCATGAACTCACCCCAATTTTACAGCCTTAAAGCTCTGCTGTTCACTTTTTCTCTTTTCCTTCATTCATTTATTTGTATGAAATGATTCCTCCAAGGAGTTTAGGGTAGTCCATGTGAAACTTATTTTATCCTCACAACCTCCTTATGAGATTATGCTGAGCAGGGATTTGAACCTAGACTTTCCTTATCCATTTAAATTACTGATTCTCCTCATCTGAAGCATACAGTACTTTTGAATGTGCCTTTTTGAGTATGGGATACAGTGGGTGAGGTTATTCCATATAATAAAAGCCAGTATGTCAAGACCGCATAGTAAACAAAATATTAATGAATCTCAAAATGAATTTTATTAGAACATCTATTTCTGTTTATGACTATTGACCATATGTGCTTGGAACTGGAAGTTACCAGCCTTTTCAGCATCACCATCTATAAAAAATATTCTCATCTATATTAAAAAAAGTATGGATTCAAGATTTTTTGTTAAGATCTACAAAGCATAGAAGCAGAATTATTTATATGCTATTTTGAAATATTTAAAATGAAAGTCAAAAAAGGAGAACAAAGACCGTAACTCATTGTAAAATATGAGCAGTTTCAATAATTTCAGTATGACAGGTTTGGTGCCCATTTACATACCACTTGTAATATTAAAATTATAGTAGTTAAATAAATCACTCCCTGCACTTTTACATTTTTAATTACTTTTTACTGCACTAGTGCTTTTGTTTACAATTAACTAATAAAACATTTATTTTATCTCACAAATATAACAGTGATTTTGTGTTTTAATCAGATTTTATACATAATCTTATCACCCATTTTTAGCATCTTTTTATGACCTGATACACCACAGGATGTTGTTTTGTAGAAAATCTCATTATTTTTTAATGCATGGCTATTTATTAGTGTATTGTGTATATAACAAACTATGCATTGCTTTGAATTGATGAATACATTTACATTCATTTGAGAATACGAATTGCCTTATCGGTTAATCTCACATATCTCTGCTGGGCTGCTGAAAGAATATGAGATTTACATGCACTTTATTTGGAAGATGAAAAAGACAGAGGTAAAAAGGATTTGTTAAAGAAGAATTCACAAATGTACAAATATATTATTCGTTTGGGAAAATCCTAAACGTGGAAATGCTGCATCGCAGAATCTTGAGTAATTCCCCAATCCTGGTGACCCTTATTTATAGCAGTGCCATGTATTCTATGATGGACATTTGGCTTTTTTTTTAGAATGTTGAGAACTAGGAGGGGATATGAGCACCAAATGGCTGCCATTGAGTGCCAATCACAAAGGTTTGGAGATTACAATCTGTGCATCTTCCTACACTGGAGTCAGCTGTTTGTGAAAGGTATTATCTGCAAGAATAGAGATAATGCCTCTGGTGTTCTGAAACACGTCTTGCTCCAATGTGGTGGCGGAAGGTCAGAAATGGCAAATTGCTTTTGGCAAAATATACTTTGTCAAAAAAAAACAAATGAGCACTAGAAAATCTGCTGATGACTGCAATGGAGCTCATAGCGGTTGCATTGGGATCACTAATCTATCTAAAACAGTAGAGCAGTCCCAACTTGTTCAATGTTCTGTGTATGTTTGGAAACTCTTATCACTTTGGATTAAAGAAGCTTCTTCATAGGTATTTTTCATATCTCCGCAGCTGTGCAGCTGCGCAGGCAAGCAGGAGCGACACCCCCCGCCCCGGGCCATGGAATGGCCTGTTTCCCCTCCCCAGTTCCACAGAAGGGCAGGAAAAGGAGAGAAACGCAAATTGCGATTCTTTTGTGTTAATGTGCCTCACAGCTGCGGCTGTTCTTTCAGACCATAGCTGTGAGGTGCGTTAACACAAAAGAATAGCAGATAACGTGATTACCAAATAACCTGTGCTGCGGCCAGCAGCATGGGTTAGGGTTGGGTTAGACCAGTGGTGGCGAACCTTTGGCACTCCAGATGTTATGGACAACAATTCCCATCAGCCCCTGCCAGCATGGCCAATTGCATGCACGGGGTTAGACCCACAGTTCAGGGCAGGAACCGTGTGAAATTCCCACCCAACACAGGTTTTATCCCACCCCCAAGCCGCTTTTATTGGCCTGTGCGGAAAGGACCTGAGTATTGAGAAGCAAGGTAATAGCAGGACAGGAATAAACTATAACACTAAAAGTGGGATCCTGCAAAGATTTGGGAGAAATGTCATTTCCCTCTTCTCCACTATTTCCTCTTTCCCTTCATAGCGACTCTCCTGGTTTCTTTCCTCCTTTTAGGTTGCCAACCTTCACAACATATTTCCCAAATACAGATATCATTTCCTTCTGAGAGCTGCCAGCTCCAGATTGGGAAATTCATGGAGATTTCGGGGTAAAACCTTGCAAGAGTGAAATTTAGGAACATAAGTGACCTCAGCAGGTATAATGTCATAGGGTTTACCCTCCAAATCAGCCATTTTCTCCACGGGAAATGTCTCTGTCATCTGGACATGAGTTGTCATATAAGATAATCTCTAGCCCTTATCTGGAGGTTGGAAAACCTAATTTCTTTAGAGGGAAAGACTGCTTTGGGGGCTGCAGTCAATGCTGTAACACCCTTCTAAGGTCCCTTCCATTTTCAGTGTCCACCCTCCACAGGCTTTACCCTCCAAATCTGTATAAATTTGCTAATCTGGAGTTGGCAACTATTTCCTTCCAGTCCCACAGCCAACCTACATTTATTGCACCTTGCCTTAAGTTTTCTTTCTCTTCTCCCCGCATTGGAAGCCTCTATTTAGGAATATTATGACCCAGTTGTGTTTGTCCAATCACTGGGTCAGGCCCATTTGCATGGTAGAAAACTTTCAAGAGCTTGTGGGGTGGCACCTCAATTTCCCCTCAATTCCCCTCCCTACATTAGTTTGTCTTTTTCTTTCCCTGGCAACCCCATAACCTCTCCCATTTTCTTGCCTCATTTTTCTTAGCAATTCACTAACCTACCTTTTAACTACCTCCCTTTTTCAACTATATTTTAATTTATTTACTTCATTTATACCCCACCTTTCACCACAATGTAATCTCTTCTCCTTTTAGTGCACAAAACCACTCTGCACAGTAGGTTAGTTTGAAAGTATGTGAGTGGTCCACAATCACCCATCAAGATGGGATTTCAACCTGGGTCTCTCAGACCCTGCTTTGAAGTTCTAGCTGCTATACCACACTGGATTTCATAGAGTGATTGCTGTTGAAGAGTAGCTAGCAGCCAGGCCTAGTTGGCTGATACAAGTTGAGTAGCATCAAGTCACACAGAGGTTGCTTCCAGGCCTAGGATTTCCAGCTTCCAGGTTCCAGATTTATAGGTTCCAGGAACCTGTAAATCTCCCAGAGTTACGGTTAAACTCTAGATGACAAAGATCTGTCCCTCTGGAGAATATGGCTGCTTTGAAGAGTGGACTCTATGGCAATATGTTCGCCTAAGGCTTCTCCCCTTCCTTCCTCAAACTCTCTTCTTTTTAGACTATACTCTGGAGTGGCAACACTAGCTATGCCTGGCATCCTCAGCCTCCCACCCTGGACCTGACAATTCTAGTCAGGTCTGGGCCCTCCCACCAAATTTTATTTATTAAAAGTCTGGAATACTGTGGTTGCCTAGCAACAGCCACTGAGGGAATCAATTGCTTAAAACTCCTTTCATCATTTTGGTTTGTTTTTTTAAATCTCAGTGTGCATGAGTATTATATTTCATGTTTTTCCTCAAACCTGGGGCCATTCACAGGTTTATAGAGAGATCACTAGATTTAAGTCTCCTCAGATTTGTCTGATTTCGCTGTTAATATATAGATAATGTAATTTTATCTGCATTTTTGCGCAGAGTGAAAATATCTGGGAAATGATGTTAGGTTTAGATGTTTAGATTGATTATCTGGAGCCTACTTTGGACAGAGGCAGATTTATCTAATTTGGACAGTTTACAAAATATATAACAGCAACAAACGGTGCATGAGATAGGGTGATGACCACTAACTTAGATGGCTTTTAAATGAGATAAGAAAATTAATGTAAGGTAAACCTTTCAACATCTATTAGCCATGATAACTACATGGAATTTTCATGTTTAGATACAGTGTATTTCTGAGCAGCAGATGGTGGAACAAACTCAAGGGAATGCATTCATACCCTGTGTGTAAATTTCTCAAAAGCAAACTGACAGCTACTTTTAAAAATACATAATACTGCAGTATTCAATAGCACTCTTCATATTGCAGTTGTGGGATCTGGATTAAATGCATCATGACCTTCTGCTCACTTTTGTTCAATTCATTTTCTTTTGCACATTTCTCATAGGATTACACTGATCTATCACATTGGACCTCTGGAAGAACATTCATGCAGTTATGACCTCAAGTTCCTTATCAATATTATGATTCAATATCCCTTCGATCATATCTTGCAGAAGCCAGAATGTAAAAATACACACAACTTTAGCTGTCAGGTTTTTTTTGTCATACAATGGAAATATAGTTGTTGTTCTTAATGTTTATAAACAGCTTATTCTTTATTATTAATTATTACAATTCCTTACTGATTCATATTTACTATAGCTAATAACTGATTTATCTTCTGTTCAAGGCTGTCAGGGTGATTAACTAGCAAATGAGAAATTGCACACTGGTAATCTCTAGCCTGCTATGAATCATGGTTGCAAAAGTTCTGAAAAGCATTGCCTGAGTTACATGGTAGTGTGTAGCACATTTGAAAAGACAGCAATTCAAAATGTGTGTATGAGTTATGCAATAAAAAATGGGAAAGGTATGATTCATCTCACAAATGGTGCTGAGTCATTTAATTTCATCCCCAGTGTGACTACTACATAGCATCTATTATTACAATATATTACTCAAACTGTGAGGCTTCCTTGGTAACACCATAGAAAACATTCACCTTCAATCTTGCCTCTGCAGGAATAAATCCCCAGGCTTATAATATGCTTCTTGAATATATGAATTCATGCATTCTTGCTTCTATACTTTTGTTGCAGTGAGCTGCACTAATATCCAGAACTTTGAAGAGGCAGCATATACATATTCTAAATAATAAATGTTTCAAAGCATTCAGATGCTGACAGCATCAGAGAGAAGTTCCACATAGTCCATACATATTGCATTGGGAAAGACAAGAATACAATTATGCTTAATGGATCATCTCTACTTTCCATGCAAGGAAAGCAAGGCAGAACAGATGTCTGTTTTAACATCTTCCATATCTCCATGTGCCTATTTTCAAAGGCTTGGAGAAAGGATTCTTTTGTACTGTATACATTTTCCGTAAAGACTCATGACTTAAAATGATGGCTGGGTTATTTTCTATTACAACATTACAGTTATGACCAGATAAAATGTACGTGCCAGAACAGTATTCATTTTATTTTCCACTGCAAAAATACAAAAAGCAATGTGAAACCTGAACTAGTTTACTGTAAATACAGCATACTGATAAAAGCGAACTCTGTTTCCATAGAGGCATACCACTGATAAAAAATTGATTCATATGATCAAGTACCCACTGGACACTTTGTATGCAACCAGATGGAAGCTCTTCTGTGTGGGGAGCTGTTTGCCAGGTGGAGCCACTAAATTTTCACTACAGTCTCATCAGTGGCTTGTAGCAGAGTTCTGAAAATCAGCACCATGCAAGCTGCATGGGAACAGTTTGCCATGTGATTTCATGTAAAAATAGAAAATATTTGCAATCTGTAAAAGAGGGCCGCAAGAGTGTTCTTAAATATGATTCCAAGGTCTGAATGAATGGCTGATATTCACAAGGCACATTTATAATAACACATAGATCTCTAGACAGACAGAAGGCTTCCCCCCACTCTACAGAATATTCTCTGTGGAGCAAATGTCCAGGAGACTGAAATCCAAAACCTATACAGCATATTAGAGAAGCCCCTTATTGCCCTTAAAGAACAATCCTGAGGGGATCTGCTGAGAATCCTATTTAGGTCTAGTCAACAGAGCTTACTAAGAGTTCATACTTCACTGTTAGTCCTGTTTGTGACTCATATAGCCTTGGTGGGTAGAACTAGTTCTGGATCAAGTGGTTTTGCCCCCCTGAGGCAGAATGCAAAATGGTGTCTCTATACACAATCACATGCTGCCTGCTACTCCTTTCCCAAGGAATAGGGAACTCAAGTATATTTGCATTTTCACTGAGGCCTCTGACTTCTGCCACCTCCACCAATAGGATCTGTAGCAGACAAATTATCTTGGCCCTTCCTATTTTTTCCCTCTTTGAAAACCAGCACTATAAGTTAAGTATGCCCTATTTTATTGCCCTGTAAGAGTCCTGTTTTTCACAAATTTTTGTGAAACTTGTTGCTATTACAAGAATCCTGGCAACACTCCTGATTATTTTGTGGGGAAAAGGCAAGAGGTGGGAAAGAGAAGATAAGGATGATCAGCTACATTAATTGCTGGGGTACTCGGAAAGCATAGGATTTGGGAGGTTGGATGGGAAACACTTCCCTCACAAAGGCTGATTCCGCATGGGCCAAAAACAGCAGTGTGAAAACAGTGTGAAAATGGTGTAAATGGGTTTAAAATGGTGTAAAAGGGTTTATACTGTTTTCAAACCATTTTCACACCACTGTTTTTGGCCCGTGCAGAATCAGCCATACAGAATGACTCCCTGATATGACTGCTTCAGTGACTAAAAAAGCCCTGAATTGGATGATCCTATGTAGACAAAAAGAATACATCCCAGCCATCTAACCAGAGCATAGAGGCGAGATTGATATAACGGTTACCATCTTGGAGAATAGCCTGCCTGAGGAGGTCGTGGCAAACTTAACAAAGCTGAATTATTCAAGAAGGCTTGTACCATTGCACCAGTGTAAACCCTCTTTCTGCCAGTGGAGGGAGCTATTGCGTCAGCAGAGAGGCAACTTACCCAAGCAGCCCATGCAAAACACTGTGCTTGCCAGGTCCACTGGTGCAAACACTGCACCAGTGTGGCTGGGGGCAAGCCAGGGGACGGGCCTGACTTTAGTTGGCCTCCAGAGCCCAGTCAGCCCCCTTGCACCAGTGCAGCCACTGATGGAGATACACCATGATTTTCATGCTGTATCTCTATTCCCCACTATGAGGGATTTTCACCTTTTTTTAAAAAAAATGTATAGGGCTTCCTGTGCTGCAGGTGGCAGGGTGGTGCTGGAGAAGGTGTTGCGTTGCCAGAGTGGCACTGTCCCCACCCTCTATCCCATTCAGGATTGGGCTGTTAATGTGTCATGTTAAGACTTAGGCCACTTCCGCACGGCCACGCTGGGGGGTGCGTCGGCGTATATGACGCCGACACACAGACCCCGGGACCGTTCGCACGAACGGTCCTGGCAAATGCAGGGAAGATGGCGCAGTGCTGCGCCATCGCCCGATCGATGTATCTTCCCTGCGACCTTCCGGCGCATCGCCCAGACCAGGGGACATGCGCCCCTGCCCTGCAAGACCGCTCTGGTGTTCCAGGGCAGGGGGGCGTGTCCCCAGGCCCGAGCAATGTGCCGGAAGGTCGCAGAGAAGGTACGTCGATCGGGAAAGGGGGAATGGCGCCTTCAGCTGCTGCCATTCGCATGGCTTCCAGCCACTGTTTTCCAAAAACCTCGCTCAGGGCGTGAGGTGGGAAAATGGCGGCTTCACGCCGCTGGGGGGAAGTGAGGGCTGTGCAGCTGCGATGCAGCTGCGCCCCCCATGCGAACAGCTCCCTAGGGACGGCATTTTTGCTGTCCCTAGGGCACTGTAAAAGGCCCGTGCAGAAAGGACCTTAGACTTATGCTTTGCTTCAGATCTGTTTTTAGACTTCTGATCTGTTCTATAACCCGAATTCTCTTGCATTGTTTATTGAATGTCCCATCTGTTGATTGCATTGACTCACTCTGTGTATTCTGCCTTTAGTCCAAGTGAGAAAGGCAGAATAAATAAATAAATAAGTAAGTAAGTAAGTAAGTAAGTAAGTAAGTAAGTAAGTAAGTAAGTAAGTAAGTAAGTAAGTAAGTAAGTAAGTATAGTATAGTGTAGTGTAGTGTTCTGGTTGAAATAAATAACTAGGTTTCTGTTTTCCCATCTCTTAACAAATACCTTGGGCATCCAGAGGGGAAGAGAGATACTTTTAATTAAATTGAGGAATAAATTTGTTGAGAAATAAAATTGAGGAATAAATTTGTGGTTAATAGTCTTATTTCATTTCACATTTATACATTATTACATGTTGTTTCATGTCTAACTGCTGGGCAGTGCACCCTTTCCCAAGCTTATGGCAGTAACACAGTACACGTTATCACCTGCATCATAACAGAGCGAGTGGTATGAACAAGTTTTATTCTTGTTGTCTTTAGGATACAAATGGTTCTTCTGGCAAAGTCCCTTCATTTTATGCAGAATTATATTCACAGCCTGTAAAATCAACAAGGACAATCATGAAGGAAAGCAGGGCAACATGTGCAAAATTTACAGTGTATTCAGCCTTGTACAAGCTGTTGCAGAGAAATGTGGTGTGGGTGGAGAGAGAGGAACCTTTATAAAAATTCTGTGACCCTGCTTTTTGCCATCAGAATGGTCATAGTTGATTGGAAAATCAATGAAGTGCTGTGAGAATTGCACCTCACTCTTGCAGACAAGCCACACAAAAATCCAACTTTTCACATGAGATGAAGATTGCCTTTGGTTCATTTACTCTCTTAAGACACATTAAAATCAAATCTATCACCCCATTTGGCCATCTGTCAATTCTCACTACACAGTAAACGGAGAGACTTTGTTCCTCTATCGCCAGAATAGGAGAATGTTTTGTTGTTTTAATAAAAGGTTTTAGGCCTTAGAGACAGAAATAAATCAAAGCAATTTATAAAGTTGGGACTGAAAATGTTAGATGCAGTTTTCTAAACTACAGAGGATTATGTATGGATGAGTTGCAACATAAGAAGCACAGCTTTAGCAGCTTGTAAAAAATATAATGGAGATGAAGGAAATTAAAGCATTGGCCTCTGTTTTGATTACCCTTTAATGCTGAATAAATGCAGGATTAAATTACTTGTCAAATGTAACACTATTTGGGAAAGTTCATGATATGTAGTCACACAGAAAACAACTAATGATAATTATTTACTCAGTAAACATCAACTACTTTTCTCTCTCATTGCTTCTGGGTAACCTGGGTTGGAACAGGATTACAAAACATGGTACAATTTTGTCTTCTAATTGCTCTAAACTTTATTGACAATATCGGACTCTCAACTATTTTTCCTGGAATGTTAAATTAGTAAACAATATTTTCTGATAGACACAACAGATAAAACTTCTTGAACAGCAGCTACAAGTCATATCATTGCTAGCAATGTCTTTGCAGTCCTACAAATATTTTTCCATAGTGACTGGAATAGTCTATTAATCAGTAAATATGTGCGTTCAGAAATTAACTAAAATCTAAACTGAATTCCCTTCTTTTATTAAAAAAAATACAACTAATTGCATTGCTAAAAATGAACACATAGTGTTGTTTGGAAATCTTTGGAACTGAGTGAAATTCTGCTTTCCTGCTTTTCACAATTCTACAAGTTGAGGGAATTGAAACTGGAGAGGGAATGAGATAGAGTAACTCAGTTAACCTAACTGACAGGGGCATCTTCTTAACAGAAGATTTAACCGGCGTTCCTGCCAAAGAGGTTTATCTGCATAGTTATGTCTGTGCACAGTTTCTACACTATCCACTGAACTATCCCCACTGATTCAGGGAAGGGTTTCAGTATGTCTTATCTGCTTCCTATTCCATTTTCTGTTCTATTCTGGTGACCTGCTTACCTGATTCAAAAATATTGCTTCAACTCTCAGAAGACAGGCACTGTAGACTGGGTGAGGAGCTACTGAGGGATACACTATCCCCACACAATAGGTGCCTGAGAACCTGCCTTCAGAATATAATAAATGATAAATGATAATAAATATAGTCTGTGCCAATCATAGTGTATGCCACTCTATGTCTCACTGTCTGATTGTGACATACGCAGAGTGACACAGTGCTGAGGCTAGTCAATGACTGTCACATTCCCATGAACTTCAGATCCCAGTTCCCAACTGCAAGGCCGTTTCTGCACGTCCATGCTGGGGTTTGGGTCGGCATACATGACGTCGACCCAACCCCCATGGGACCATTCGCACGAACGGTCCCGGTTGTGGTGGGGAAGACGGTGCAGCCTCCGCGCAAGCTGCGCCATCCCCCAAATGCCTTACCGTGTCCTCCAGCCTCCGGCGCATTGCACCTTACCATGTCCTCCGGCCTCTGGCGCGTTGTACCATGTCCTCTGGCCTCCGTGTCCTCCGGACACGCCCCCCTGCTCTGCGCGACAGCTTGGAAGTTGCAGGGCAGGGGAGGCATGTCCCCTAGCCTGTGCGACACACCGGAGGCCGGAGGACATGGTAAGGCATTTGGGAAAGGGGGGGAATGGTGTCTTGGAAGTCGCTGTTTCCCAAAAACCTCACTTGGGGAGCGAGGTTGGGAATCAGCGGCTTCGCGCCACTGGGGGGGAACAAGGGCGGCGAGGATGCGATGCAGCTGCGCCCACCATGCGAACAGCTCCCTAGGGACGGTGTTTTTGCTGCCCCTAGGGCGCTGTTATTGGCCCGTGCGGAAAGGGCCCAAGAATGCATAAGTACAAAATCTTTTCCAAACCATTTCAACTCTAATTTTAAAATGAGCTTTCCCCCAAGTTTTTGTGAATGCAGGTGATCAAATTTTGACTCCAGCAGGAAGTAGCCTACTTTGTGACCAGATGTGTAAAAAAGATTGATTGTACTAAATAACAAGAAAATGACTGAACAAATGGCAGCCCAAAGTCCTAATTTTTACTTTCACTGCATACCTTTGAATAATTTTAAAATGTTTTAGAATGCCCTTTTGGAGGCTATGACATTTTAATAAATAGGAAGTTTTTTTCAGCGTTTACATAGCTTTCTATTGAAAAAGGCCTTTAGAAAAAGCAGCGGTAATCAAAAGAATGAAAACACTATAGGTTTTGTTTCACAAAGCTAATAACCCCTTTTCTAGTGACATTTGGGCTTATATTTTTAACATGATCTCTTTTCCTGTTAGTCTAGCACTGAGTCAGAAGTAAGTGTCCTGTCTCTCAGTGAACTAGAACGAGACAGGGGAGAGGCTGTGACCCTAACTAAGAATCTCTTCTTGTCCATCCAGAGTCTGTCATTTTCATCATATTTCATTTTTAAGAACAAGGAGCTGTCAGCACTGTCCATTTTCTTTTTCTGTAGTTCTCTCCCCATCTATACCTCTTCTTTGTCCTAGCCTATAAATTCATTATTTCAATAAACTTTTATTTAACTAAGAAGACATGGAAATTTTTTGACTAAAGACTATAAGGGTGACTCACCTGAAGAACCTCTTTAGTATCCTTCCACTCTTGTTAGACTCTCACTAAACCCAGATTTCATCCTCCCCACCCCCACTGCAAGCTATTTTACTGCTCTATGGTTGAATACAAAGTCTAGATGGATTTTTAAAAAGCAATTTTAATTCAGCAGTGGAATTGCTGCCTAGGGTGGTGGAGAGCTCCCCCCACTCTGGCAGTCTTCAAGCAGTGGCTGGATGAATAATTGCAGTAAAGTGGCCATGTTGAAATGATACCAAAAATCAATCATATTTGTTCATTGTCCACATTATGGGCTGAATCCAACCTGCCATGCTGCAATGTGTTGCTGGGGAAAAAGAGAAGTAGGGATTGCCTTTGGCCATTGAAAAAAGCTATTGACATCATGGGATCTTTTCATACATAAGCCGTGAAGGATGGGAGCTGGAATGGAAAGAAGGTGGAGAGTTAGTAAAAAAAACCTATCTGGGTCTAACAGTATGGATGGGCAAAGGGATGGTCTGGGTCTAGAAGAAGACAACTGCAGCTGCTGTTATGCCAGCTTCTGAGACTTAACTGCAAGACATCTTGGTAATTCTGAATATGTAGTCACTGGCATTTAAAAAAAACCAGAGAAATACAAGAAACCCAAATGGGGTGTGTAGCAGAACAATATGTAAAACTGGAACAAACCTACTACACGCAGGTTGCAACTAAATTACCAATCAACACTGAAAAAAGACTGGATATAAGTGTCAAATTTAATATAAGTGCAACATAAGTGAAACCTAAATAACATGAAGTATAAAACATACAGAGACAATTACAAATAAGAAGACCAAAACCTACACACACACCCCTGTGGGTGCTAGCCAGCTGGCAAGCACTCAGGAACCTGAAGCTGGTGGACTCAATTAAATCTTGGTCTTGCAAGCATGAAGACAGTGAACACAAATTAGTCCTGGTATGGTAAGTCACAAGCAGGTCTGTAAGAATGCATTCCCATGTTTAAAGCACATATTTTGCATATACTAAATAATTCTGTCATCTGCAAATTTGGTCATTACACTGATCACACCCAGTTCCACATCATTTATGAACAAATTCATTCCTTATGGGACCCCATTGCTTACTTCCCTACATTGCTAGAATTGTACATTTGTTCATAGTGTATGTTTTCTTTTGTTTAGTCATTTTAAAAATATTTACAAAGACCTACCCCTTATCCCATGACTGCTAAGCTGGCAGGAGACTTTCTTGAAGATCTGTCAAAAGGTTCGGAAGTCCAGATATATGGAGTCACTATTATCTACATGTTTGCTGACTTTTTCAAGGAACTTCAAAAGATTGGCAAGGCAGGATTTCCTTTTGCAGAGGCCATGTTAATTTTCACTCAGCAGGCTTTGTACATGCCAAATAATTCTAACTTTGATTGGAGTTTTCTGTTAATTTTAGTGGGTCAGACACTAGAATAACTGGCCTGCAATTTTCTTATTCCACTCTGGACATTTTTTTAAAAAAAATCAGGATGTCCTTTACTGCTGTCCATTGGCTGATAATAGTGACTAGTTACATACGTAGACTGGTTAGTAAACACTTTCTCAGGAGTATGCCATCAGGACCCAGAGACTTGTTGGTTTTTAATTTTCCCAACAGGTCTAATACTTTATCTCTCTATTTGACTTATTTCTTCAGACTCTGTTCCTGAAAACAATTGTCCTGATTGGGGCCCATGTCCTACACTTTCCACAGTGAGCACATAATTTGTTTTGCTTGTCTCCTATCTCCCTATCTTATTTAGCATTCTTTTATTCCTCAATCATTCAGAGGTTTAACTGTTTCTTTGGGTGGTTTCCATGCAGGTTAGGTCCATATCATCCAAAAACACAAGTACTATGTACTATGTACTAGGTCCTGAGCAACCTGCTGGAAATTATAATATGGTCCTGAGCAACCTGCTGGAAATTATAATATGGTCCTGAGCAACCCCAGGCAACCTAGGTCAACTGATCACCCCAAAAGAGTAATAGCCAAGTATTTAAAACCAGGATGGTGCCATAAAATAACAAACAATTCACATCTGCTCTTGTCATAGAGAGATGCAAGGAGTTATCCAGGGCTGTGGTTGGAGGAGACCCATAGTCTAGGATGAATCCTTGACGATGGAAACATTGTGACCTATTACGAAATCCACTTTTTCCAGTTGAACAATTGGATAATATAACTCACTCTTCAGGCCTCCTCTATTGGCAGGGAATAAAGGTCTCTTTCTTTCTGTCTAGGTGACCAAGGAAAGAGAGTGAGGGTCTTATTCAGAGGAAGAATAACACTACACAAGCCCAACTAAGGCTGTTTCTGCACTGGCAGCAAACAGTGCCGCAGGGACAGTAAAAACACTGGAGTGCTCTTCACACAGCTGGCACTGCAGCAGCAGTGTGGTCACTCCCCCAAGCGACGCGAAGACGCTGCTTTTGAAATTCGATTGAGGAGCAAGGTTTTTCAAAAGCGGTGTCTTCCCACCGGCGCGGTGCGAACCACACTAGCATAAGGGTACCACTTTTGGCCCCTCTGTGTCCTGTTACTTACCTCTCCTCCCAGGACAGCTCTGGATGTCTGGATGGAAACACCCATGATGCCCTCTGACCCCAGAGGTCGGAGGGCAGCATGGACATGTCCCTCGAGCTATCCAGAGCTGCACAGGGAGGAGAGGTAAGTAAACAAAACAAATCCGAGACCGCTCCATGTGGAGCCACCTCTACAGTTCGCTGCAGCCTCGGGGCTGTCCACACGATACAGTGCGAGTGGTCCCAAGCCTCCACCAGCATAATTAATGCCGGTGGAGAGCTGTTTCTGCCGCCGTGCAGAAAGACCTAAGATTGTTATATAAATTAGCTGCTTTCTACAATCATTCCAAATCATGCAATAAAATTGCATTTGCAAGCTGTTAACCCCTATGTTAAAAAGTTTAATTCTTTTCTGCATTGGCTTCACTCTTAGATAGTCTTGTGAAATCAAGCTATATTGTTCTACTAAAATAATTTATTCTAGTAAAACATAAGAAAAATAAAATCATTTCCCCAAAATACTCTTAGTGCTTTAAATTTTTTTCCCATGACTAATTATAACTCAACGCTTCTTTTATCGGACCCTGTGCTCCCCTCTGTTCATTGAGGCAGACGTTCCACCTTTCAAAAGAAGCCTTTTAGGCTCTCTTGACTTAGGTCATAAACCATGAAGACATCCTTTTCAACTTGGTAGTACATTTCTTTATCTGTATAATGCATTCTACATGGAATTCAGTTAGTTTGGTTTTAAATAACTTCCAAGCATCCTTTAATGATTTGACTCTCTAGGTGTCAGGCATCACCATTCTTGGCCTGGCATCTCACACATCCGCATCAGGGCCACAGCTAGCTGAGCCATTATGATCGCTCAAGGCTAAGAAGATCTCCTTTGCTTGTAATATAACTAGTCAATAGAGCTTAACTGGTCTCTCTTATCTGTCTTCCTCAGAAGGAGAGAACCCCCTTGTTCAAAAACAATGCTCTGTTCACACCAGTCTTTATTATGCTGATATTATGGGAATGTGAGGGTGGGGCGACTATGGGTTGAGCCATGTCGTAACTTACAGGTATATACCAGAGACCAGAGAGCCAAACTTTAGTTTCAGCTATCTGAACCTCAGGCTGACACAGTTCCAATAAAGCTCTTGAAACGTTCCTGAATCTTTGCTTGTTGACTGGAGTACCAGACCCTTACAGCAGGGGAATCAAACTGGTTTGTTATGGAGGCCATATACGATTTAAATGTAATTTGGTTGGACTGGGCTGCCTTGGCTGGTAAGCCCCCAGCAGGCTCACCAGCCCAGATCAGCACTGCAGGGTGTGTGTGTGTGTGTGTGTGTGTGTGTGTGTGTGTGTGTGTGTGTGTGTGTGTGTGTGTGGCTGCCTCAGCTAGTGACCTCACAGCAGGCCCATCAGTCCAGATCAGAACCGCTTGAGAGGGTCTGTTAGGAATATGAGCCAGCTGAGACAAGGCACCACCACCCCTGCTCCGGATCTGACCAGGTGAACCAGGGGGTTCCTTAACTGGCTTGAAGGTCTAATAAGCCCTCTCAAGGGGCCAAATCCAATCTCCAGGCAGCATGTTTGATAGCCCTGCTCTAGAGTCTCCCATCCAGTTTATTTCTAACCACTCCCCTGATTTTTGTAAAGTTCTGTTTTTTGAAATCAAATGTCATTGGTTTGGATTTTAGGGTAACTTACCATTGACATGAACAACTGAGCTTAATACCACTGTGGGCGCTGTTTCCAAGTGGGGTAATTATATCTTACATCAGGGTTTGAGATCTACTCAGAACCAAGTCCAAGATCATTGGTTCTCTGGTTGTCTATGTGACCACCTATTCCAATTTAAGAAGTCTGGGAATCTCATTTCTATAGCATGATTCAAGCACATATTTATTCGATCAATGTGAGGGTAGTTGAAGTCATCCAGTATCATTATCTGCTTTAGCCCTTTTTTTCTTCTCCATCTCAACATTATCTTCAATCAATGTTCTCCAGTCGTACAGTCACTGTATTGATTCTGTGTAGATAAGGGACCATCCGGCAGGGGGAACTCTCCCAGGTGGCTCAGTTTCACTCAAGTTTTTGGGAAGTTCCATGCAGTGGTGGAGAATGATTAGAGGGACTATTGCTTCAAGTGTTTAATTGGGTAGACAGTATTACACCCAACATTTAAGTAACTTTTAAGGTCTAGTATTTCCACTTTTATGATTCTGTTTAATATTTTCTAACTTACATTACTCTCTGCCCTCTTCAGTATAAACAGCAGCACCTACCCAACATGCCCCTCCCTGCCTATGGAGTTTATACCCAGAAATGAGTGTATCCCGTTTTTTCTCATTTCACCAGGTTTCTGAGATACCTACAATATGTAAATTGTCATTTAGCACCAGAATTCCAGCTCCCTCATCTCGGCTTGAAAACTTCTAACACTGGCATACAGACATCCATAACATGTTTTCCTGTCTATCAGCCATCAGCCCTTTTCTGATTTTTTTACACTCAGTACCAATACCACACATAAAGTAATTATTGTTTATGCCTAATAAAGGTTTTTGGATTTGGATTTGAAGTAATTATTGGCAGAACAACAACTTGTCAAGGAAATGAGATTTAGGATTCAAGGGAAGTGTGATTGTGCACTAGGAAGGGGAAGTCAGCAACGTACAAGTGACTGTAGAATTTTCAGAAACATTTCCCCCCCTGAAAATTCTTCATAAATTTCAAGACCCTTTTCAGACTGAGCCTCTCAATGCTGTACTGTAAACTTTTCTGCAGAAACAGAGAAGCTGAACATGAGTCTATCGTCCTTTGCCTTTAGAGAAAGGAGAAAGGAAAAGCTGAAATACATCCTATGCAGGCATTCAACCACTTGGGAACATTCACAGGAATATTAGTTTTCAGACAGTGACTAGTGATCACTGTTGTCTGTTACACTTTGGATATTTACACTGACATATACTTTGGTGAATCATATGAATCAGGCTGATAGATGCAGTCCATAAAAAAAAAACCCTACACCATCCCCAATCTATTATGAGCACAAACAAAGTTGCTGAGTCTGCTTTGAATTATTTCCCAAAATCTGCCATGAATGCGATTTTTCTTGAGCAGGAGGGTGGCATGTTATGCCTTTTGATTTCATTTGGCAACACTTCCGTGGCATCTGTGCCACCTTCTTAGCTTTGCATATGCTATGAGCAGATGTCTACACCAATGGCAAAAGAAAAAACCTCACAAGATCAGCTGCACTGCAGTCTCATTCAGAGCAAAGCTCTATATTTACAATATGGCCACATTTTATTGGATGTTCTTCACCGTTGACTGCCTCACTCTTAGGAGGAATTTTCAAGTCACATACAGTGTACCAATTAATATGTCAGGATCTCTAATGAAAAGCAACATAGTCTTTGAATGCAGTCTTCTGTGGTTTATGACCACCTTTGTACCTACAGAGCAGAAGTTTCTATCTTGTCACATTGCATATACATTTCTATGCATGCATGGGAGGATTAAGCTCCAATAATGTATGAGTAAACACTGAAAAATAAATCATCAGAAAAGAGAGGTACCTAAGTGATTGAAAAACAATATGAGGAGAGTATTTCTAGTAGCTGCAGCAAAAAATGATGAGTAGGAAAACTAACCACACATTATTATATTGTTGCCCAAGGTGTTGCTGTCTTTTCATAGTGATGGTGAGTAAAGAAATAATATAAATAAGGGAATTATTCTTTTGTTGTTCTGTTTGTTAAGCAGTTTGTTTAAATTAGTCTCCTAATCTATGACACTTCTTTGACTAAACATGTATGTAATGGATTAATAGCCTGAAAATCTTATGAGACAAATTTCCACACTTTATATAGAACCTTTCGTAAGAATAAAAGAACACTGGCTTGGATCCAGAGAATAATGTAAATAATTTATTGTGTCTACAAGAAACTTTGGATCAGTGTATCTTAAACAGATACCCCCTGAGCCACATGGGCAATAGTTCTAAAACTGAGTGGAGCTTCAAAGATGGCTTGTGATATTTAACAATGAAACAGCTGTTCAATATACAGCAGCCTTGAAAAATCCATAGAATGCAAGCAATACCTTGGTCATGCCTAAAGTATCTTGCTGGATCCCTGCCACTGAAATTACTTTTCTGCACTGTCTTTTTAGTGCTGTGGCATGACCTAGTTAAGCTTCTTGACAGTCAGAAGAAATCCCTCTTCATGGTACAATGACCAATCTACCTTTACAGAGCATAATGGAATACTGTTTAGAATCATAGAGTTGGAAGGGGCCATACAGGCCATCTTGTCCAATCCCTGCTCAATGCAGGATCAGTCCAGAGCATCCCTTACAAGTGTTTGTCCAGCTACTACTTAGATATTGCCACTGAGAAGGAACTCACCATCTCCCTAGGCAGCTGATTCCACTGCTGAACAATTCTTCGTATAATTTTTCCCGAATAACCAGCCAGTGCCTTTCTGCCTGAAACTTAAATAGTAAGACTTATCCTCTGTTGCCAACAGAAACAGCCCCCTGCCTTCCTCTAAGTAGCAGCCCTTCAAATACTTAGAGGGAGCAATTAAGTTCCCCCTCACATCTCCTTTTTTTCAGACTAAGCATTACCAAGTCCCTTAGCTTTTCCTGGCAGCTTTCCCTTGCAGGGCTCGACCTCCAGCCCCCTAATGATCCTCAGCATTTTCTTCTGCATCTACTCCATACTGTCACATCTTTTTTTAAAAAAATGATGCCCCCAGAACTTCACACAATAGTACAGGTGTGGCCTGACCAATTCAGTGGAACTATCATGACATCTTGTGATCTGTTGATATACTCTGAGACCATTTTTGGCCACAGCATTACACTAGCTCAGGGGTCTGCAACCTGCGGCTCTAGAGCCACATGCGGCTCTTTTAGCCTTATACTGCGGCTCCACATGGCCTGGAGGTCGGAGGTTAGCATAGGAGTGTCCCTGCAGCCCTCCAGAGCAGCGCTGGAAGGAGAGGTGAGTGGAGGGGCCAAACCGGAGACGACTCCATGTGTGAGGGCGCCACTTTTCGCATACCCTCCACTCACCTCTCCTTCCAGCGCTGCTCTATAGGACTGCAGGTACACACCCCTGGAGGTTGGAGGGTAGTGTGGCCATGTCCTTCCAGAGCAGCCGCCATCACCCCTCTGCCATCCCCGCAGCCGCCATCCCCCCTCTGCCCCATGGAGCAGGCGGCTGCCTGCTCCATCGGGCAGAGAGGGTTTCCCTGCCCTGCATTGCTGCCTCCCACAGCGCGAGAGGCGGCGGCACTGGGCAGGCCGCAGACACCATTCCCCTCTGCCCCATGGAGCAGGCATCTGCCTGCTCTGTCCAACAGAGGGGATTTCCCTGCCCGGTGCTGCTGTCTCCTGCAGTGTGAGAAGCAGCGGCACCAGGCAGGCCGTGGCCTCCATCCCCCCTCTGCCGCATGGAGCAGATGGAGTTTCCCTGCCCAGTGCCTCTGCCTCCCAGGAAGGAAAGGTGAGTGGAGGGGCCAAACTAGAGGCGGCTCCATGCACCTACCTCACAGGGTTTTTGTTGTGAGGGGGGAAGGGCAAGGAGATTGTAAGCCCCTTTGAGTCTCCTACAGGAGAAAAAAGGGGGATATAAATCCAAACTCTTCTTCTTCTTCTCTCCGGCTCGGTAGATCTTCGGGGCAGTGGAAAATGGGTCCAAATGGCTCTTTGGGTGGTAAAGGTTGCCCACCCCTGCACTAGCTGCTCATATTTTGTATATGGTTTACCCATACCTGAAGATCTTGTTCACACACACTGC
The DNA here is from genome assembly GCF_021028975.2 of Sphaerodactylus townsendi. Taxonomy (NCBI): domain Eukaryota; kingdom Metazoa; phylum Chordata; class Lepidosauria; order Squamata; family Sphaerodactylidae; genus Sphaerodactylus; species Sphaerodactylus townsendi. The sequence continues at coordinate 56,897,893 of NC_059433.1, forward strand.
TACCCAGAGGTGCATTCTCTTCCTAGTATGCATGTTCTTCATTTTTGTTATCCAGATGTAGAACTTGGCCTATTGAATTGCATCATGTTCACATTTGCCCACTTCTCCAGCATGTTCAGATTTTGAATTCTATTTCTATTTTCTGGTGTGTTTGTTGCTGCTCCCAATCTAATGTCATCTGTAAATTTAAGAATAGTTCTTCCCTCCCTCATCCAGATAATTTATAAAAATTATTTTTTTAAAAAAAGTAACAGATCCAGAACCAAGCCCTATTACACCCTCTTGGACAAGACCAGGGGTCCCCAAACTTTTTAAACAGGGGGCTAGTTCACTGTCCCTCAGACTGTTGGAGGGCCGGACTAAAAAAAACTATGAACAAATTCCTATGCACAAATGATTGTAAAATGTTTGATTTCACCTTTCAGCTTTTCTGTCATGGTCTATTTTTAGAACAGTGACCAAAGTATGTCAAGTACAGGGTGGGCTCCAAATATTGTTGGGGAGGCTGTCGAATACCTTCCCCTGTAAAAAAAAAGGAGAACTTTCCCAATGAAGCATTCCACCTAACCCAGGATCAGGTATCTTCCTGGGTTCTTTCCTCCCTAGCAGCCAGCGAGCGATTCGCCAGCCTGGCTGATGCCAATGGGAGTGAGGCGGAACAGAAAGCCTGAGAGCAACACATGGAGTAGCCGAGAGGGAAGGGCGGAGCAGGAGTTGCCACGTGTAAGGTTTCCAACTCTGGGTCTGAAAATTCATGGAGATTTGGGGGTGCCATCATGTAATTGCAATCAACAGCCGTTGGGGCCGGTTCCTCCTCTCCCTCGAGCCCCCACTGCACATGAATGGAGCCATCGCCGCCATGCCTGGCGAGCCGGATAAATGCCTTCAGGGGGCCACATTTGGCCCCCGGGCCATAGTTTGGGGACCCCTGGACAAGACCATTAATTCAAATGAAATGTCATTGACAACTACTTTTTGGAGTGTAGTTCTTGAACCAGTTCCCTATCCACCTAATTATCCTAGAATTCAGTCTGCAGTCTTCTATTTTACCCATCAGTAAATCATAGGAAACTTTGTCAAAAGCTTTACTGAATCCAGGCACTCCTAAGGGGGAATAGATGAGGCTGACGCCTCAGGCGCTACTTGCTTGTGTCATGTGGGAGGCTCATTCAACTGGTCACCTCCTATCCCCGAACAGTGAGGAGCTGCATTGGGCTGCCTGCCATGGTGCCTCCTCCTCCTCGCCCCCCACTCACCAGCCTCTGCTGTCTGCCACCTCAGGTTGCTGCCATCTGCCTCTGCCAGTCATCCACTGGCACTCTTCTTCCCTGAGCTCAGAGGCTCTCCATGCCCCTGCCTTGCTGCTAAGGTCTATCTATGCAGCAGCAGCCCGGCTCATTGCTGCACCCTGCCTTCATCTGTGTTGTGCCTCTAAACTTGCAGGACTGTGTTGTGCCTCTAAACTGCACCCTGCCTTCATCTGTGTTGTGCCTCCAAACTCGCAGGACTCAGGAGAGACAAGCAGGCAGCTCCTTGCGAGTTGACTGACCAGAAAAAAAACCCTGGTCCTCCTGTTTTGTTACTGACATTAAATGACTGCCTGGAACTGTTGTTTGCTTTTTGCAAGCCTTCTTTCTCTCCACCCCACCTCTCTCCTTCTTTCATTCCTTTTTCTTCAGCTCCCCTCAAATCCAAGTAGGAAGCAAAAGCTCCAGACACTCTCCCCCTCTTTAGTCTTCTTCCTCCCCTCTTCTTCCTCAATCTCATTCCTAAGTGCACTCACACACATCCAAAAGAGGAGAAAGCAAAACATGGCAAACTCCCCCCCCCCCACAGGCTTTCCATGGTTCTGAAGAGGGAAACAGTTCTTTAAAGTATAGTCAATTGATAAAAGGGGAGAAAAAGTAGGTCTTTGCGGGAAGGGAAGGGCAAAAGGGATGGGTTGGAGAAGTTGGGGTTGTGAGGAGGCACAATTTTAGCTTTTTTCCTGGGCACCATTTTTTATACATACTCCCTGTCCAGATAAACATAATCAACAGTAAGCTTCTCACATGATCAAAGAAAGAAATAAAGCTGATCTGGCAGGACTTGTTGGGAACAAATCTGCACTGACTTCCTTGGATCACCAAATTGTTTTTCAGATGATCATAAAGTGATTCCCTTAAAAATCTGCTTGAGTATCTTTCCCATCCTACACATTTCTGGCTAATTTATTCTGTTTATTTCATTGTATATTACTGATGTATTTTTCCCCTAGCTTATGTTTGCCAACTTTGTGGAAGTAAACAGTAGATGCTGAAAAGTATCAGATGTCCAGATGATGCTATATACCTCCATGCCGCAAACAGCTTCAGCTGTCCATTTACACACATTAAGGTTTTATTAAAGGATACTTTTCTCCAGACCTGTTAGCAACCCTGACCCCCTTTCTTTTGTTGAGTGGTGGGGAGGCTTGCAATGTAGATATTCTACTTGATTCTTCTCTTTCTGGTTGTTCTTAGGTTCCTTTGATTGCAAGGGCTTATCTTGCTTAGCTTTCCAAAATTTTTCCAAAATTTTCCAAAATCTTTCCAAAATGTCCTCTTGATCCAGTACCATCGTTCTCTGGTGTTATCTTTTCTTTTTTCTTTGTTATCAGTTGTCCCAGGATAGTTTCTGTTCATCATTTGCCTGCCTTGGTCTTTATCCCCACCCCCACATGATTTGGAAGATTTCAAGTCAAAACAGTTGACTTGGAATCTAAGGCCCTTTCCGCACGGGCCAGAAACAGTGCTCTGGGGACGGCAAAAACGCCGTCCCCAGGGAGCTGTTCGCACGGAGGCCGCCATTTTCTGACCTCACTTCCCCAGCGAGGTTTTCGGAAAACGGCAGCTTCGAGCTGCTGCTGCCATGCGAACGGCAGTGGCTCGAAGGCGCCCTCCCTCCCTCCTTTTCACTGTCCACCTACTGTTACTGTGGCCGTCCAGCGCATCGCCGAGGCCTGGGGACACGCCCCCTGGCCTGCGACGCCAGAGCAGTCGCGCAGGGCAGGGGGTGTGTCCCCAGGCCTCGGCGATGCGCCGGACAGCCACAGAAATGGCAGGGCGACCGGGCGATGGCGCTCCACAGTGCCGTCTTCCCAGTTGTTTCTGGGACCGTTCGTGCGAACGGTCCCAGGGGGTTTGAGTCGGCGTCATGTACGCCGACCCAACCCCCATCGTGGCTGTGTGGAAACGGCCTCAGTTAAACATCTTACTGGTTTTTCAAAAACAAAACAAGATCCTAATTGGACCATTTCTTAGATATACCTAGTAGCAATGCTGAGTTCTTTTGACAAAGATTTGGATTCAGGTACATCAGAGTCAAATGCCGAGCTTGAAGCTGGGACATCTTACAGTTGTACTCTTCCCCAGGACAAAGCTTCAGAAACAAACCAGCACAACTAGACTAGATTATTATACGTTGCATTCATTTACCAGACACATTCTTAGAAATAAATATAAGGAAAAGGAGAAAAAAATGTTATAAAATCATTATTGTTTTTCATCTGAAGAACAGTGAGCTTTACCCTTCCATATCCTACTTTTCAAAGTAGGTATTTTACTTTTTATCTGTAATGTTGACAATATAACTACTGAAAATAATTCAAATATTGCAAAGGAGATATGTATCTTGTGGTGTTTTACTTTACCCTTTGGCTACTTTTTGCTGAATGATAATGTGCTGAAGTATAAAACAGATAATAATTTTCATTTGTGGCTGATTAACACCTTTTGTTAAAAACATGTTGTAGCTCACTTTAGAAGGAAATTAGAAACTACTGGCTGTGCTTCATTTTTTTCTCAGAGCCTTTAAGGAGAGATGTTGATTCACACTGTATATATGCTATACCATAATTCCAGGTAACATATAAATAGGTTACAGGCATAGAATGTGCTTCTAAAAAAATTGATGTGTACAGTCTAAAACCTAGCAAGCTAGAGATTCTTTATGAAGGGAAATATTCCATAAATGCTACCCAAAGTGAGTAAGTACATCCCATTATATGCCACCTGTAATGTTCCAATTATATGGCAGAAGATACACAGAGCTGTGATCTCTAATGGGATGTGGGGAAACAATTACACTGGGTTTGATTCCTCTCTAGTATTAATGATTAATTCCACTTTACCCCTTGGTCTGACTCAGGAGGTAGAGCATGATGTATAAACCTGGCACTGCTTCTCTGCTGGACTATCTCAGCATCAGTCCTCTGCGTTCCCTGTTGTCCTAGATGGAGGTGGACCTGGTGGGCTTGCAGGCTGGCATTTAGTTGCACTAGGACCTGGAGGGACAGAAGGAAGTTCTGGTGGAGGACCTCCAATTGCAGGCTCCTCAGAGGCAGCCTCTGAAATTAATGGGCTAGGACACCTACCATGCAGGAGTCTCCCAGAGTTCCCTGCACTCCCCAGGTCATGTTTCTGTTCCTCAGGCTCTTCCTCTGAGGCTTCTGAGTTGGAGTCCAGAGCAGGTTCATTTGGAGACATGATAGCAGTGCTAAAATTAGGGAGATGGGGGTGGGAAGCATTGGTTAAACCCTTTCACACCCCCAATTACCATTGATTTTAGCCCTTCCTACTGGTATTCATAAGCTTGTACAGGATGGTGTAAAATTATACAAATACTAGCAGGCCTGGCCACGCATTGCTATGGCTCAGTCTGGTGAAGTGAAAAAGAAAGAAAAGGGGAAGCCAACGGTTCGAACATGTGTCATTGCACAATGCTTGGAAGGGAGGGGAGGGGCAAGGGCCCCTTGCCCCTCCCCTCCCTCTTTCCCGTTCCCTTGCATGGCACCCCGCCCCGTCCCTCCCTAATGTTCCCCTTCCTCTGCTAGGGTGGGTGGGCCATGTCCAGGTGGCAGACCCTGTCTCTTTCACTCCCTTTCCTTGTAGGCGAATTACCTAGCTTAAAACACGCTGGGAGGCATGAGCTACATTGTGTTCAAATTTCAGAGTGTTTGGTCCAGCAAACCCCCAGACCCTCCCTCACCTTCCCCTTCCTCCGCTAGCGTGTGTGGGCCATGTCCAGATGGCGGGCCCCATCTTTTTCACTCCAGATGGCAGCGGTTTTCAACGAAGGCATGGTTGTTTCCCTTGTATGTTGCTTTGATGGCCAGCAGATGGCTCTATTGCGGAACAGAACTGTGGTTCCAACTGTCACATGTGTGGCATGTACACAATAACTGGCACAGTTGTGACATGTATACAACAGGAGGTGTGGCCGCATGTGAATGCAACAGTGAAAAAGTGAAATAGTGAAAATTTCAAAGCAATCGGTCCAGTAGTTTGGGAGATTACCTGTCAGCAGAAAAATGCACTGATAGATTTTTATATATATAGATAATTCATTTTATTATAGAAATATGCAGGGAGACATTTTCCAGCAGCAACAGCCCTCTTCAGCATTATTGCCACCAAGGAGTAGAGAAAGGGAAAATATCCTCCAATGCTAAGTTTACCCAACTGAAACTATTTCATGGAGGTAGTCCTGTTGAGGACCCTTCTCTCCACAAACTCCATCCTTTCCAGGCTCCATATCCAAATCTCTAAGAACCTCTTAACCAAGTGTTGGCAACCATTCATCCAGCCCAAATAGGCAGAACCTAGTTTCCCTTTGCATAACCTTTTGAGCTGGATTTCCCAGCTTTTTCACATGGAGTGAGAATTCCTGCTAGAAGGATCAGTTAGGCTATGATACAAGCAAAGGACAAAATAAGTTAAATTTTAGTTTCCTTAAATGAATACATAATGTATTTTTTTCTATTGATACTTCAAATCTTGTTTTATTTTTACATGAGAAAATAGTAAATTAGTTGAGAGTGAAAAGATATGGATCGTGACCTTTCAAGATCTTCCCAAAGCTCTGCAACCACTGATGGGGGTGACATGAAAAGCTATTTTCTCTATAATTAGATACCAAGCAGATATGTCTTCTTTTGGTACCTGGCATTTAAAAATACATTTAGTTCTATTATGAACCGGCCTAACCTGCACAGGCAATTGCTAGTGACATATTACTACAGCAGATGTTTTTGACAACCTGCTGGCATAACAACAAAGAAGGGACAAAGTTTCTTTCATTATTTACTTAATTTCCACAAACAGTTGTAAAAGTTTCCTTATCAAAGTGATTTATTGCAGGTTTGGCTAATGATTTACTCTAATGTAAATTGCCTATTATTTCCCCCCCCCCCCACAGTGCAGCTGTGTAGAGAAGTCAGGGGAAAATGGACTTCTTGGTTTCTGCCCAGTCTCAGGACATCTGTTCACCTTATTTAAATCTCTTTTCAGGGTGGTTTCTTCAGATTGCCCATGACCATATGGATATGATCAAATTTGGGGTAAAATGGAGAAAATAGAAGAAAGAAAAGGAAGTGAGTGGGAATGAAGTGAGCCAGTTGTGGCTCTGGAAATATCTTCTCAGTTGTAACTAATCAGAAGGATAAATAAAATAAGAAAGGAGGACATAGCAATATTGTGTTCATGAAAAATGACATAGTTCTGTCACAGGTTAAAAAGTACAGCAGTTGAAGTCAATGATTATGCTGATGTAAAAGAATTGTGTCAAGCAACATTTGCATTTTCCTACCTGCTGACCTTTCCCACAGTTTAATATCAGCAACTCGAATCTGTTTAATATGTTATTAAGAGGTTTAAAGCAGAAATATATAGTATTGTGTTGCATAACACATTCTGTCAGCTTACATTACTATTGGGAGTGCTTGTGCATTCATAATGGAATGGGCTTCATAACATACAGTGGAAGATACTTTCTTTTAGAAACACTCCCATTACATTTTTATTTCATTTACATATTGTATGGGAATTTAAATATATCATCCGTAACAACTGGATTCCCAATCAAGGAATCTACAGACCATCTTTAGGCAGGCAGTTTAGCCCAGGCAGTAATTATCTTTAATGACTTAGAACTGCTGTTCTGGGCTGTGTTTACCTAAAATATTTATTTGTACATTTGTTGGAGGATGTTTTGCTCTGTCCTAGTACTGCAACTTCTTGTGCATTGCTTTTTGCTAAAATCTGGGCAATCATTCTATTCACTACATTTTTTAAATTTTATTTTACAAGACTGGGAATTGATAGTAGACTCTTAGCCCTAATTAAGTCTACAGGGCTACTAACTCCCCAAATACCCATCAACAGAGGTTGTGTCTTAGTAGGGGATGTGTCTTAGCCCCTGTACTTTTAAATCTTTCTTGGAATGATCTTGTGCCTGCATTTATAGAAACAAGCTCACATTGTCCAAGACTAGGTAATGCACATATCCTGATCTTGCTCTCTGTTGATGACACAATCCTTCTCTCTTGTTCCAAGATAGGCCTCAAGTGTCTCCTTACCTGCTGCAATGATTATTTCACCAGTAATAGGCTGACTTTGAACTTTGAGAAATGCAAGATCCTCATACTGTCAAGGGCTTGGAGATCTATCTGCTGATCCTGAAATGGAAATTCCCTGGAACAAGTTAAGCAATTCAAATATTTAGGGCTGCATTTCCATCGTGAAACTGATTGGGCAACTCATTGGGACATCGCCATCTCGGCAAGCAAGATGTGGCAGTATTCTGCAAGATGTGGCAGTATTCTGCTTTTTCTATAACAAGGGCCATGAATATGCCCCTGCTGCCCTTAAGGTCATTAACGCCAAAGTTGTGTGGTACTAAAGTTGCATTTTGTGTTCTCACAGCATGGAGAATGCAGTGCCAGCCAAATGGTTCTTTTTTCATGCCTGCTGGCTGATGGACCTCTGATCAATTTCAGAGTTGTACCCCCCACACACACACATTTTGCGTGTTGCTGCAGAGATTCTCCTGCCTCCAATGTTTGGTGAAGGTTGTTCACAGAGATTTCCTTAGCTTGCAGGTTATCTGTGTACAATTTCCATGTAAAAAGTAGATGAATAAAGTTTGTTTTTCCTAGTGATCCTGTACACATCTTGTTTTCTTTCTTTTTTTGTTTTTGAGGGTTATTCTGCAAAACTACACAAATGACACAAATATGTGCATATTGCAGCTTCTCTAATCGTGACATTGATTCTTTGCAGACATACCCCTCAAAACAAAAAAAGGAAAAGTGACATGTGTGTGATATAGCTAGGCAAAACAAACATTTTTCATCTACTTTTTACACAGAAATCACACATGGTTGAGCTGCAAGCAGAAGAACCTCGGTGGGGAACCTTCATGAAGAATCTGCTGTAACACACAAAATGGCAGGTGTGAATGATGAAAATGAAAGTAAGAGGTTTGGGTGGGAGAAATAAAGTGTTTCCTGCCTGCTTTTGGACAAAAAGATTGCTCGTTATAGTGATTTTTCAAAAGCTGGATTGAGAGAATTAAACGTTCTGAAGACATTTTGGGAGAGGGAGCTGTGTGAACTTTTTCCCTAAAACAATTTTTAAAACATCCTCAAGATATTTTATTTCTGCTGGCAAAATTTCCTTTGTTTTCCATCTCATTTTGAGTACATCTGATTTCTTATTAAGATTCAAGTCTTTCATATTTCACTATAGATGCAACTAGAAAATTAGCATAAAATGAAATTAATTAGCTGCATAAGTAGCTCTAATAAACAGATTTGAGACTTACTAGATGTTACTTGGCAGAACCTATGATGAAAGCAGTTATCTGACAAAGAATAACAAGAATGTAAACTCCTAATATGTTCTGGTAGTCTCTCCTCACAAATATGGATTTATGAACTACATATGATGCTGACAACAGTGTACAGTTATAAACTTTCACACAACAGAATTAGGAGTTTCACACAACAGAATTTTCCCAGAAAAACAATATTTCTTTAAAATCTTCTAAATGAATAAATAACCAAACTGAAACGGAGCAAGAGTACCAAAAGGAATGTAAGGATTTAATGAATAGACAGCACACAGATCCCAATATTTGGGCATTGAAAGCAATATGTTCTTCTACCTTGCCTCTTTATATTGAATTTAAATTTTTTTTTCATTTTTTAAATAAAATATCCATTATGTTGCATATTGTAGTTGGGTAATTGCCTCATTGTATTGTTTTTATTCATCTTTATGCTGTGTCATTATGCTACCTCAGCAGGAAAGGAATATTTCAAATGAATAAACATTGATCAGTATTTGATCTAACATACACTCAAAAATGTGTTGAACACAGTCTGCTAGGAATGTGATTTTGGTGCCTTCTTTTTTTCTGGACTCTCTGAAAAACTAAAGGTTGGAGGAGCCTCTAGAATTTGCTAGGAGGCATGAGGGCAACTGGCTGAAATTACATTCACAGAACAAATGTTATGGGGTGTCATCCCACTCTTAAGTCTGGATGGGGTAGGGGGTGAGCTGAAACACGGACAAGGAGAATGAAGCAATTTCTTCTGATGCACAAAGCTGAGAGGCAGAGAAAAATTATATAACTAAAATAAACATTGTGTTGTATTTTTTGCATTTACCTTTTAACCCAAATTACCACTATAAACATATAGAGGGCATAATTTTATATTTTTGCCTTTGGCACAAATATAGCTGGTTATGGCTCTGTGGGGAGACATGGGGGGGGGCTGAGGAGAAGAAATTATAAATCACTTTCACAAACTTGTTCTGTTCAAGAAAGCGATGAATCTAATCCATTAGTTGCTGGGAATTCCAATTTGTTCTTGTGATTTGTGGCTGGCTGACCGGCCTGTCGGGCCTGGATGGCAGCAGGACACTCCTGATGGCCTGGTTGGAAGTAAAGGTACAGAATATACACTGTGAAGAAGAGAAGAAGAAAAGTTTGGATTTATACCCCACTTTTCTCTTCTGCACGTACACTCAAGACGGCTTACAAACTACTTTCCTTTCCTCCCCGCACGATACACCTTGTGAGTTAGGTAAGACTGAAAGAGTTCTGAATGAAGTGTGACTAGCCCAAAGTCACCCAGCAGGAATGTAGGAGTGTGGAAGCAAATCTGGGTCACCAGATAAGATTCTGCTGCTCATGTGGAGGAGTGGGGAATACTGGTTCTCCACCTGCTCTTATCCACTACACCCCAAGTTTATTGGACATATTAAAATTAAGTTTATATACACATACTCTGTTGAACCCTCTTCTCAGGCAGCCTATAGAGATTATCAACATTCAGGAATCCAGAACTTCAATAGAGAAATTAAGATAATATTTCAGAAACATGCCAAATATTTAATGCTTTTGAAGTACATAAACAACATTTGATATTGTGAAATCTGAAGGAAAATGGGGAAGGCAAACCATCTGTAGTCATATGCCGGTTTGACAGTATCAAATTTAGACTTGAAAAGGTTTGCTCACTGAAAAAAAAAGCTCTTTCTTAAAGGTTAATGGTCACCATATATAGTTGCTTGTTCATGAACAGTTGGAAATGGTCCACACTCACACTGAATGGATTGTTTATTCTTTTGACTGACTTTGTTTTTAGCTGTGTGTTGCAATGTTTGTTTCTGCCTGGGAATTAAGACCACAGGGAGAGGGCCTTGACTGTCTCATCAATCAAAGGATCTTGTTTGATAAGAACATGAGAGGGCCTTTTCAGTGACAGCCCCACAATTATGGAACAACCTCCCAGGGAGGTGTGTGTGGCCCTCTCACTTTTGATCTTTAGGAGGCAATTAAAAGAAATATAGTATTATACTGATCTACCTCTATTTGTGGAAAATTTTAAAAAATCAAATGGAAAATCCAAGCAGCTAAGAAAAAATATCCTACAAAGTAGAAAATGGTGTTTGCCAATCAATGATGTTGTCTGAATGGGAAAGAAATTTTCCTGCCTACTTGCAGCAATATATTGCTATAAAGATGCAAGATATTTTTCTTTTTAAAAAATATATGATGGCACAGTGCACAGGTTGCAGTGAGTGATCTTAGCTAATATTAACAACTAGTATATATCAATCAGTTCTATTATATAGAATGCCAGTCATATGTTCTTTCACATGAGGATATCTGGATTGGAGCCAATCCTTTAAAACTTGCTGAATGCATTTCTCCTCACACAGTACCAGTTTATGTATGTCAAAAGAGAAATTCACTCATAGGCCATCCATACGTTGAGGCTTATTATTTTTATGTGATAACAACAGATACCACTTGACAACCTGAAATATCTTTTAAAGTTCTGTGCTTGACATGTCTGCCTTTTCAAGTTAAGCAGTGATTTAGTAAGAGGAGTCAAACAGAGAATTGATAGGCTTATAAGAAAAAGATGCACATCTAGTTGGTTGCTTTTGGAAACAAATACTGGACTCAGTATATCTTTGGTCTGATCCAGCAGTGCTAGTCTTATGTTCTTATGTAGGTTATTGCATCATTCATATTGTTTATGTGATTTTACCTGTTCAACAAAATAAGCATAAATTGTTAATAACAAATGTTGCTTACAACTCAATCCTGATGGGGGCAGCATTGGGGCTGTGGGAGCAGTGGAGGGTGGTGCCAATTGGCTTGCCCCCTTTGCTGGGGTACGGGACACTCATATCAGAAGAGGAAACAGAAATGCTGGCATTCAGCTACCTCACACTTCCACAGTGGGCAAACCCGGATGTCCAGGCTGCTGCAGAGCTATGCTGACATTGAAACAGACACTAGCACAGCAGGTGAGCTATTCCCAGAGATGGAGCTGACAGAGGTGGACCAGCCTTCCAGCCTGGAAATGCCATCACCTTGACCCTGCAGACTTATGCCACACAAAAGTGCAACAAAAACCTGTTTTTTCCTATGGGACAATTCGGGCAGCTGGAGGGATTTAAACTTTCCCTCTTTTCCCCACCACAAAACACGTTTATGAAGGTGGAATGGCACTACCTTCGTGGCAACATCCCTGGTTGTCTTCACACACACCCCTCCCCACACCTGGATTGTAGTGGTGGTTAGGCAGTCAGACTGAAAGGTTATGTTCTTGGCTGCTGAAATGTTCGTTAGCCTATCGCCCTTTCCACATGGGCCATTTATCCTGGCAGGTAGCCCCATTCTCACAGCCCGGGGCAGCAACCCCCAAGGCTGCAGCAGGTTACTACTGTGGTTTCATACGAAACCATAGCTACCGGGGACCCTCCGCCCACCCATAGACTGGCATTGCAGTGCCGACCAGCTGGTCACCTGTGCCTGCATAGCCACACAGGCATGGGGGGAGGAAAAGGGATGGTACCATTGCCATTAAATTGCCTCCCCACTGGGGCTATTTGCTCGGCCCCAACACCAAGGCAGAATATTTGAAAAGTATCTCTCATAGTGCAATTCTCAAATATCCTGCCTTTGGGGGGGGGGCGTTTAAAGCGGGATTTATCTGGTTTAGAGGCGGCAATTGTGCAAAGTTCCTGCTCAAACTGGGTTTAATCCCAACTCCATCCCAGGGTAATTGGCCCATGTGGAAAGGGCCTATGCTATGAAAGCTAAATATACTATGATGGAATTTCTGTCAGTTTTTTTTTAAAAAAATCAACACAGTGTTTGTCATTTCAACAGTAAACTTATTGTTACAGTAATTCTATTAGGGATATTTGTACTTATCAGAGCATACTTCATAGAAAATCTGTTGATAACCTTGGTAATTTCAAGTCCTTCCATTGACCTTAATTTTTTAAATTTTCTTTTATAAAATTCCCTTGAATAAAAAAATGTTCATGGCCACATACTATCAAAAAAGGAATCTACATATGTGATAGGGTTTAGTCCAGGGTGGAACTCAGGAGTTTCCTTCCCCAGATAAATTAGGGACCACTATTCTATCAGTCTTCAACAGCATGGCCAATTGGCCATGCTGACAGAGGCTGATGGGAATTGTAGTTCCTGAACATCTGGAGAGCCGCAGGTTCCCTACCCCTGGTCTAAACCAAAGAAGTTTCTCTGAATTTTGAATTTTTATTTGTTGTTTATGGCAGTCAGAATGGGAACCCAAAAAAGAAGGTTGTTTTGATCTGGAGTTCAAGGAGGACATATCAGGATTCTGGATTTCTTGGCTCTCCAAAACCAGTTCAATATTCTGATTTTTTTCAGGATTCCAAAATTATTTGGGCTCATTTTCAATGCAAAACATTTCAAGAGGAATTAAGGGGCTATGCTAGGAACTGTACTTTGACCAAATGACACTAAAATTGCAGTGGTGCTAAAGCCAGCTGTTTAGAAAAGAAAAGTTTCAAGTGAATTAGACGCAGAGGCCCAATTCTATATCTCCCTGAAAAAGATGCCCCAATCCTTTATTGTTGTCTGTGGGGATAAAATCCCATACTTTCTCCAGGACAACAGATAACCAAACATCTGAGATCAAGGAAATACTAACCCAAAACCTCCCAATGGAAATAACCAACAAGTGCAACAGAAACATCAAACCCGAGAATCCCAGCAGAGCTACTGTCCAATGTGGCAAAACCAACATATCAAATGTCAAACCCAAAAATCCAGTCCAAGCATACAGAAATAAGGAAGGGAATCCAGCCTAACAGAACCAATGCCAGGCCACAGAAACCACATAGAATCCAGGACCAATGTGGCCATACAAGCCCAATATAGCTGATGTCAAAAGAATCTCAGCCGAAGCAACCTCACAAGCTCCCCATATTGTGAAATCCAATTTGCCCATTAGAGCTACTCTCCATACCCAGGATTGCCCAGGATACTGGCAAAAACAGAACTAAAAAATCAAATCAAGTTCTAGACTTTAAAACATCACCCCTGTATATTCTCAGATATTCTGGCATATTTCTGGGAATATTTGGGATTGGGACACTGGAGTAACTGGAATTCTCTAATATGTATATGGACTTGGAATATACCCCAAAATGCTGATAAGGTGTACATTTGGACATATATCTTAGAAGACATCCCTATATGGCACTGTTTTGTGACTAATGTTTCTTAGGTCTAATCCAGTTTCCAAAATGGTTTCCTAAAGACCATTACATTTGGTTGTTTAAAAGTATTGGGGAGCATTTTTCTGAGTTAATTAATGAAACTAATGAAACTAATGAAACACTTTACAGAATAAACACAGAATAAATCAGTCTCAGAAATCTGAACATTAAATCTAGCTGGCATCAGTCTCCTGTAAACAAACACACAAGCAAGCAAAACACTAGTCTTTTCTATGCATTTAAGATGACTGCTAGTTATGTCAACATATCTGTTGTTAAAACTGATGGAAAATGGCAAATTAAAATATCTATTTCCACACTTCAGCCTTAGTTTTTCTGCACTATACATGTGTTCTGTGAATTAGAAATTTATTGGGAATGACCCACGAGAAGATTCTCAATCAGATGAAAAAATAATTTCGTAATAATGGGTTGATGGAGGAGAATGTTTTTACACTAATAAATAATTAGGTAAACTGCATTAAAGTGAACATCTGATATAAAGAAAGACTCTTTACTTAAAAATTACAACTTTATATTCTACATAAATAAAATGACCATGCAGCCCACAAAATAAAACATTTAAATGCAAACATTCCTCAGAACTGTCTTCAGCAGATTTATAAAAGTCAAAATATTTCCTTTTCTTCAAAGTTTTTTTCAGGACTTGTGTCTTGCTCTGTTTTGGTTTTTTTTAATGTAGTGATGTTTACTTTGGTTTCTTATTGTCAGGACCCAAGAACTGCATACATCTCCAAGCCCCCAAGAAATAAATTGAAATCCACTAAAACTTTAAAAATGTGCCATTAACTGATGGCAGGTAACCTTTTTGAGTTGTGAATCTGTTGCTGGCAACTTCTATCCCACAGGGTTTCCACCTTGCCTTTGTCTTTAATTCTCTGACATAATTTTTTCTAGCTCAGATTTCAAAGCTGATCATATTACTCAAAATAAAAATATTTTTCCCAGATCCATGACCTTTACTGTGTTCTTTAAAAGATAAACATGCTTTCCAATGAACACATTGTTTGACAATCCATATGGAAGTTAACATGTTCTTTCTTAAACAAATGTGTAATACAATCCCTTAAACTTCCCTTTGTTGTGGTGAGAAAAGCTGCATGTTAGCTTGCTGTTACCAAGAGACTTTATGCTCTAGGCTGTGCAAGTCATTGTCACTGAAACATCCTTTAAGACCTTTTTGTAACCTAACTCCATCATTTCCAACAGATTTATAAATATTGTACTATTGTGCTGTTTTTATGGGTATACTTAGTACAACATTAACAAAACTCAGATATCCTGTAAACTATTACTTCATGACTTTAATGAACATCTGTTACACAGTTCAAATTAAAATTCTGCACCTTAAATTTTGTTCCTGATTACTCCTTTGAACTCTTATAGGACTTTTTGAATTTTTTAAAGCAGTTATGATGCAGCTTGGAGGTAGGATTTGAAACTGGGGTCTTAAAATGCTTAACTTTGCAATTACTGTATTCATGGTTCTCATTGTTTCTGTGTTTTGTTCAGCATTTTCTTTTGGACATCATCAAGTGTGGTATACCAAGAATGTCAAGTTCACCAAAGCTTCCAACATCAAAAGCATGCATTTCATGTTTTACAAGTGACATCAGGACTGTATAACTTGGGACCCACAAAGATAATGTGGCCGACCACTTATGTTTGTTGTGTGATCTGCTAGTTGCTTGACAGCCTACTCCCCTCCCTGTTTTTTCAGGCCTTGAGTAGGATAGCTACTAAATTTCCACATACATGGACATGGTGGTAGTGGAATTTTTGCTAATAGCCCCCTCCCATATTTAACCTCCCAAGCTATTCGTGGGAGTCCCCTTTTCCCCTGTGGCATTTGGGGCTTCAGTGGTAGGTGGTGGCAGCGTAGCTTTACAAACTCTTCCTTCCCATAAGCATACATGTTATTTTATTGTCATTGTGCACTATCAAATCCACATTTACAGCAGCATTCCTCGATGCACACAATTTCAGACTCATAACCCATCCTCATTTTCCCTTCCTCCACCCATTACTACACAGCCCCAAACACATCAACACGAAGCCCCGGAGTTCATCATCACCACAGCTCTAGAGTAGAAGCTGTCTCTAAGCCTCTTTGTCCTAGTTTGTGACCTGTATTGTCTGGTTAGGATGGTAACAGTTCAAAAGAGAGTGTGCTGGATGAGACGGATCTCTCAGAATATTTTGGGCTTTCTTTAGGCCCAAGGAGGGGAGAGGGTAAGTCGGCCAATCCTCTGTGCAGTAGTGATCACCCTTTGGAGTGTCTTCCTATCCGCCACTGTGCAACTGGAGAACCATACACAGATGCAGTAGGTTAAGACACTCTCTATAGCACATCTGGTGAGGTAGGTGGGGCTGAGAGAGTTCTGAAGAACTGTGACTAGCCCTCACCCAGCAGACTTCATGTGTAGGAGCAGGAACACAAATCTAGTTTATCAGATAATAGTCCACCAGTCATGTAAAAGAGTAGGGAATCCAACACAGTTCCCCAGATTAGAGTCCACAACTCTTAACCACTACACTGTGCTGGCTGGTAGGGAAATTGTACTTTCACAGATAGAAATGCTTCCACCCATGTACATTTTAGGTAGGATGTAAGCCTAATGTTCAGCAGAAAAACTAGGCAGTTTTCTCAATCTTCTTCCAATTGTCACTATTCATGGATTTAATTAAACCTGTTGGGTCAAGAGTTATGCCACCCCATATCAGAAGATAAGGCATCTTTGTTGTTAAACTCAGATGTTTTTATTGTACTTACTAATGAGCTTGCTGATTGACTGAATTGTCCTCTATCATATTTGTAATCTGCTTTGTGTCCAGTGAGAAAGGTGGCTATAAATTAAGGTGGTCATTGCTTGTCATTGCTCGCTGGCTGTCATTGCCGTTGCCACATCACTCACTACTCATCTCCTCCATCTGAATAGCACTAAGCATTGACTTGTTCAGTGATCTTTCCAAAGTTCCAAATGTGATTTGTTTCAATCACTTTAAAATGATTTATACAATTGCAATATTGAGAGAAAATCTTACAATTAATTGAGTTCCTCTCTCAGTTCTAAAAATTCAAAACACCTATGTGAGTAAGTTTGCCTGTGGGGAAGCTAAAATAGGGTTTCTACTAGGAGAGATGAAGGGATTTGAGTCTAGTACCAGGCACAAACCTCATTTTGACTGCTAATATGTGGAACCATCAAGCTCAGCCAGGAACCGCTCATGTATTTTCTTCTTCTGTAAAACTCAGCATTACACATTCTTAGTTGGGAAACTGTTTCTTGTAGAAGAAAAGTGCAATCTGCCAATTGAAACCTATGGTATAAACAACTATGAAAGAATTGCTCACAGGAGAAAGAGTAGCAACATTTTGAAATTTTACTTTACAGCTTTATGGAGCTACAGATAATTGGCACATTGTTTAAGCCTTCTTATAACTTTATCTGCAGCCTATACCTGCTGTAATTCATTGTAAAATCCTGTTCAAAACACAAGTCTGTATGCTGATCAGTTCTACATAAAATACACGCTATAATAAAGTATTCCTTTATAATGATTTTTTTCTATTATGACCCACCTGTGCCAAGGCTGCACTGCTTTTGGTCTGTGTGATCTTCCCTTTCAGTGGAACACCCTGCACTAGACTGTAGTGGGGAGGGCTGCCACCACATTGTTCCACCTCCTTCCATATTCCCTTGCTCTTACATCTGGAGCAGGGATACATTTTCCTCCCTGGCCAGTTGCTGTTCTTTTTTTTAATAAGCTGCCCTTCCAATCCCTTATCTTCTACCCCTTGTGTCCTAAAGCCCTGACTCAACAGCCCCCTACCTCTTTGGTTGCTTCCTCAACTGCCCCCTACCTCTTCGGTTGCTTCCTTTCCCCACATAGGCCTTAATTATAAGACTAGCTCCACCTAGCCGCCAAACTCTGTCACCGAATCCAGAGTTTACATTCCGTCTCCTTCCTGGGTCCTGGTATATCATGGTGCATCCTGGTGTAGCCTGGCTTCGTTATGTCCATTGTATATGGTTGCCCAAGGTGAATTACCATGCAGGTTTATGGTGGATCCTTCACTGGACAACCATTTTAAAGAAAAATGTATTGTTTGTCCCTGTTCCAAAAGTCTCAGAGCCTTCCCTCTCCCGCCAGATACATTTCCATACTCAATATACCAAGTTTTATTTAAGATACTGCACTATAAAGAGATATGTGTGATAAAGTAATATTAGGATACATAAACACTCAATATGACAACTGAACTAAATATTCACACTACATGGTTGAATGAATACTCTAGTAAGCACAGTAAACTTAAGATATTCCATGATGCCGCAAAGTTCATGGATTTTTTTCTTTGCCTCCTCTTTTCTCTTGTATTGGTTTGTACTCCCCGCATGCTACTCCTATGGATTGGAAAATTTAGCATAGAATGTGATGAAGCAAAGAGGACAAAATCAATGAAACCACTCTCCCCATATTGAATGAAATTAACCTTCCACTTCTAGAAAGAAGCTCCTTCGATCTAAACTTATATGACAAAAGTATGCATAAAAATCTTTGTGTTTGTGTGTGTGATTCATCCAAGCAATTATTACAATTTCCACAGGCCACAGCTATAAATGGCTCCCAACCCTAATTTACCTCTTCCATAACACTTTTCAGAGCAGTATTTTATTCAGTATTTTTTTGTTAACCCATCTTCAGCCCTGAAATCGCCTGAACAAGTATGGCTAAAAGCACACATTGGATGTGAGGAAATGTTTATCATGGAATAAGAAAGGTCTTTCAAAACTCATTTAGATGTTACACCAAGTTAGCTTCAACAGCATTTCCACTTAGTTCCAGGAGTCCAAGTGCTGGTAGCCAGCATCCATAAATTCATGTAAATCACTGTTTCATCCAGTCCTGTGTCATCTTTACTGGTAGTAAATGTCCAACCACTCTAGCTCTCAGCTTGGCTAGACTGAGATCCCTTTTTTTTTACATGTCAGTGATTGTCCGTACATTCTGCATGCAAGCATCCGTTCCATTACTAAGCATTGTTTTCCAGCATAGGGTGAGTAGCCAGCATTACACTTTCATGCAAATGTTCTCTAGGCTCCACTTCCAGTTTATGCCGAAGGCCAGCACATGACAGAAGTGAAATTCCAATCCCAAAAGAGCAGCCCTAATTTTCATGTATGTACGACAGTCATTTGTTTTAACTCACATCCAGCCATCAAATTTTGTGGTGGGCTATAAACTTGTTGAGTCATTAGCCTGCTTGCTTAATGGAGGAAAACTAAATTCCTGTTCCTGCATAATGACACTTATTCACTGTAGACATTTGCATCACTAGGAAACGATAAAGCCTCATCCTTCATAATGAAGTTCTGAGCTGACAAAGAGGAAAATATACTGTGGTGGGACAACTATGAATATAAAACAAGCTTAATAAAGAAATAGTGACAAATTATATTATGCAAAATACAATGCGATAAAAAAAAGACACTAACTCATTGAAATGTCATAAATAATCTAAATAGCTTTTGACTGTCGTGCCATGAAAATATATATTCCCAAAAAATTGAGGTGCAGAATACATACACTTTAATTGTAATCCCATTTCTGATGCTTACGAGACCTCTATTCTAGTAGATTTGCTAATTTTGGCTTACTTGTACATGAAAAAATCATGGAAGGAGCTCGTTTAGATTTTCATTGCTTTTTTCTAACCTTCCATCAGTTTACTTATTTAAGGATTGAAAAATTAGACTGATATTTTTAACCCTCCTGCAGAATGCTGTACAAAAGGCAACTTAACCCATTCTGACTAAGGGTACAACTGAGGCTTAAATAAGTGGGATAGTCGAGGGACAGTGGGGATGGTTTTCCTAGCATCCTGGAGACAATTGTCTCTGCCATTTACCCCTGGCACACCTCTACCCTTAGAGGCAAAGCACCATAAAATGATTTATACAATTGCAATATTGAGAGAAAATCTTAGCTACCACTGAGTTCCTTCTTGAATTTAAAATTCAAAATGACTTCCATGTGAGTGTTTGCCTGTGGGGAAGCTAAAATAGGGTTTCTACTAGGAGAGATGAAGTGATTGAGTTCAGTGCCTCAGGGCACAAACCTCATTTTTGTGACTGTTAATATGTAGAACGTACTGAAAGCCAGCTTGTGAACTGCCTCATGTATTTTCTTCTTCTATAAAACTCAGCATTACACATTCTAGTTGGGAAACTTGTTTTCTTTTGTAGAAGAAAGTGCAATCTGCCAATTGGAACCTATGGTATGTCAAACAATCAAGGAAAGAATTGCTCACAGGAGAAAGAGTAGCAACATTTTGAAATTTTACTTTACAGCTTTATGGAGCTACAGATAATTGGCACATTGTTTAAGCCTTCTTATAACTTTATCTGCAGCCTATACCTGCTGTAATTGTAAAACTTGTTCAGAAAAACAAGCCAAGTCTTAGGGCGTTGATCAGTTCTACATAAAATACACGTTTATAATAAAGTATCTCTTTATAATGATTTTTCTATTATGACACTCCACCTAGCCAAGGCTGCACTGCTTTTGGTCTGTAGTGATCTTCCCTTCAGTGGAACACCTGCAAGGCCTCAGACTGTAGTGGGGAGGGCATTGTACCACATTGTTCCACTTCCTTTCCATATTCTCTGCTCTTACATACTATCTGAGCAGGGATACATTTTCCTCCCTGGCCAGTTGCTGTTCTTTTTTTTTAATAAGCTGCCCTTCCAATCCCTTATCTTCTACCCCTTGTGTCCTAAAGCCCTGACTCAACTGCCCCCTACCTCTTCAGTTGCTTCCTCAACTGCCCCCTACCTCTTCGGTTGCTTCCTTTCCCCACATAGGCCTTAATTATAAGACTAGCTCCACCTAGCCGCCAAACTCTGTCACCGAATCCAGAGTTTGCAGACCTGCCCTTCCTGTCCTGGGTACATCATGGGTGCATCCTGGTGTAGCCTGGCTGCTGCGGTCCATTGTATATGGCTTGTCACAAGGTGAATTGCCCATGCAGGTTTATGGTGGATCCCTTCACTGGACAACCATTTTGGAAGAAAAATGTATTGTTTGTCCCTGTTCCAAAAAGTCTCAGAGCCTTCTCCCCTCCCGTATACATTTGCCACTAATATACCCAAGTTTTTATTTAAGATACTGCACTATAAAGAGATATGTGTGATAAAGTAATATTAGGATACATAAACACTCAATATGACAACTGAACTAAATATTCACACTACATGGTTGAATGAATACTCTAGTAAGAAAGCAATAGCAAACGTAAGATATTCCCATGATGTCAGCAAGTTCATGGATTTTTCTTGCCTCCTCTTTTCTCTTGTAGTCTACTGTACTCCCCAGCATGCTACTCCTATGGATTGGAAAATTTAGCATAGAATGTGATGAAGCAAAGAGGACAAAATCAATGAAACCACTCTCCCCATATTGAATGAAATTAACCTTCCACTTGTGAAAGAAGCCTTTTGATCTAAACTTATATGACAAAAGTATGCATAAAAATCTTTGTGTTTGTGTGTGTGATTCATCCAAGCAATTATTACAATTTCCACAGGCCACAGCTATAAATGGCTCCCAACCCTACCTCTTCCATAACACTTTTCAGAGCAGTATTTTATTCAGTATTTTTGTTAACTGATCTTCTGGCCTTCCTGAAATCGTCTGAACAAGTATGGCTAAAAAGCACATTGATGAGGAAATGTTTATCATGGAATAAGAAAGTTGTCTTTCAAAAACTCATTTAGATGTGCCATACTTCCGTTAGCTTCAGCAGCATTTGAATTAGTTCCAGGAGTCCAAGTGCTGGTAGCTGAAGCATCCATAAATTCATGTAAATCACTGTTTCATCCAATCCTGTGTCATCTTACTGGTAGTAAATGTCCAACCACTCTAGCTTTCCTAGCTTTGCTGACTGAGATCCTTTTTTTTTTACATGTCAGTGATTGAACCCAGGACATTCTGCATGCAAGCATCTGCTCCATTACTAAGCATTGTTTTCCAGCATAGGGTGAGGCCAGCATTGGTGATTTTCATGCAAATGCCTCAGGCTCCACTTCCAGTTTATGCCAGAAGGCTGGGCATGACAGAAGTGAAATTCCAATCCCAAAAGAGCAGCCCTAATTTTCATGTATGTACGACAGTCATTTGTTTTAACTCACATCCAGCCATCAAATTTTGTGGTGGGCTATAAACTTGTTGAGCTCTTTCTAGCCTGTTTTCTTGGTTTTAGCTGGATGGAAACTAAAATTCCCTTGTCTCCTGCATTAAATGATAACTTATTCACTGTAGACATTTGCATCACTAGGAAACGATAAAGCCTCATCCTTCATAATGAAGTTCTGAGCTGACAAAGAGGAAAATATACTGTGGTGGGACAACTATGAATATAAAACAAGCTTAATAAAGAAATAGTGACAAATTATATTATGCAAAATACAATGCAATAAAAAAGCATTACTAACTCATTGGAAATGTCATAAATAATCTAAATAGCTTTTGACTGTCAAAGCCATGAAAAATATATTCCCGAAAAATTGAGGTGCAGAATACATGCCACTTTAATTGCAATCCCATTTTGACAAGCATGGAGACCTTGTCTTAGTAGATTTGCTAATTTTGGCTTACTTGTACATGAAAAAATCATGGAAGGAGCTCGTTTAGATTTTCATTGCTTTTTTCTAACCTTCCATCAGTTTACTTATTTAAGGATTGAAAAATTAGACTGATATTTTTAACCCTCCTGCAGAATGCTGTACAAAAGGCAACTTAACCCATTCTGACTAAGGGTACAACTGAGGCTTAAATAAGTGATGTCGAGGACAGTGGGGAGTGGAGCCTGGGGGCATCCTGGAGACAATTTGTCTCTGGGTGCCATTTACCCCTGGCACACCTCTACCTCTAGAGGCAAAGCACTATAGCATTCTTATTGGTTAGCAGTTCCTGTTTTACAGTTTTGTTTTTAGTTCAGGTGTCTGGGAAAGGCTGGAGACAGCAATATCTCAGAATTATAAGGTGTTGAGTTTAAGGTGTAAAAGATCCATGATATTTTAAGTAATCCAGTTTCAACAGAATTGCAAGGAAACAGAGTCCAAGTAGAGAACACAGGGAGATCTCAGAAGCAGTACAGGCAACACAGACTTCCTTAGAAGCAGTTAAGCAGTTGATGTCTGCAAGTTCTTCAAATAATATCCAAATGTTTCCAGCATATCAAGTATTCTTTATCTAGATAGACTTCATAAGAGGAGTCAGAGTCCTAAGAATTCAATATTATTAAACGGTTTTTGAACTTTTACTTATTTGTATGTGGGTCTTACGCTCTGTTCTGAGCAAGTGCAAGGAACCTGATTTTTAGTTTGCTTGGGGAACAGAACAATTCCTAAATAGGCTTTGGGAGATTGTACCAGAAGAACTCAGTCATCTCCTCGCTCAGAAAATATTATTGAGCCAGGTCCTAAAAAGTTCTAATTATTGTTGATCTGGCCAAGTTAGTGGTTGACTTGGTCTAAAACTGGGGCCTCTTTCAAACTGCTCATATAATCTGGTTGACCAGTTGGTTGTGAATGGATTTTTTGTGTGAATTCAGACACAAGTTTGGCTCTCTACAGATTTTTTTAACCTGTTCAGACAACGCCAGTTTGCATCCCATCAGCATTGCAGGATTCTGCCACATATTATGAAAACTGCTTTCTCACATTTTCACTTTGTTGCATTTCTGAATTGCTCCAGTGCACTGTTTGGATGGTCTGCAGTGCTTCCAAAATGACTTCTATTATTTTCCTGCCTTTTTGGATGTGGCACATCATTTTCTGCAAAATATCCTGGAGTGAGCAATAAAAATATCCTTGGCCAGCCGGGAATTCCGCATGGTTTCCGGTGCGAGCCTGCCCCAGTGTGACACATACTGATATTTACCTTAGCTTGGGATTTTCAAAAATCACCAGTTTGAAGGTTCTTTTTAAAAATCCTGGTGTGACCATGCTTGTGCCTGCTACAGTGGAAAAACCAATCAGGAGCAGGACCAGTTTATCTTTCCCTGATCTCCCCGGGTGACGTTCATTCAAGCTGCCACTCAAAAGGAACAGTCAATCAGAACAATCACTTGGTCTATTTTCCTCAGTACAAGCCTTGTTTTAAATCAATTAGCAGACCTATTCACTAGTTTTCTCCTTCTGACAGCAAAAACTTATTTTAAACCATTTTAAAAACACAAATCAATTTCTTCCATTCCCACAGCACACACACAAAAACACCAATTGGGAGAAGATGAAGTTTATTTTTTCCGCCCAGTTGTCTGATTTCCCCGCCATTCAAGCTGCCATTCAAAAACAACAGCCAATCAGAACATGGGACACTGGGCTTGCTCAGACATTCTTCCAAAGTAAATACAGAAGACCAGTCCGTTCGGAGCAAACCGGAGCATTTCTTCCTGGTCCTAACTCTGCTCCTGGGCAGAAGTGGGGAGCCGTGCATAGGCAGAAACTGGGATAAAATAGCCACTGTATATATGATCCCGGTTCAACCCCGCTATAATTGTGCCATGCAAAAACAGCCTAAGATTTGCACTATAGCGGTTTCTGTTTCTGAAAAAGAAAATGCCGCAAAAAAGGCAAAAAAAGTGCTGTTTTGAACTAGCCAGAACACTTTAGACACAGCTCATAGCAGATTGAAATGAGATGTATGAATGCCATCTTTGTATTGCTTTATTCAAAAACAGACCTACAATTGACATCCCGTTTAGAAATGTAATATGAAAGGGGTCCAAATAAATCACATTAAAATGAGACATAAGAAAGTGAGCTTTAAGGGACCCAATAGAAATTAGAGGTTAAAACAGCTGCAGACATATTATTCCCCAGTTTGAAAAGATGCCTTTAAAAGAAAAGCATTTATTTGAGAATATGCTTATTTGGTGGCAATCCTGAGTGAACATATTACATGTATCAAAGGGAAATGGTTCCTGGGGGCAACACCTCCTCCAGGCGCTCTCCGCCCCATGGCCCCCCATGCTCTGGGGTGGGTATTGGAGTGGGTATTGGGGGTGGGGCTTGGACTGAGCCCCACCCTGCCTTTCGGCAGGCTGGCTCCTGCTGTCCCCAGTGTCTGGGGAGGGCAAAAGCCAGCCTGCATGGAGGCTGGGGGTTGGGTCTCAGTGGCAGCGAGCAGCCCAGGCAGCTGCCATGGCCTTTTGCCACCACCGAGCCCCACCCCTGTTTTCCTGCAGGGGACAGGGCTTGGGGGCTTGTGGCTGGGGACATGGGTGACCCCATGTCCCTATAGGCTGTATGTCTCTGCTTACAGGAGTGGAACAGTGATCCAGGGTGGATTGTGGACCAAAGGAAGAAATAAATATAGATCCCCCCCCCCGCCCACTGTTATCTTCCTGGGAGAGTTCTGTGAGTGTAATAAATGTTTTAAATTGATTTTTTTTGTCTTTCTAGCCTTTACTAGCTTACCTTCTGAAAGTAAGTGGTCATGGTGTTCCTGAAATGATTAATGGTCATTAGTACTTAATTCTGTCACTTGATCTGATGCTGTACACAATTCATTCTAAGATCCTCAAAGTTATGACATAACTTTCTTATCCTGTCTTGTCTCTGTTATACAGATGCAGAGTATCTGTATCTGCAAGTTTTATTCATCTTGAACCTGAGGCATCTGGGGAAAACTACACCGCACCATAAATAAATAAGTACGTTGCTATGAAATATTTTTTTATTCCAAAATGGGCCTGCTCACTTTGTAATCCATTGAATATGCCACAATGTATTTGAGTGTTCCAACTGAAGGTCTTAGAATAGGAAATCAGCCTGTCCTGCCATCAGCTACTGTAGGTGTAGCTGCTGCAGGTAGTTGTTGACATGGTTACTATTTATACACTCGGGTGTCTAGAGAGGCCAAAAAAAAGCAAATTCTAAGGAAAAAACATCTGGTAAAATATAAATATGTTTGTCATCAAGAAAGCAGTCTTCCAACACATTATCTGTATCTTATACCAAACCAGTGGCTGTAACTATTATAAAAATATTCTACTGGGTTTTCTGCAAAAATATCTTATTTTTCATAAAAAATATTGTATTAAATATTGGAATGTAAAAAGACAGTTTACACAAATTGCAGTGCTCAGAAACAATTTGCACATTTAAACATTATTATTATTGAATGCTTGTTTTTCATCTTGCACACAATTATTACATTTTGTACTGCAATAGATCAAAACAGCGAGCTGACTTTCATCATCATGTGTTTGAAGTTCCTTGGGAAGTTGACTTCAGCATTTCTTCTGCATAGATTTTAGAATGATTATCATAAGATGTCTGATGTTGTTTTCTAGTTGTACGTATTAAATGCCGTCAAGTTGCTTCTGACATAGTGATTCCATGACTTTAATGACCTCCGAAATGTCTTATAGTTAACAGTCTTGCTCAAGTCTTGCAAAAAAAGAGGACTCCTTCATAAGAGTTGATTCATCTCATGTTGAGTTTTGCTCTTTTCCTGCTGCCTTCAACTTTTCCTACCATTATTGTATTTTCCAGTGAGTGTTGTCTTCTCATAATGTGACCTAAGCATGATATCCACAGATTAGTCCTTTTAGCTTCTAGGGACAGTTCTGGTTTGATTTGATCTAGAACCCACTTACTTTTCCTCTTTGGTGGTCAACAGAATCCATAACACTCTCCTAGCACACCACATTTCAAAGGAATCTACCACATTTCAAAGGAATCTACATTTTCTAGTTATGATCTCTTATTATCTGACAAATTCAGACGTTTATAATATTTCAATTATTTCAACTTACATTGGAAGGTAACTTTTTTCATTTTTTCCAATTTTCCAAAAAACAATTTAGCATGAAAAGGTTGCTCCCCTAGAGCTGTTCAGAATATTTAATCTGTCTTTTAGTTGGCTGTAATTATGTGATTTTTGGCATGAAGCAGGCAGAGTCTCTGACACAGATTCACAGTATAGTCATGTGAAATGAAAAGAGCTCTCAGTGATTTATAAGGCTGAAAATTTCATACAAACTGATTAAGGGAATATTTTGAGCCTAACTAAAAATCCAGTTAATACAAAACTTTATCCCTGAAAGTGCATCAGTGCCTGTGAATGCTCAAAAGCTTTTCATGCACTTCAGCAGAAAGTTCTATGTGAATGACGTATTTTTGTACAAAGCTGACATTCTTTTGATGTGAATTATTGGGAAGACTGTATGAGAAGCATTTCCGTGTGTCTATGGTTTGGGAGTGGTGGATTGAAGCACTGGAATCCACTTTTACATGGCTTAGATTACAAGTGTTGTGTAGAAAACTCCATGTGTGCAAGGGTGCTTTGGACTTCTTCCTCAAACAGTGCCACCTATGCCTCAAAACTCATTTGAAATGAAGGGCTTTAAAAACAGTTTCTGAAATGCCATGATGGACTACTATTTCAAGAGAAAAGGTAAAAAAGATAAGCAATAACCCATACCATGGATTCTTGGGTATGACTAAAGTTACTCTTTGGAACCTGGCAATAAACATTCTTAGGGATTATTTCAGTGCTTGAAGATGGGGAGGCAGATTTCATGGGCTGTCCTCACTTCCAGAAAATTGATTTGAAAACTGGAAATATATAGGGACTGTAGGGACTGTTACCTGATTAGGAACTTTGGAAAATGATTTCCAATTTCTGGAAAACTATGTTAAACACAGAAAGAGTGTGTGGGATTCCTGCTTCCCATACACTGAGGCCCCTTCCGCACACGCAAAATAATGCGTTTTCAAACCACTTTCACAACTGTTTGCAAGTGGATTTTGCTATTCCGCACAGCTTCAAAGAGCACTGAAAGCAGTTTGAAAGTGCATTATTCTGCATGTGCGGAATGAGCCTGAAATAATGTGACCATCAATATATCATGTGTTGGGGATGCAGTACTCAGAACTTGAGGCGGCAAATAGGGCATTTGAGGTTTCAAGTTTTTCACCAGCTCTTTCTCCCCATTATCACTGGCTTTGGATAGCTAGTGGACATTTTATACTGCTCACTCAAATATGAGAATGAAATTCCACTTCCTATATTCCCCCCCCCCCCCCCCGGTCTTTAAATGTGGCAAATAGTAAAGATGAATTGAACTTCAGATGGCCATCAGGAACAATGGTGTAATTGAATATTTGTCATTTGCACATATCATATTCCACAAATGTATCTATATAAAGACATTTTGTCTAGAATGTTATTTTTCTGTCTTTCAAAAAAGTTTTTACTAGTTATGACCTGGTTCATAACCTCAGATCCCCTTAAGACCACCCTGCTCTTGAGCTCTGTACAGCCACAGTGGTAACCCACCCAACAGCTGTAGTGTCCTGGAATGCTATTCTCAAGAAGATGCAGAGCACCCCTACCATACCCACTTTCCATAATGTAGGGCCATGCTTTTTAGGTGGTCATTTTGCCGTTAGCATCATTAGGGAAGTATTATTTGAAGGGAAGGTTGTATAGCTATATTTTTCTTTTTTTAAAAAAATTGCTGCTACTTGTGCTTCTGGATTTTTTGTAAGCAAGTACGTCATTATGATCAACTTGTGGGAGGTGGCATATAAATATTTCAATTAAAAATCCTAGTAAGTGAGTCCTCTGTGCCCATAGGTGGGAAATTTGACATTCCAGCCACTCCTCCGCACAGCCTCCCCCTGCTCAAAACACCAAACCAAGCCCGCCAGGGCAGTGGCACTTTTCCCTACTGCTGCCTCTGCCACGACCAAAGGCCGCCCTCCCCCACTACGACCAAAGAACAATTTTTTGAGCTGCTGCCTCTGCCACGACCAAAGGCTGCCCTCCCCCACTACGACCAAAGAACAATTTTTTGCACCATGTCATCTCAAAGTCACAATCACATTATAGAACATGCCCCAACTCACAAATCTGGGCTCCCTAGTTGAAACAATATTGAAAGTGATGCTGCTTGAGTGGGTGGGAGGATCCACCATGAAACAGCATCACTTTTAATGTTGTTTAGACTAAAGAGCCCAGATTCTTCTTTTAAATCCACCTTAAAGGGAGAATCTGGGCTCCCTAGTTTAAACAACATTGAAAATGATGCTGTTTCAGGGTAGATTCCCCCCCCCAAAAAAGCATCACTTTCAATGTTGTGTGTTGTGTGTTTTCCAGGCTGCGTGACCTTGGTCTGGTAGATCTTGTTCCTAATATTTCATCTGCATCTGTGGCTGGCATCTTCAGAGGTGTATCACAGAGAGAAGTCTGTTATACACTGTGTCCAGACTTATCTTATTATTATCTTCTCTCTGTGAATCACCTCTGAAGATGCCAGCCACAGATGCAGGCGAAACATTAGGAACAGGATCTACCTGATCACAGCAAAATGGCCGGAAAACCCACAACAACCAGTTGAATCCATCTGTGAAAGCCTTCGACAACACTTTCAATGTTTTTTTAATCCAGGGAGCCCAGATTCTCCCTTTAAATCCACTCAGAAGGGACCAGTAGGGACCAGAATCTTGGGACAATTTGAGGGTGCCAGTTAGGGGAGCAATGTTTAAGTTAGAATACCAAAATTTCAGGATACTTTCAGGATACTATGCTGATGATACCACCCAGGGGGAGTGAAGTTTGGTTTAAGGGGTCCATAACTCAAAGGGAAGCCCCATCTGCTATTAGCTTCCATTGGAAACAATGGGGGATGGGGAACCCCCTTTGCGGGTCCACAACTTTGGACCCCCTAAACCAAACTTCACCAAACCTGGTACCAGGTGATACCAGCCAGGTTTAGTGAAGTTTGGTTCAGGGGGTCCAAAGTTATGGATCCGCAAAGGGAAGCCACTTCAGGCGTGCGCTCGGTGCGACGCGCACCTTCCATCCCCTGGTGGCTCCGCCACTGTGTGGAGGATGTAGAAGAGTGAACCAAATGGAACCCAAATTAGCAACCTTAATGTGTTCATTTGTTCTCAATGGGTGTATAGTGCTTCTGCCTCAGTTTAATCTAGTAGCCTCATGTTACAAAGATATAAGATATAAATGCACCTAAGTAGCTTGATTAAAGTAGCTTCATTATTGAAAGTCTACAACTGCCCTTATCATGGTCTTTTTAAAGCATATTTCATATAATCAGATTAAATTGGAAACTAATTTTTTGTTATACAGCGTCAAGAACAATAAAAATTGCCCAATGAACCACACATTATAAATAAAGCCCTATATAACAAAAAATATGTCATTTTAGGTAATTAGGAAATATAAAGGGAAAAGCTGAAATTATAGTGGTGACAAAAAGTATATAATTCTTTGGTTCTGGTGGGTTTTCCTAGCTGTGTGGCCGTGGTCTGGTGGATCTTGTTAAAAAAATGGACTGAT